>NC_133619.1:333385875-333738375 GCF_048593235.1 Sminthopsis crassicaudata | reverse complement strand
CCAGAGAGGAAGGTGGATGGAAAAATCAAGAGATATTCACAAGTCTGGAAGAAAAAGCTTTACCAGGACACCAGGCAGTTATTTAAATGACCTTTCAAGAGCCCTTTCAGCTCAATAGGCCCATGTTCCTAAGAACTGTGACTGATGCTGCTAAGTGTACCAAGGCACCCTGAGCCTGAGGTGCCCCCAAATGTTTTAGCTTCAAGACAAGTGTACCATCCGTTTCCCTGAGGTCAAAATATGAATAAAGGTTTGTCTTTCATCATCTACGTGACCTTGAGAAATATTCAGGAGGGGCTAGGAGCTATATGAGGAAAAATGAAGAGGATGAATCAGCAAGAACCTGTGTTATTAAATATACCTAGCATCATATCTCTAGAACTAAGGGGAAGCCCTCTGGTACAAATAGCCTCATTTTACATAGGAAGAAACCAAGAAATAGGAAATGAAGAAATTTATACTTAGAGAAAACCCAGTAAATCTAAAATAACAAAACCAAGGAAATTTGGAGGGAATTACTTGTAATACAAAGGACTTCACTCTCATATAATACAAAGTTTCCAAGTTTACTTAAATCAAAATTTTGTTTATAAAACTCAATTTCTGTACAAAAGAATTCACTTTCAGGTGATATAAAGCTGCCCTAGTTTACCAAATCAAAATTTTATTTATAAAACTCAATTTCTGTACAACTTTCTGGGAACACTTCTATTATGGAAAGCACTAAGGAGGATGTTTGTGCACAGTGACATGAAAATCCTTCCCCTTTACTAGACAAGTTCCCACTCAGGTGATGTCAGATATGGGACTAACACTTTTTCTTTCTTTTGCTCATGTCAAGTCCTTTAAACCCGTGTGCAGAGCAAGCTGTGAGAGCTATATAATCTTATAATCTTTTACCGATGACATGACTTATTAGATTGGATCATGGCTTGTTCCCATGGGAAAAAGATTCCCTAATGTAGACATGCTAAACTTGACTCCAGAATATTAAAATGTATTTGGAGAATGTTTAACAATATAAATAAAAAATACAACACAGATAATGTTTGTGGTTTTGTAAGCCAATATTTCTTCTATTTGAGTTTGACAACCTTAATGTAATGAGCTAGAAACTGAGGGTGAAGATATTGCTTATCAGCCCTAGAATATAAGGAAGCATTACTATACATTGCTAGGACAAAGCCTGTCTGCATTTAGAATCCCCGTCTAGTTTCCTCTTCCATGTTAGTCTTTCACTTCAGTTATCAACCACTCCCTGGCATCTCCATGGACTCTGTCACATGCCTGGGGATTTCTTGACTCAATGGTCACTGCTCCTGGGACTTCTCATATTTCCTTCTCCTTTTCTCTGGGTAGAGAAAAGGGTATTTACAATTACAAGGGCTGGGTTGCAGTAACAATACCAGTAAAGGCTGCTGTTTAACCAACATTCTACATTCCCATTCCCAATCCAGTTTAAAGAATCTTATTTAATTTTTTTTTTCTGAAAAAAAAAAAATTTTTTTTCCTGAGGCAATTGGGGTTAAGTGACTTGCCCAGAGTCACACAGCTAGGAAGTGTTAAGTGTCTAAGGTCAGGTTTGAACTCAGGTCCTCCTGACTTCAGGGCTGGAGCTCTATCTACTGCACCACCTACCTGCCTTGAAGAATCCTTTATTTTTAAACTTCAGGTATCATCATCATCACCATCATCATCATCATCATCATCATCATTATCATTCATCAATTCTTCTCCTTTTCTACCTTCTCCTCCTCTTTTTCTATCTTCCTCCTTTTTTTCTCTTTCTCTTTCTTTGTCCTTCTTCCCCTCCTTTTCCTCATCCTTTCCTTTGCCTTCCTCTTCCTCCTTTTCCTTTGCGTTTCCTTCCTTTGCTTTTCCTTTTCCTCTAAATCCCCTTTCTCCTTTTCTTCCTCTTTCTCCTCCTCCTTTCTCCTCCTCCTCCTTTTTCTTCCTCCTCTTTCTTTCTCTTTATCCTCTTCTTCCTTTTCTTCCTCCTCCTTTCCCTGGCCCCTCTTCTCCTCTTCTTCCTTCTTTTCCTTTTTCTCCTCTTTTATTGCCCCCTTCTCCGTTTTCTCCTTTCTCTCTCTCTCAATATTTAAAAGTATGAAAGTGTATGATAACTTTATTTGGAATGAACGACACCTGCAGAACTGGGCCAAGACACTTGGTAGCTCCAGGTAAAGTTTGAAAATGTGTTTCTTGGATCTATGGCCCAGCAGACCCCCTGAGCCTTCTGAGCAGTACACAGCTTGACTTATTAGTAAACAAATGCTTATATGCTGTGTGCATTAGAAGTTTCTGGTATTGAGAATATTCACTTCTGTTAAACAAAATTGTTATACGTAAGTGTAATGGAATACTCCTATGGCATAAGAAACAAGGAATATGAAGAATTCAGAGAACTATAAGAACACTTTTATTAACTGAAAATGAGTGAAATAAGCTGAGCAAAAGAAAATAGACACATGAGCTACTTTGATGCAAATAGAAAGGAGCCTTTACATTGAACACTATGTAATTATAATGAAAAAAGTGGCCATGGAGAAGAGAGGGAAAAATGTACCTCCTCTCTGCCTTTCAATAGAAGGGGATGATGTGTATAATATTGAACATTGCATGTACTATTAAACTCAGCTAAATATGTTGGCTAGTTTTGCTGATCTACTTTTTTCCTTTTCTCTTTTTAAATAATTGTTTCCAAGGATAACTTGTTGGGTAGGAGCATATAAAAACACATTTAGAAATGTAGGTTATATAAAAAAACCAAAAGATGTCAATAAATTATTTCAAATATGTATAAGAAATATTTGAAGGAGCCTCTTGTTGAACCTCCTCCTGTACTAGATTCTCCCTAGTCTCAACCTGGATCTATTCCACAGTGACTTACTTTGGAAAATATCTTTTTTTTTTTTTTTTTTTTTTTTGTCTAATCTTTGGAATATGCTAAAGAAACATTCTCACTTTCCCTCTCCCTACTCTCAGCACCCTCAGTCACCATTGACTTACATCCTGCCCCTGAGGGCTTTGGCTTTCTGCTCCTCTTCCAGGTTCCGAGGTGGTGTAGGTGGAGTCATCCCTTCATTCAGACAACCCGTGGGGTCTTTCAAGCTCCCTCGGTAAGAACCTCCTTCTAGGCTCTGAAAATAGAAGGAAATACATTCTTAGAAAAAAGTATCCTGGAGTAGGGTTACTTCATAGTCATTCTTACTGCATACCCCACCCCCATCCAACTTTCCATCCATCCCCAAATTACAACCCATTTGGAGCTTTTTAGTTGAGTATTTTGCAGTTTCAACAAAATGGAGCAAAAAATGATCCCCCCAATATTTTACTATTTCACTAAATATTTCTTATATATAAAAAAGCATTTTAACATTTATTTTCTAAAATATTTTGTTTCAAATTTTCTCTCCCTTCCTCTCCTCTCCTTTTCTTGAGAAGGCAAGTAATTTGATGTAGATTATACATATGCAGTCATGTAAAACATGTTTCTATATTAGCCATATTGCATAAGAAAACACATTTCTCCTCCCCCCACTCCCTCCCCCCCCCCCAAAAAAAAAAAGGAAAAGAAAGTTTTAAGAAGTTCGCTTCCATCTATATGCAGATTCTATCAGTTCTTACTCTGGAGGTGGAAAGCATTTTTCATCATGAGTCCTTCAGAATTGCTTAGAATTTCTTTCTATATTGCTGATAATAGCTAAATCATTCACAGATTATTATCACATAATATTGCTTTTTTACTGCATGCAATGTTCTCCTAGCTCTGCTCACTTCATGTTGCATCAGTTCATATAAAACTTCCCATGTTTTTCCCTCTTGCTCATCACTTCTTATAGCACAATAGTATCTGATCACAACTATATACCACAACATGTTCAACCATTTCCCAAGTGTTGGGCATCCTCTTAAATTCCATTTTTTGCCACCATAAAAAGAGTTGCTATAAATATTTTTGTTCTTTTCCTGTTTTAATTTTTTTTACATAGACATAATAGTGGTATTGCTGGATTAAAGGGTAAGCACAGTTTTATAGCCTTTGGGCATAGTTCCAAGTTGTTCTTCAGAATGGTTAGATCAGTTCAAAACTTCGCCAATAATGCATTAGTGTCCCAGAGACTCAGAGTTGTTTTAAATCACATTTCTCTAATCAATAATGATTTAGAGCATTTTGATTTTTTTTCTTCTGAAAACTTTCTGTTCATATCTTTTGTTGTTCAGTCGTTTCAAGTCATGCCCAACGCTTTGTGATCCTATTTAGGATTTTCTTAGAAAAGATATTGGGATGATTTACCATTTCCTTTTTCAACTTATTTTACAAATGAGAAAACTGAGGCAAACAGGAGTAGGTGACTTGTCCAGGGTCTGAATGAATATGAATACCTATATCTGAGGGCAAATTTGAACTCAAGTCTCACTAACTCCAGTCTATCCACTGTGCCATCTGCTCCTCATAACTTTTGGCTGTTATCACTTGGGGACTGACTTGTATTCTTAAAAATTTGACTTCTCTCTATATATGAGAAATGATGGGACAATTAATAAGTTTGTCCCAAGTAGTATCATTTATGATTTCTTGAAATACTGCTCTGGAAAATTAGGCTTTGATAAAGCCCATTGGGATTCAAATGGAGCTACTTGACTATGACCAGGAGTGGGAAACAATTGTCCTACTGGTCACATAAGACCTGTGAAATCATTTGCTAAGGCAACCACAGGCAATGATAAGCTGAAAAGTAGGCACAACAACTTCCTGCTGTGTGAGTTTTTAAGGTGATAATTTTGTATGACCCGTGTATGATGTTATAAATAGCTGAATGTCCCTTGGCAGAAAAAAGATTCCCTACCCTTGCCTTGGATCCAAATCACTCTGACTCTCACTGATTGGTCAGTAATATGTCCAGGCCCAAGCCTCACTTGGCACTGAGAGAGTATAAATAGCAATTACTTCTGTTCTGGCCAGAAACCCTGAAGGTCTTCCCCTCTGAGACTGATTTTTTTTTTTTTTTTGAGTAGGTAAACTAGGTCATCTTTTGCTTCATTTCTTACTTAGCCTTCAATTACTGAATGGCTGTTGACTTTGACAAAATGAAATCTGCAAAAGACCTAAGCTTTAAAAAGTCAATGTCTCCCATTTCATTTGGGTCATCTGCAGCTATCTTGACCTATGTCTCGCCACTGGACTCAGATGACTCTGGAGGAGAATGAGGTTGATGATTTTGCACAGCCCTGCTTCACTTAAATCCAATCCATTTGCAAGTCAAGAAATTGCCCTCCTGATGTTATTGGTCCTTTTGGAGAAAGGACCAATTTGTGTATCTAATTATTCTATTGTTCTGCCATTTTATTTCTTAGCCAGTACCAGACTGTTTTGATGAATACCACTTTGTAATATAGTTTGAGATCTGGTATGGCTACCTTTTTTCATAAGTTTGGTTGGATTTTTTTGTGTGTATTTTTTTTTTTTTACGATTCCCTTTGTATTCTGACCTTTTGTTCTTCCAGATAAATTTTGTTGGCATTTTTTATAGCTCTATAAAATAAATTTTTGGTAGTTTCATTGGTGTGGCATTAAATTAATTTAGATAGAATTGTTATTTTTATTATATTGTTTGAGCTTACCAAGAACAATTAATATTTCTCCAATTAAATTGATCTGACTTTATTTGTGTGAAAAGTGTTTTGTAATTGGATTCATATACTTCCTGGGTTTATTTTGGCAAGTAGATTTCCAAATATTTTATGTTGTATGCAGTTATTTTAAGTGGAATTTCTCTTTCTATTTCTTGCTGATGGACTGTGTTGATAATATATAGAAATACTGGTGAATAAAACCCAGTGAAGATGCATTTCAGGACATCACCTCAGAAAACAATTTCAAACCTTCTATGCTCAACTTTTTCTAGTGTAAGCTAAGAAGAAGACTCTTTAGGGTATGCACAAAGAAAACCAGAAGACATAAAGGAAGAGATAGAAATAATCAATCTGCCCAGATGGAAACAAACAAACAAAAATAAACTAAGGATGGCTAATGCTTTCCAAGTAGCAATGTGAAGTAGCTCGAATTGTCTCACTCAAATTTATCCAAGAATGTTTATGAAACCTACTGTATGCTAAGTGCAGAACAAATCCGATAGGAGATAGATGAGATGACCTCTGAGGACCAAGGACGGCTTTGTGATCTTGGTCAAACCACTTTGGATCTGTCTTGACCTCATAGCCTTGTTTGCAAGGCACCCTGAGGGAGAGATATGAGGTAGCATGTGCCAGGCAAGTTAAAGCACCATCATCTTGCCTTTATTTCTTCTCTCCTCTAATGGAAACATCCCAGTTTTCTTCTAGATCTAAATCACAATACTACTAGAATCCTAAAACTTAAGATGTATTGTTTCTGTTCTTTTTCCCTTACACTGATCTTTCTCCAAGTTAAATGACCCAAGGTTATGGAATCATAGAGATATTAGTATGAGTAGATATTGCCTGTATTTTTTAAAACTGCCTGTTAAAAGTCTTTATTATCTTATAAAACTTTAGGATGAGTTTCTAACAGACTACTTTAATTCCTAAGGATGACTATGAGTCATCAGGACAACCTTCACAGAATGAATAATCTAGGTCAAGAAAAAATTATGAACCGTTTATTGGGTTCATAGAATGTCCATTATTTCCAGCTCTGCTAATAGGCAGAATATGAAAAGAACCCTCAGGATAAAAACTAGAACTTGATAGGTGGTTAAAGGACTGTGGGAGGTGTAAATTTTGGAAATGGAACAGAAAGACCCTAAACACTGGAAGGGAAAGTCATACTGGGAAAGGGTCAAGGGCCAAGCGAGCAAACTGAGGCTAGGCCCAGGCAATAGTTGCTTAGAATGAAATATGAAGAAACCCAATTTTCATCCTAAGGGAAGGGCTAGCCTGAAGAGTGGGTTTGTAGAATAATCGAATGTTGGCAGGGGCAGGGAAATCAGTCATCATCAGAACATCAAAGGCTGGAAAAAGAGACTTCCAAGAAAGAGGCTACATGAATTCTTCTCAGGTTAATGCAGTCCCAGAACCCTGTCATCCCAAGCTTTGAGCAAGCATCTTTTGGGGTCCAGATACAGAAATGTTATCTTCACATGGAGTTCTTTGGAGAAGATTTGGACCAAGAAATAAAGGCTGAGAATAAAAGGCTGAGAAGTTGTGTTTGTCACTATTTGGTTAGATTAAAATTATTTTAGGATTAAATTTGAATCCTATCTCTCCTTTTTTTCATGATCTACTTTCTTTTGTTTACAAAAGTAAATTTTTTTTTCTTCCAGAAAGCTAATGAGACTTGCCCCTTCACTCCCACCCCAGAGTAAAAAGTAGTAGACAATGGAAGTGTAACGAAGCCCAAGTTGGCAGACTGGGTCCATGTATCAGTTTGCTGTGCTTCAAAGCACCTGGTTATTACAAAGAAGGGTTACAAAGAAGCAACTTCTTTAAAAGCATAAAACATTTTTGAAAGCTTTTATCCTTTACAAGAGATGAAGTAGACACTTGATTACATAAAGGCAAAAAGCTTTTTCATGGATAAAATCAATACAGCTAGAATTAGAATGAATTATACAAATGGGAAAAGTTCTTGCATTAAATGTCTATGATAAAATGTCTGACTTCCAAAAATCTATAGGGAATTTCCATATATATCTCATATTAAGACACATTCCCCAATTGTCGATGGAACAATTTTCAAAAGAATAAATGTAAACTATTAACAACCATCTGAAAACCTTTTCACAATCATTATTAGGCAGAGAAATAAAAATTATAACAACTCTTGAGTTATCATCTCACACCAATGAAAATGGTAATGAAGGTAAAGGACTAGAAAATTCATCATTGCTGGGAAGGGAAACATCCTAATTTACTGCTGATGAAGCTGTGAATTAATCTGTTTGACAAATCATTTTGGAATTATGCAAGAAATGTTACTAAAATTTCCCTCCCATTTAACCCAAAAATTATTTACTGGTTTTGGCCCTCAAGGAAATTCATGACAAAAATGATCATATAAAAATATTCAAATCAGTAGTGTAATACTCAAAGGCTGGGAGTAGAAGGTGTCCAATAATTGAGAAATGGTTAAACTGTATTATATGAATGCAATGGGGGGAAATCATATAATAAAATATGAAAAGTATGTAGAATGCAGAGAAACACTGAAATACTTATATGAAGTGATGTCAGTGAAGGAAGCTGAAAACACACACATACACACTACAATGATATAAATACATTGTTAAATGGCAATAAGACACAAGGTCCAATACAGGAGCCCACGTGGGAACCATAGTGACCAGACTATATATGTTAAAATACACATTCTTCATTTCTATTCATGCTAAGTCAAGTATGTAAAGTGACATGTACCCTAAGAGTCAGTCATGTTATTCAGCAATTTCATTTAACAATTTAAAGAAATGTTTTTATTACATGTTAGCTGATAAATATCTATTAATATATGTCAAAACAAAATGGATTCATTCAAAAAATAAAACCTCTTGAAAGAGCAAGTGTTATGATACAGGAGAAAAAACTTTAGATTTGGAGAATAAAGCCCCAATGTTGAATTTTTGTCCCTAGGAAAGTCCATTAATCTTCACTGAGCCTTTATT
The DNA here is from genome assembly GCF_048593235.1 of Sminthopsis crassicaudata. NCBI lineage: Eukaryota > Metazoa > Chordata > Mammalia > Dasyuromorphia > Dasyuridae > Sminthopsis > Sminthopsis crassicaudata. The sequence goes on along the minus strand of NC_133619.1, from coordinate 333,729,733 downwards.
GCTTCATCTGTAAAATAGAGAGAGTTCTTGTACTATTTCCCTCACCAGGTTGTTGGGAAGAAATATCTTGATATACTTTAAAATTAGCTCATAGACATGAATTAGTACTACTGGTTAAATTAAAGTGAATTGAGCAAATTAAGAGGAAGAGAGGTAGCATGGCCTAGTGAATAGAAGGTTGTTATCAGAGCCAGAAAGCCTGGGATCCCACCTCTGACACGTACTAGATATGTGACTGAGGGCAGAACACTTAATCTCTAAATGTCTCCAGGCAACAATGTAGTTGATCTGTGTTGTTGGAAGGAGTTTCATAATGGGACTTTTGTACACAATTGAAGTTATTTTGTTTAACTTGAGATCAGGAAATTCTAACAGAATCTAAATCACCTATGAAGGGTAAGAGGATCAAGGGCCACATCCCAGGCAGAGCTAGGATATTGGGTTTTTAGAGAGGTTCCCCCCCCCAATCCCAATCCCTGCTTCCTACATTCAAATTCTAAGACTACTGGGGTTACTACTAGGGTCCCTGAATTACTAGGGACAAATTACTTAATGTTCCTTGGTCTCAGCATCTTCCTTTTTCTAATAAAAGGGAAATTGTCATCCAGAGCTTCTCAGAAAGAATAAATGGGGTTCAGTTGGTAGTGCTGTACCTATTTCTTCCCTGAGCTATTTCCTCATAGGCTCAAATTAACTCAGCTTCTAAAGACATATATCATTTGATGCAACTTTACTCGCTACCTAAATGAGACAATCTATATAGATTCAGAGAATAAAGAATAAACATATAACCAGGCACATCTACTTCTGTTTTCCTTTTGTCTATCAGGATATCTTTGGGAAGGGAAGCTTTTTCAAAGACAGAAGACCAGGAAGTTAAAAGAAGACAGGATTCCTTTGCTAAAAACAATTTAATTCAAAGCAAATGCATTTATACTAGGCTTTATACTAGGTACTATGAGGGATACAAAGGCAGATACAACATAAAGACTTGAGGAACAACCACACTAGAACATGTTCCACCTGGGACAATTCTGAGGCTGGCCTGGGGTCTGGATGGTTACCATTAGATGATTTATAGACACTGATGTGTCACTTATGGAAATAAGAATTAAGTCTAGGATGTGGTTTCCTTGCCACAGGCCAGTTTTCTCTCTAGTGGTTCAATGTCCATGTCAGAGAAGAGATAATGGTGAGGAAGGGGAACTCCTGGGATTCCAGACCAAAAGTTAAAAAAAAAAAATAGAGCTACGTGGGATTTCCATGGGAACTGAGACTCAGCCGGTGTACTGTCCTAAACAGTGCAGAAACTCTAGGGGAACAGGGTGTGATTTCCCACTAAGTGAGCCATGTAAAAACACTGCCTCTTGCTACTCTTACTACCTCTGAAAGAACAAAGAGTACTTTATATAGCTTTTCTGCTATAAAGCTCCAAGTCACAGAACATTAAAGGTAGAAAAGAGTGAGAGGCTATCTGATTCAAACCTTTCAGAAATTAAGCCCCAGACTGGACAAGTGCCTTATCCAAAGTCACAAAGGAGAGAGGCAGAGCTGAGATTACAAGTCCCTCTCTTGACTCTCAGTTGAAAGTTCTCTGTGCTGCAGGACAACACTCCCTCTCCAAACACTGCCTGAATATGCTTGGGCAGATAATCTTTCTTTCCTAAACTTCAGGTTTTTTTTTTTTTTTTTTTTTTTAACTTTAAAATGAAAGGGGTAGGATGGACTCGATGGTCTGAGATACCCATGATCCTCCCTCCCAATCATCCATGTACATATTTAGCATATGGGACAAGCACTGTTTAGAGAAAAAAAGAAACAAAGATAATGTGATATTCTCAAGGAATTCCAAATCCATAGGAGAAAGAAACCATAGATTATCCTTATCAACAGTGTAAGGAGGCAAAGAAGGAACTGGATGGGAAAATGAAGGAAAGGGTGTTGGTTTCCCACTCTCCAGATGGTCTGCTGTTGAGAAGGCTCCATTTGCTTTAGCAAGTCAAAACACTGAGGCAAGAGCAAGCATGTGAGACTGATCCCCCAAACAGGCCTGATCAAACAGGTACTCTGGGGTACAGGTGAAGTGAACCCTTCAGGGAAGAGTTTTAAACTGAAGTACATTTAAGAAAGCCTTCCTTGGTTCCTAAAGAGAGATCCTGCTAGATGGTATAGCACCTAGAACACTAGATTCAGAATCAGGAAGATCTGACTTCAAATCCAGTCTCAAGATAAGTCACACAGTCTTATATGTGCTTACTGTGCACCAAGTACTGGGACTATCAATACAAGCAAGTGGCTTACATTCAAATGGGCAAAATCAACACATAAAAGGGAACTGAAAAGTGGGGCTGGGAGGGCCTGCATGGGGAACATAACAGGGAAATCCAGAGATAAAGGATGAATGGTCTGAGCCCTCTTCAAAATGGAGGTCATAGGAGGAACTTACCTGTGGGACGAATAGGCTGTAAGAGTGGCAAAGTCTAACAGTACTTGAAGTGGCAAGTACTTGAAACATGACTTTTTGTGTTCATTTGTTCATTCATTCATTCCCCAATATTAGTTATGACCCTTCTGTTAGCAGCAAGGTATATTGGAATTAAATGAATTTGAAGTTTGAATCTCACATCTGATATTTCCTAGCTATGCCATCCTAGACAATTTACCTTTTTTCAGCCTCATTTATCAAATAAGAAAGTTGGATATGATGACCTTTAAGGTTTATCCCATCTCTAAATCTGTCATCTTGTGATGGAGAAGTTACCTGATGATATTAACTATCAGATAATTTTTGAAGCCCAAAGATTGAATGAACCAAATCTTTATCTCCCTAAAGAACTCTCTAGATGAAAGGCTAGGAATTCAATCAAGTTTGATATCCTACAGAATTCTCCCTTCATGTCAAAGGGTCAGATAAAAAGGTTTGGCATTATTCTTTGAGCCAAGCAAATCTTCAAGGAAGGCCAAGAGAGGCAGAGGGAAACCAGGCCAAGCCAAATCAAGCTCCTTCCCTGCTTCTTTCCTGGGATGCACAGTACCCTGGCTTATAAGCTGACAAACTGATGGAAGGTAATTTAAGGGAGGGATGCCTGTAAAAGTTTTTGGTTATAAGCAGGTGAGTGGCAGACATCACTTTTCTAGACTATTCCTTCATGGTGGGTAAAATATGAGTATATTTGCTGAGAGAAGAAAGAAGGAAACAAAAAGGAACAAGAAAGAAAGCCTTATGTAACTTCCCATGTAGCTTCTTAATGGGGGTTGGTTGTGGGAATAGGGGAAAGAATCTGGAACACAAAGTTTTTACAAAACAAATGTGCAAAAAATGTTTTTTAATGTAACTGGGGAAAATGTAAATAAATTAACTAATTTTAAAAAAAGAAAAAGAAAGAATGAAATCTTCTCCCCCTTTTAAGCCATTCTGGCTCATAATAAGAATAAGATAGGGAGTTGGATCTATGATTTGATATATATTTCATATATCAGGGCAAGACTTGAACATATGTTTTCCTGGCTCCAGTTAACAATACAGATAATAATCTCATTTGAAATTTATGTAGCAATTTAAGATTTGCAATGTGCTTTCCATATATTCTTCTATTCATTTCTTAACAAATACCCTATGAAGTTGATTCAGAAGTTATGCTGGAGCCAGTTCACATCCCCTTATAGAGCTTGATTGTTAAATTTTCAGTGTGAGTATTTAGACCTTGGAAATCAGCAAATTATACAAATCAGGGCTTGATTTGTTGTTTTCTACTTATCTAGACTTTGGGAAAATGATGGGGGAAATAATAATACAGATGAAACTTAAATATACAAGATGTTTCCAAAGTCATAAACTTTAACATCTTTAAAAGCTGTTTATCAGCTGTTGGAACTGAAAACTCCATCAAGACTTTTGGGACATCCTGTATGGGCATCTGCATTTTGCAGATGAGAAAACTGACACACAATGGTTAAACGATGTGCCTGGGTTTACAAATCTAACAAATGTCAAAGGTGAAATCTGAACTCTAATCTCACCTGATTTCAAATAGCATCCTCTTTTCCATTACATGTTGCTCCCAATTGAAGATCCAGAGCAAATATTAGAGGAATGAATGGAGGAACAACTGAACAAAAAGGCATTTATAAAACACTTGCTATATGCCAGGCATTGTGCCAAGCATTGGAATACAATTTTCCATACTCAGTGTAGTGAATAATTCCCTAAAATCAAAGAAGAAAGCATTTTGCTGCACATAAAGAAAGCCCTTAATGAAGATTTGCTGATGGCTGGATTGGAATCCCTTCCTGAAGAATTTATCAGAGGTGAGCCAGGGGCTATTCTCTCTATAAACAGCGTCCAGGCTCTCCTCTGTCCTAAAAGTTGGGTAAGAACCGACTCCTGAAATAGTCCAATCACATGCTTAATTAGTGTAACTAACTTAGAAGGAAGAGAGCCCCCCTCCAGAAATGTTCAGTACGATATTAAGAGATCAAAATAGGCAAGCATCTTTGGAACAATAAGTCATATTTGTTGAATGCTTACCATGTGCAGAATGTTCTAAGTGTTCTGAGAGAGGCAAAGAAGTTTAACATATAGCCCTGCCCTCAGGCAGCTTACAGTCTACTTGTAGGAGACAAGATTTTGTGAAAGGTTAGACAATAAAAGATCAAACCCACAGCGCCATTAGAAGATGTGCTACTAGGTCATGTACGACTCACTGTCATATGAAATATATAAAGGAAAAGCAGCTGCGCATCCCAGGAAGAGATGGGAAGGATAGGGGAGAAGTCAGAGATGACTCCTTTTGAGAAGAAATGAATTCTGTACTCAGAGCAATTCTTGGCTCCTGCTTAGAAACAGAATTCTGGCAGGCAAATGAAAAGCCTTTGAGATAATTTTATGAATCCAGCTACTGGGAAACCTTAAATGCTAAAATTATTTAAAATTTCAGGATGTAAAAAATGAAGAGGATGATACAAAGATTCTTGGGAAAGTTTGCAAAGTGGATTGGGTGGAGTCACCGTAGTAATATTCAATGATTAGTTTAAAGCAATTTCTATGGGGCACTTCTATCCTTTCTTCTTCAATCACCCCTCCCAGACTACAGTTATTAGTTATATAGGATTGCTAAATACTGAGACCCTGAGCGTAGATGACCATCCCAATGAGGGCCAAAAACAAGAAACAAAAAACAAAAAAAAACAAAAAAAACCCTCAGATTTTGAAGAGTTTTCACTGCTCATCTTCTCCAACTCTGACCTGAAATGTGGTTCTTCTCTATGACATACTTAGCAGAAGATCATCTAGATTTTATCTGAAGACTTCCAGTGACAGGGAACTCACTACCTCCCAAGGAAACCATTCTATTTTGAGCTATGCAGCACCTAATCCGTGTGCGTGTGCTCGCGTGTGTATTCCTCTCCTTAGAGATAATGGAGAAGGAAGTGGGGAAAAGGAAGAGGGGAATAGTCTCAATGATATTCATTTGTCATTTTTTAAACATCGATCTACAATATTATGGAAAGAAGGATTGGAGAAAAATGAAAAGGGAATACCTAATGGGGTTAGAACTATGTTCTGGGAAACATTCTCATCCCTTGTCTAGCATCTCCCAGTGCAGATGCTCAAATGCCATGAGCCCCATTCATTGTTTTTTCCCCCAATATACTATCCTTTGCTCATAAAAATGACTTTACTGACAAATCATCAGTGCCACATGTCGGGAGTTATTTTTCCGGTAGCAGAGAAGTATCTCTACTGAGTCACCCCCACAAACACTTGCCTGTTCCTTCTTGTAACCAACTGCCTGTATTTGTAAAAAGGCCCAAGCAGGATGGGAGGAGGACTGTGGTCCCAGAACAAAATCAAGTGATGTTAACTAGTCATGGCAGCAATCAAACCTGTAGTTTTGGCCTTATCAGCACAGGGATCTGAGCCTATCCAGGGAGACTTCTCAAAGGTCATACCTTCAGCAGTACCAGATTTCAGGCAGTTGTCTCATCTGATATTTGTCACCATTGCTTTGCTCTATTCCCAAGTACAGAAAAAGACAGAGATAGACACACACACACACATATATATATACATATATATACATATATATATATATATATATATATATATATATATATATATATATATATATATATATATATATATATATATATATATATATATATATATATATATATAAGAGGGAGAGAGAGAGAGAGAGAGAGACAGAGAGAGAGAGACAGAGAGAGATAGAGAGACAGAGAAAGAGAGAGACACACAGAGAGACAGGAGAGAGAGAGACACACAGAGAGAGAGACAGAGAGAGAGGGAAGGAGGGAAGGAGGGAAGGAGGGAGGGAGGGAGAGAGAGAGAGAGAGAGAGAGAGAGAGAGAGAGAGAGAGAGACAGACAGACAGACAGGAGAGAGAGAGAGAGAGAGAGAGAGAGAGAGAGAGAGAGAGAGAGAGAGAGAGAGAGAGAGAGAGAGAGAGAGAGAGAGAGAGAGGAAAGAAAGGGGGAGAGAAACACAGGGACAGAAACAGAAAGAGACACAAGAGACAGAGAAACAGAGAGATAGAGACATACACAGGGAGAAACAGACTCACAGAAAGAGACAGACAGAGAAGAGAAAGAGAGCAAGCGAGCGATCATGACTCCAGAATCCATTACTTTGTTAGAGCTGAAGGAATGGGGGTCTGGGAATACATTAAAAGAAGAGTAGAGGGGTAAAGAGGTAGACAGGAGAAAAGTGAAGGCATCCTAGGTTAAATGGGGAGAGGTAAAGGGGGAAGGGGATGGGAGGGGGAGAGATAAAAAGAGGAAGTAGAGAGAGAGATAAAGAGAAGAGAGAAAAGTGGAAGGGGAAAATTGAGAGGAGGAAGAGAAAGATGGAGAGGAGAAGGCAAGAGAGAGGAATAAGGAAGAGGAAAGATTGAAAGGGGGAGTGGAAGGGATAGAGATGGGGGGAGATAGGGAGAAGGAAAGTAGAAGAGGGAGATGGAGGAGGAAGAGGAAACCATACATACATACATATAACACATACACACAGACACTTCAGGTTGCTTCTAGGACTTCCCCCTCATCCCCCGACTTACCAGTTTACTTTTGACCAATTTTTCTATTGCACTGACAAGGTCCGCAGCAGTGGGTACATCAGCAGAACCCTGCCGGGCTGCTAGCAAAGAGGAGGACTGCAAGACAGTGGGGTAGCAAAGGAAAAGCAAATTAGCAAGAGACAAGGAAGAGCAATTAGGAAGGGAGGAGCAGGACTGCACTTTGGAAGGGAAAAAGATGAGAGAAAAAGAGCAAGCCACAGAAAGCCACATGCAGACCACACAGCACAGCATGGAGATAGGTCACTGCCCAATTCATAGGTCAGGAGAGTTTGCCAGCAGCTTCTTCAGTCATCTAGCAATAGCAAGAATAAGGACTGGAACCTCCCATGGATTCCTCTACCCCACAATGGCTCCAGTAGGAGCCAAGGGAGATGAGTTCTTGAATTATCCTGGAAATAAAGGAGGGCCATTCACACTGCCCATTTCTAGAAGCTGAACTCCTTTGGAGGGCAATGAGCCATGTTCAGGGAAGAGAGAGCAGCAGTGATGTTGTCAACACTTCCTTAGCAGTCTGAGATTCTGAGGATGTGTCCATCCTGATATCACTGACACTGAAAGAAACACCAACTTTGAAGTGAGAGGCTCTGGATTCAAATGCCATTTTTGATACTCCTCATGAGACATATGACAGATCACTTAATAATCCTTGACCTCAGTTTCCTACTCTACAAAATGCAGGGAAGTTGGGATTGATGGCCACTGAGGTTTCTTTCAGATTTAGACCCATGATCTGGCCTGAGCTATGAGTGGACCACACTAAGTTTCTGGAGATAGACACTGTCCCTCCACAGGGGGAAAGGTAAACATTTCTATGTTCTTATTCACTCCCAAAAAGAAAACAAATGAAGTGGATTGCACTAATTTTTCTATGGAAGGCATAATATCTCACAGTTTGATTCAGACTTGCTGTAACTCACTTGAAGGACCTTCTACTCTTCCAAATAGCTCAAATCATATGGGCTCCTTGGCCATATGAATAGAGATCGGACCTCTGAGAGAATTCATATGAGGAATTCCCAGATAAGAAAAGTCTCTTTATCAATCAGGATAGTGACTGCTCTGAGACATGCACTTACCATGTTTCTTAGGGCTCTAAGAGTTTAAGTGATTTGCCCACTAGCATCATTCAGGCAATCAGTATATAAGATCTCCAGGTTCTAAGGTCAGCTTTCTATCCACTCTGCCATTTTGCTCCTCAATAATAAACGTTGTAGATTTAGATTTAAGGAGAACCTGGCTATGTTTCTATTCTTCAATACCTAGAACTGGGCTTCTTTAGGTAAGAAAGTATAAGATAGGTCCCCAGGAAAGTGAAATGTCTGCCTGGCTGCATTTGAAGGCTCACACAGGAGCAGAACAGAAATTAGCTTGGAAATGTAGCTGAAATCAGACTGTGGACAGCCTTGAATGCCACATTCAGAACTTTATCATGTACAAGGGGAGTCAGTAAAATTTTCTCTTCAGGGGATTAACACAGACAAAAAAGCACTTTTTTCCCCTTTAGCAAAATTAATCAAATAGTAGGGTTTCAAATATATGGGAAGGGAAGGTAGAGAAGAGATAGGAATAGTCTAGGTGAGCAGTGACATGACGCTGAAGTAGGATGGTAGCAAAGAGAGAGAAAGGGAAAGGAGAGATTTGAAAGAAAAAAAAAAAAGTGTGAGGAATAAAAAAAAAACAAACCCAGGCTCAGTGACTGATTAGATCTGGGGGAGGAAAGATAAGGAAGGAAGGAAGGAATCCAAGAGAGTACTGAGGTCATTTTCACAGTAGTCTCTAGCAACATGAATAGCACCTAGGGCTCGCCTGGAGAGAAGCATTTCGGACTGTTCTGTGTGCAAACACAGTCCTAGAGTGAGCTGGGATGTTACACAAACAGAAATCAATTATCATCTGGCAGAACCGAGGTCTGTTCTCCCAGCTCCCAAGTTCCACTTGTCCCCAACTGACTTATCTGTCAGACTTTGGAGCTCTGCATTCCTTATTTATTTCCAAAAGCAGAAAACCTCACCCCATAAATTTCTATAGCATTAAATTTTGAGAGGGGTGAATGGGAAGAGGGCTAAGGTGACATCTAAAATTTAAGTCTGAGCTTTGAAAAGAAAATCTGACTTTTACCAGCAGTGCATCTTATTCCCATGTCAGGCATCTTCCAAAATCCACAGCAGGAATAAAAGAAGGTAGATGTGGCTTTTGGGGGTGCACTGAGGAATGTTTGATTGTGGTACAGGTGCTGAGCTCATGACCATTTCATTCTTCAACTATAGGAAAGGGTAGTACAAGGCCATTGCTATGTTTTTAAAAATGAAACTGAATAATTATAGCCAAATTTGGTCCCAGAGAAGAATTAAGAAAAAGTACCTTTATCTTTTTTTTTTTTTTTTCTGAGTTAGAGAAACTGAGTATGGAATATTACAGATATGATCAGATGTAGCTGATATGTTAGCTGGTTTTTGCTGAAATGCCTTTATTTTCCTCTTTTATTCTGTTTTTAAAGAATGGTGAGGGAGGAGGGAGGAATGAATTTGGAAATGAAGGTGATTTAAAAACAAAAAAGATCAATAAAATATCTTTAAAAATAAAAAAATAAACACATGCAAAAGAAATCCGCCGTATCTGGCCAGTAGTCTGGAGAAACTCACTATTCCTCAGGGTTTCCTGCTCTCACTGAGGGAGAACATATGCTTTTTCTCTTATTTCTATTTATTTTTGAGGAGGAAGAGAATTAACCCTGTGTGTGTATATATTTTTAAGTTTTAATCATCCCAAGGGTCATATCACTTAAACTACTCAACTTTTCATCATTTTTTGGTTCAAAAAAAGAAATATAGAAACTAAAAATATTAGTGGGCCCTAAAACAGGTACCCATGGAAGCCTGAACCTAATGTAACTTTCTTAGAGAGGAACTGTACATTTTTTTTTTTTCATTGGATTGAAGAGAAGGATAGTTTCAGTTCTAGGTAATATTTGATTTCAAATATTACCTAAAAACAAAACATCCTTTCCTCCTAAACAAGGCATGTTGGAAGGAATTAGAAGGAGAGAGTTTAGGCCAGTGAACTTTGCCTCTTTCATGCAAGATGATGGCTAATTGCAGAAAGATTGTCTGGAGTGGAAAATAATGGGGCATCAGTGTTGACATCATCTACCTGTTTACAAAACACTTTACAAGGACCAGTCTTTGGAAAGGTAAGAGCAAACCCAGTCAAGTTAGTGTAAGTCCAAGGCCTAAGGCAAAAAAAAAATTTTTTGATTGAGGGTAAGGGGAAATCAGGAGTATCACCTAGTCTCCTTGATCCTGTTTCCTTATCACACACCTTTAATCCTTGTTAAAATAATTCCTTAGGAGGAAAACTAGGAATCTGTGCAGAGTAGAAAATTATGTCTTTCCTAGAAGATGAGCCCCAGTGCTTACTCGTTGATGGGTGAGTGAGGGGCTTCTATTTTGATCCATGGGAAATGATACAGGTAGACTTAAATGACAAGCAGAAAGAAACAAAGCAAGGGTGGGAATGTCATAAGAACCGGAGACATTTGTCAATAAACCTAAGGTGGCTTCATGTAAATTAGGTCAAGATCAATGAGACACAATAATCTCAATCAAGATAGGAAGCCACCAAGCAGTCAAGATGTCTGAGGAGTAAGGAAAACCAAAAACAATGGTTACTTTGCATATTGCATATGGTGAAAACAATGAAATGAAAGAAAAAAAAAAAACCCAAAAATAAAAACTAAAGTCAGTGTCCCATGCCAGGGTCCTCTAGGACCCCATGCTTCTCTCACCCAGAGGAAGGACTTTAGAATTCTGTTTATGAAATCAAGACACACACACACACACACACACACACACACACACACACACACACACACACACAAACACACACAAAATCAATGATGCAACAGCAACATGAAACTACTCAGTTGAAGAACTAGCAATGAGAAAAACAAGGCTGCTAATCCATAATCTAAGGGTTAGTAACTGGACTTCCAGCTACTCCAATTTTTGGCAATTGATAATGGCCAAGCCACTTGTTGCAATAAGTAGCCACATTTAAAGAAGCCCAGAAGGAAGACATTGACCTATCTGCCATAATGGAGTCTTTGCCACCTGAAGGACCCATTAATTATGTAAAGTGAAGATTCTTGCATTGGTTTTGTTTGTAAAAAAAAAAAAAAAACAAAAAAAAACTCAACTTTCTAAGTTAATATAATCAAAATTATTTTCAGTTCAATAATGAACTTCAGTTCTTCTTAAAAGTGAAGATTCTTGGGGAGGGGAGAATTCTTCTTTAAAATATTAGAGTTTTCCATCTTGGCCCAGCATCATTATCCCAGTGCACCTTTGAATTATTATTAGAAGGATTAAGCATGTTAATTGATAGAAAATTTTAAAAATAATAATTTTACTAAGATTCACTACAATTTCTCCCACCTATACAAATCTACTTAAAATACAAATAATTACAAGTAGACATTATCATTTTATTTTGAAATTACAATTTTAATTCTATAATCTCTATTTTATTTGTCTTGTAGATTTTTTTTTTAAAGTGCATTATATCAATTAATGCAGTTTGGCCCTTTGAGATATTCTTAAATTTTGGTCCTTCTATTAATTACCTTCTCTATCCTCCACTTCCTCCTTCCCCAACCAAGTAAGGCTCCCAAAGCATGATTTGGGTAGAGAATGATGATGCTTGTCCCGAATGACAATAACTAATTATATATTTTAGGCTAATATTTTTGTTATTATAATTTAGGTTTAATTTCATCATTCAAAGTTTCGTAAATTACTCCTTAGTGTGGATATTCCACCTCACCAATATGGATGGGCCTTGGATAATCTTTGGAAATGGCTAAAAAATTCCCTAAAACAAATCTCAAACTGTTTGATGGCCAGTCTTTTTGGGAGGAGAATTTAAAGTTTGGAGTGGGAAATAGAGCATCATGGAATGAAATCTACATAGATGCCTCTAGGTCTTGCAGAGCCATATGCATCCCAATCTGGTTTTCCTTGGACTTAGACCTTTAGAGTAGCAGTGCCAACTCAATTAGAAACAGGGCCACCAAATCATAAATAAGAATCCTTGTGGGCTGCTTATTGACTTAGAAAACCACACATGTTCCTGCATTTATTTATTTTTATTACTATACCACCACATTGAAATTAGACAGGAACTATATTTTAATCTGGTTTGGGCCACACTCAGGAGTGTTGTGTACCACATTCGAGCCTTATATTGGAGACTTCTGCTGCAGAGAGCTCTTTTAATTTCAGTTGCTGTTGCTGACAAATCCAGAAGCATCACTCTGTTGTTACTAGACAAAGATGATATGGGCTTATCTGAAAGGTCCACACCATGGAATGTCAAGTCAGAACTCTCTTAATGGGTTAGTCAAAAGAGAACCAACCTTGTAATCTAATACAGGTTTAACCTGGAATCTATCATGGGCAGGACCTAGGAGGGTGATAGTTTGTAATTGTAGGGGATGAAGGAAAGAAAAAGATGCTACGAACAAACACGTGCTCCTTCATGCATGGAAGTGGTCAAGAGAACCTACCATTTCATCCTGAGTAGGGTCATTGTCAAAGATTTTCATTGGAGGAGGAAGTGGTGTGTGGGATTCTTCATCAGGCTCATCTTCACCCCAGCCTTTCTTGCTCTTCTACAACCAAGAAAGCACCATTAATCATAGAATCATGGCATCATGGATCTAGAGCTTAGCACATAGTAAGTGCTTAATAAATGTTCTATCTTTGTCTCTAGAGGTGGAAGGGGCCATAAAATACCAATCCCTCTTCTCTTGTTTTCACCAATTAGGGAACTGAGACTTAGGGAAGTTAAACAACTTTCCCAATATCACATAAATTAAATATCAGAGGCAGGATTGAACCCAGGTCTTCTGAACTCACAACTTTTAGCCTTTCCACTGTATCATGATGCCTACAACCTTATGTGAACACAGTATCCTTGGTTTGATAGTTTTTAAAATAGACCAGATTGAAAATCGAAGCAGCACCTGTATTTATCCCACCTCTCCTCCCCTCCAAATAGTTGACTATGGATTCCCTATACTAAAGAAAATAGAACCAGTTGTTTCAGCCTTAATCTAGATGACTGGAAGCTGTTTAGATGTATTCCAGATAAGAGCTAAAGCACCAGATTCAAGTGAAGCTTTCTCTTCTAGTTTAAAGATTATTCAATTTTAGCTTAGAAAGTCTTTTTCTTTCAGGTATGAGTCAGTTCTATTATTCTGTGTTTTAGTGATTATGATAATAATGAGTAAGACTGATAGGCTTCAGAGAGGCTGAAAGAACTGGATTTTCTTACCCCAAAGGAGAAGGTTATAGAAGAAGTGTTGGAATTGACCAAGCACCTTAAACATCAATATGGCAGAGGAAGTAGGAAGGCTCAACTAAGGGGGACCCCAAGTCACACCACCCCCCACTTCCTACCAGAGAACCTTAGGAACCACAAGGTAAGTACCTCATCAGCACTGTCCCCCTGTGGGGTAGTTTCATCGCCAGTCTTGGGAGATCCCAGATCGAAACTTTTTCGGCCATCTCGTACTTTCTTTTGCTTTTTGATGTTACTCTCGGCTTTGCCACTGTTGAGTCTGCGCACGGGACTAGTCAACCACTTCTTGAGGGTGTTGGTGGAACGTTTGGGACCTGGAGAGCTCTGGATGGAGTTTAAGGACGACTGAGGTTGGAGATTAGCCACAGACTCTGACTTGCCTCCATTTTCACCCGAAGAGACTGAGTAAGTATCTGCAGGAAGACAGAAGGGGGACGAAAGATGCAAACAAAGGTCAAGCAGGTCAACAGACCCAATTACAATCCCTAAAGCAAACCAAGCACATTCTCAGGATGCCTGCTGCCAGGCAGGCTCCATCCAGGAGCTAAGACCACAGCTGCTCTCTCTCCTTATAAGAAGATACACACAGGACGAGCCTGTTGTGACTTAGTGGAAAAAGCAAAGCCTTTGGAATTTGAATTCCTTCAGTGTCCCTTGTAATCAAGGGAAAAATCAATCATTTAATATAGGAAAATCATTTAGTCTTTCTAGTCTTAGTTTCTTCTTTTGTAAAATGAGGCATTTATACTCTATGGCATCCAAGGATCTTTCTAGCTCTAAATATATGATCGTATGATTCCATCCTTGTTCTTTCCCATTCCTTCTGCTCCGATTCCTGATTTATCATCTTCAAGGAAAAGCCTTACACTTTATCAAAAACCCCAAAGCACACTGGTCTCTGATCACCTCTGGAGCAAGCAACAACTAAGTTATATTTTAGATCTACTCAAATTATTATACTTAGTTCTCTACTTAATGCATTGATGGAAGGGAGCGGTATCACAGAGAGCTCTTTCTGTTTTCTTATGCCTATATCATATGATTTGGCAACTCTTCCTCCCTAAGGATGCCAAGTCCTAGCTGATGTTAAAATGAAATTTTATTGCTTGAGCTCATACCAACAGTGCATGGAAGTGGTCCAGAACCATGCTGGGAGGCAAAGCAAACCCATTTTGAGATTAAATATCAGTTATGGATAATCCACAGGGAAGTAATTCAGAGTGGATTGTAAAGTAAATGAGTTTATTCCAACAGAATTTGGGAATACACATTCTGTTCTCCAAAGACTCTTGAGATAGCTAAATGCCCCATAACCCTATGGAAATTGTGTTAACCCTATGGACTGGCATTAGGATATCCTTAAATTATCACCATATTGGGTTTTTAACCTAGCATTCTTATCCCCCCTAACACATCCCTCTCTCCTACAAGACTCCTGTTAAGTTATTTAGCCTCAAAGGCTTCTAGACAACTCTGGAAAATTAAGTTGCAAAGAAAATGCTGACCTGCATTGTGGAGATCATTTCCCCAGCAGGGAGTTCCCTATACTGATTAAATCACAAGTCCAGCCCTTAATGGCTATACATATTTTGTTGCTGTTGTTGGTGTTTAGTCATTTTCCCAATCGTATCTGACACTTTGTGACTCCATTTCAGGTTTTCTTGGCTCCAGACACTGGAGTGGTTTGCCATTTCCTGCTCCAGCTCATTTTTACAGATAATGAAACTGAGGCAGACAGGGTTAAATGACTTGAGTAAAGTCACATGGTTGGTTAAGTGTTTGGGGCCACATCTGAACTCAAATCTTCCTGATTCTAGGCCTGTCACTCTATCCACTGTTCCATCTACCTAAGAGAATAGTTGTGAAAAAAGCACTTTGTAAATCTGAAAGTCTGAAATAGATATGAGCCCTATCTTTTATGTATTTATATAGAATCATAAATTTAGAACTGGAGGGAACCCTAGCTGCCAGAAAGTTCAGCTTCTTCATTTCACAATTTAGCAAATTTTACAATCTACAAAGCACAAAGAGGTCAAGGAACATGCTCAGAGTTAGGTAAGTGTCAAAGGCTGGGATTTCAACCCCAATCTTCCTGACTTTAGGCCTAATGCCTTATGAACTATATTCTGCTTCTTTTCCCAAATTCCATCCATCAGGAATGTGGAAACTATTTTCTTTGCACTATATTCATCTGTGAAAGGCAACATGGTGTAGCTGACAGAGAGATGAATTCAAAGTAAGGAAGACCTAAATTCACATTCTGAATCTGGCTAGTTATATAAATCTGGGCAAGCTACTCTCTTGTTTTAGGCAACTCTCTAGCACTAAAAGTGGCAGAGGAGTAGGTGATCTGCATCGCTGGAGGGAGTTTTCTCATCTGGGAGCTTCTATGGATAAACATTATAGGTCCAATCTCTATTGATATGTTTTATGTAAGCTTCTGAACAGAGAATGTTTCATTTTTGTCCACTTATCTCTTAGCCTCTAACAGAATATCTAACACCTGGAAGATGCATAATAAATATTAATTAAGGAAGTGGAGCCAAGATGATGAAGGCAAGAACTCACCCAACTTCTCCCCCAAACACTCCAAACCTCCTTTAAATAATGACTCTAAACAAACCTCAAAAGACAGAGTAGAACATTTTCCAGCCTGATATCAGTTAAATTGGAGTGAATTAAAAACCTACTATGATTAAGACTCACTGGAGGCTATTAGAAAAAAGAAGCATAACATGCAGTCATTGCTTTTGAGAGATTTATAATCTACTTGCCACAAAGTCTTACAAAAATGAATGTTGAAAGCTACCTTTACATATATTTAGAAAAATAAAATACTAAGGAAATTTTTTAGAAAATCTACTTGTCAGTTAGTTGGTTAAACATTTATTAAAGGTTGTCTGTGTGCCAGAGCACTGTGCTGAGCTAGAGATACAAAAAAAGACAAAATACATATCCTCCTCTTAAGTAGCTCACAGCTTAATTTGGTGAGGGGGGAAACAACATTAAAAAGAACTACTTATAGACAAGTTATACACAGGATGAAGTGAAACTAATCATCAAAGGAAAGGCACTGGCATTGAGGGGATCAGCAAAAAGGAAGGCTTTTCTGAGAGAAAATGGAATTTTATCTGGGATTGAAGGAAGAAAAGGAGGTAAAGATAAGGTGGGAAAGCATTCTAGGCATGAGGGAAAGCTCATGAAAATGTCCAGAGTGGGTGAAACAGCAAGGAGACCAGTGCTACTGGAAAGCAGAGGATGAGGGGAAGAGTAATATATAACAAGACTAGAAAGGCAGGAAGAGCTTTGAACGATAACCAAGGACTTGATATTTGATCTTGGAGGTGATAGAGAGCCAATAAAGTTTATTGATCAGGGTGGAACATGATCTAAGCTTCAGGAAGTTTAATTTGATAGCTAAGTGGAAGAGAGACTTTAGTGGAGAAAGACTTGACATATGGCCACCAAACAGTAGGTTACTGAGAATAATGTGATAAGGACCTATGGTAGAGTGGTGGAAGCAGCAGAGGAAAGAATAAGTCTCATATTAGACATGTTCTAAAGATAAAATCAATAGAACTTGGCAACAAATTGGATTTGAGGGGGTGGCAGAGTGAGGAGTTGAGAATGATTCCTACGTTCTTGGGCTGGATGCTTGGGAAGAGGGTTTTTTTTCCAACAAGGATAGGGAGGGAATAATAGGGAAGTTGGGGGAGGATTTAGGAAGAAAGATAAGGAGATTACTTCTGGCATGTTGAGTTCAAAAAGTCTATGAGGATATAGTGTTTAAGATTTTAAATAGTTGGATATGCCAGTCTAGAGGTTGGCAAAGAAATTAGGGCTGGATAAGGCATCTGAGATATACCAATATGAATGAAGATATAAATACAGCTATGCATATGTACATAGATATGTATGAATGTGTGTGTATGAGTGTATATTATCTATATCTTTGCATATCTCACCTTAAACAGTAAGAAAAATACAAATCAAAACTGACCAGTAAATTGTACAGACAATAATTGCCAACTTGTGCCCAGAGCCAGGGCATTGTTAGCTAGAGGCTATGGGGAAGTGTGATTTGAGCCAAATTTTGAAAAATGATTAAGGGTTTCCAAAGGCAGAGAGGAACAGGGAGGGCATGTCAGGCAAGAGGAATGATCTAAGGAAAGACCCAAGATACAAATAAAACTACAATGAGATTCAAGGAGATGGCAAGTAGCCCAATTTGATTGAAAAGGAAGATTCTCATGAGGAAGAGAATCGGAGATGAGGCTGGAAAAGTAGGGTTGAACAGGTTGTGGCCATCCTTGGATGGCAGCCCTTGACTTGGTACAATGAGGATTGGTGTAGGTTTTGTCTAAGAGCTTTGCTTTAGGAACACAAAATGCTTGCCAGCTGGGTGGAGAATGGCCTGACCAGAAGGGATGACAGGGGAGGCAGGGCCATCAGTTGAGATGCCACTACAATAACGAGACTGAGATAGATGATAAATGTCTGGATCAGAGTGGAGCCAGTGGAAAGGGGCAGTTGAGTTGAACTCTCAAACATCCTTTCTTCGATATCTAGGGCAACAAGTGCTTCTGTAGTGGAAAACCAATATCTATGAATGAGTCATCTTTGTTGTTATCCCTTTAAGGGAAGAGCTAAGGTCCAATTTTGGAAAATTCCTTCCAGGAATATGTGAGTGTGTGTGTGTGTGTGTGTGTGTGTGTGTGTGTGTGTGTGTGTGTGTGTATTTTCTGGGTGTTTGATGTGGGGAGAATTCGTGTTGTTCACAGGCCCAAGAGATAAATATCTCTATAGGGTCAGTTGTAGGAACCACAGATTCTTTGCTACTATCTCCCTAATGATAATCTGCAGACCCTTTCCATTCACTGACCTCCTGGACTACCACATGTTTCCCTGAAATCTCAGCTTTATCAGCAGGGATAATTTCAGCAAAGCCCAAGGTCTCAGCATCGTTAAGTGTCCTATGTTGATAAGCACTACTGAGAGATGTACTGTCCAAGTTCTCTGTGGCAGGGAACATCACAGCCTGGGTGGAACATTCAAGTTTTTCATTTGCTCCTGGATGGGAGACTCACCTCCACCCCCAATTTGCCCCCAGCCATTTTATTTTGCCTTTGCCCTATTTATTTCCATGTATGAAAAACTAATAGTATGAACTCCAAGAGCATCTTACTTTTACCCTTTCATATTTGGATACCCCAAATTTAACATCCTATTTTATATACCATAGATATACTTAGGAACTGCTTCACTTCTTAAGTCTTTCTTTATTTGCAAAATGAGGGGTTAAGTTAGATGAACTCTAAGGTCCCTTCCTACTCTAAACTAGTGGTCTCAGGATACAATTAGAGCTTGAGTACATATCAGAGAATCTAAAATTCGGGAATTACCTAGGAAGATTTAGTTTATTAGAGTACCCAAGCTATTCCATATAGAATATGCTCAAAATGCTCCAATGATTTTTTTCCTCTCATTCTATTCCTTCTTCTTCCTTCCCTCCCTTCTCTTCCCTTCTCCTTCATTTTCCTTCTCTTCCCCTCCTCCTTTCCTTTTTCTTCCTTCCCTTCCTTCCTCATCCCTTCCTCCCTCCTTCTTATTGCCTTTCTTCTTCCCTCTCTCCCTTCTTTTTTTTTCATTTCTTCTTCCCTCCTTTTCTTCTCTTCCTTTCTGCCTCACTTCCCTTATCCCCTCTTTTCTCCTTCTCTCCCTCCCTTCCCTCTTCCTTTCCTTTACTTCTTTTCCCCTCCTCCCTCCTTCCTTTCTTTCCTTGATTCTTTTCCTTCTCATCCCCACCTCCATCCTTTCCTTTTTCTTTCTCATCTAAATTCCCTTTTCCCCTTCCTTCCTCTCCTTATTTCCCGCAGGCTGGAAGTACATCATCCACTCAATGTTTCAAGCCCAGTGCTAATTATAAACAGAAAATTTAGCCTGTACATTCTTCTAACCCAGGCCAATTTGTCTCTTCTTAAGCACCCCTCCCAGTCTCTGAGCTTACCATATTAGTGCCAGATGTAATACAGATACCCATTTGGCTCCCAACAATTAGAACAACTTAGAATTCTCAACACAAGTGATTGGTCAGCCTCAACCTCCCCCAGAAATAAAGATTACAGAGATACAACCCCACTAGGAGCCACCACATTTCTTATAAAATCGTATTTGAACTTTTCTTTTTCATAGTTTGTCTTTATCTAGTGCTGCAGGAGATAATTCTTGCTCCCAAAGAGCTGACAGCATTATTTTCCACCTTGATATCATTCACAGGATAGGTGTAGAATAATCGATTTGTTGAATGGAATTGCATAGCAAGGACTTTATATTCTTGTTGGTGAATGTTCTTTGGAGTGGATTTGGAAGGATTTTGAACATGAGGTAAATAGTTCTTTGTATTTTTTTCCTTCGCTTGTGCTTCATTTTCTATCCCTGAATCCCAGAAATTTAAAGGGATATGAGATAACTAGTCAACCCTCCTTTCCATTAGGAAGTTGTTGTTCAGATGTTTCAGTCTTGTGTGACTTTCTGGGGCCCCTTTTTGGCAAAAATACTGGAGTGGTTTACTTTTTTTTTTTTTTTTTTTTTAAACCATTTACCAAGGAGAATTTACTATTCTCCAGTTCATTTTACAGATGAGGAAACTGAGGCAGAGTTAAGTGTTTAGCATCACACAGCTAGAAAGTTTCTAAGGTTGGATTTGAATTCAGGATTTCCTGATTTTAGTTCCTGTGCTCTTTGGACTGCCTCCCTCTTCCCCTCCACCCAATGAGGCACCCAAATCACATGATATGCATCAGTCAACAAGCCTTCAAGTACTTACTATGTGCTGGGGCCCTTGAAAAAATGCTAGTGATACAAATAAAAGCAAAAAATAAAAAATAAAAAAAAACATATATATATATCCCTCAAGACTCCTACATTCTAACGGAGGAGACAGTATGCTAACACCTAGATACATACATAATACAGAAGAAATGGAAGGGAGTCACAAAGGGGGAGGGATTAACAGATGGAAGAAAAGAGAACACCCTCCCACAGAGGTGAGCTTTGAACTAATCCTTGAAGGAAGTCAGAGAAACCATGAGGTAGAGGAGACAAGTTAAGGGGAGGGAGCAGAGCAATGGTTGAACTTAGACCCTGCATAAGAAGTCATCTAGTCCTTTCTGGGGTACAGGTACTTCCAGATACTTAAGAGGGGGGGGAAGAGGAGGAAGGCACTTATAAAGTTTTTTTTTTTTAATAGCAAATTAAAGAGGAGTTACAATTCACCAGAGACCTATGCTAGAGTACAATGTTTCATAAATTGCTGTCATTAAATACACAAGATTTGATTAATGTACCTCATAAACACTAATTACCAAACTAAAATTCCTAAACAGCCTGTGAGATACATAATCACAGATGTTGGAGACAAATAGACATTTATAGAATAAAATATCTTAAATAATTCACTCTACATACATTTTTGGAATACTATTTAACAATAAGAAAATAGAATAGCTAACCTTTAGAAAGTGCTTTAAAATTAACAAAGCACACTTTTTCTATAAAACCTCATTTTCGAAGGGTAATACAAGGCTAAGTGAGGAACAAAAACAAAGTGAGAACTCAAAAATGTAGAATCCCAAAGAAGTACCTTAAAATCTTGTCCATTAAAGATCTTTGGTATTAAACATATCATCATCCAACATATTGTGACATTATGTATTTAATGTACTTTTATTAATGTGGACTCAATGTAAGAAAACTTATCTGTAGACTGTCACAAGAATAAAATAATGAGTTGAGGTCCTTTCCAGCTCTAAATTTATGTTCCTATTAATTAGTCTAAGTAAGGAGATAGTTTAAAAAAAAAAAAAAAAAAAAAAGCATGTTGCTGGTTCCCGTGAGTCTAAGTAACTAGTATTGGGTTAATTATAATTTATGGGATTAACATTTATTATGTGGTTAATAATTTTCCTATTCCCTAAGAACGAATTAATATAACCAGTGATCTTTGAAAAATGATAGAGAATGGGAGAAATACTATTGGAGATGAGGAAAGGGGTGTGGAGAGGTAAGGGGAAAGGAGGAGAGGGAAGTAAAGAGTTGTCAGTCAGTGAGCTTGACTTCATTTCCTGGAAAACTTCTATCCTATACAAGGAAATCGAAGTTTTGTAAACCTCTAGAAAGGGATGTGGCAATCACTAAGAGCCAGCATGGTTTCATCAAGAAAAAATCATGTCAGAATAACTCCATTTCTTTTATGAATAGAATTATGAGTAAATCAGGGGAATTTGACGGACAGAATTTACCTAAATTTCAGCAAAGCAACTGATAAAGTCTCTCATTGTTCTTCTTGTGAATGAGATAGAGAGGTGCTGGCTAAAAAGAGTGCCATTAGGTGGATTCAGAACTAGTTCAATAACTGGTCCCAAAGAGTATTCATAATAATTCAGTGCAAGAAAGTCTTTCACATGGAGGATATTGTTTAAGAACCAGTTCTAGTTCCTATTCAACATTTTTATCATCGACTTAGATGAAATATGTCACATACTTATTGAGTATACTTATTGAGTTTTCTGATATCAGAGATCAAGGAGGGATAGCTGACCCATTGTATAATAAATTCCAAAAATAAATGCAAAAGAGAATCCAAAAAAGATTCTCTTCTAATCCTAATGACGAATTGAAATAAGCAAAAATTACCTCGTATAGGATTGCATCTCAAAAAATCAACTTCATAAATATATTTTTGGGTGGAAAAACTTCTGCATTTTGGATGGATGAACAAGTTCAATGAGAGGCAATAATGTGTGATATGGAAACCCAAAAAGCAAGAATGACCCTGGGCTATACCGAGAAGTGTACCATTTCAGCATGGAAGATGTTAATCTTGGTCTATTGTGCTTTGTCAGACCAATATAGAGGCTTAGGGTTATATCTTAGGAAAAGTATTGATGAGCTAGAAACTGTCTAGAGAAGGGGGATCAAGATGGGGTGATAGAATCACTGACCTACCTCTCAAAGGGACCACAGAGGCCATCTAACCCAACCACTTCGTTTTAGATATGAAGAAACAAGCCAGCAAGTAACTTATACAATGTCACAGAAGGTCATCAGTGATCCTGATAAAATCTGGATCATAGATCCCTGACTCTGAATTCAAGGGTCTTTCCTCCTGCCCTGTATTGCTATTGGGCATGGATCTCAAGGTGGGTCATAAAAGAATCGGCTGAAAGAAAGAGGGGTGATAAGTGTGGAGAAAAGAAGGTAGGAGCGCGCGTGTGTGCATGTGTGTGTGTGTGTGTGTGTGTGTGTGTGTGTGTGTGTGTGTGAGAGAGAGAGAGAGAGAGAGAGACAGAGAGACAGAGAGAGAGACAGAGAGAGAGAGAGACAGAGAGAGAGAGAGAGAGAGAGAGAGACAGAGACAGAGACAGAGACAGAGACAGAGACAGAGAGAGAGAGAGAGAGAGAGAGAGAGAGAGACAGAGACAGAGACAGAGACAGAGACAGAGACAGAGACAGAGAGAGAGAGAGAGAGAGCGAGAGAGCGAGAGAGCGAGAGAGCGAGAGAGCGAGAGAGCGAGAGAGCGAGAGAGCGAGAGAGCGAGAGAGCGAGAGCGAGCTAGAGACAGAGACACACCCACACACAGAGACAGAGAGAGCAAGACAGAGAGAAAGAAAGGAAAGAAGGGAGAGAGGGGAAGAGAGAGGATCCACTTATTTGAAGCACTGTCATGTGGAAGAGAAATTCAACTGGCCTCATAAAACACAACTAATAGAAATGAATAAGAAGCTGTAGAATATTTGCTTTAGGGATTATTAATTTTTTATTTAGTAGTATTTATTTTTTTTCCCAGTTCTGTGTCAAGAAAATTTTTAGCATTTCTTTTTGTGAAATTGAGTTTCAAATTTTTCTCTTTCTGAAGATGATAAAAGTCCATGCATGTGCTATCATGTAAAATGTATTTCCATATTAATCACAACTGTGAAAAATAAATAGATCAAAAGGGAAAAATGAAAAAGAATGAAGCAAAAGAAATATGCTTGGATCCACAGAGTCCATCAATTCTTTTATCTGGATGTGGACAGCATTTGCCTTTGAGTCCTTCATATTTGTCTTAAAGATCACTGTGTTGCTGAGAAGACCTGAGTTATTCATAGTTCATCAGGACATAATGTTGTTGATACTGTGTACAATATTTTCCTGGTTCTGCTCATTTCTTGAGGTTTTTTGTTTTAAACATCAACAACTACAACTAGGATTGTCCAAATGTACAGGGTCCAAAACTGAATGCATTCTCTTCCTTATCAGTCTCTTTCCTCTTCCTAACTGTATAGGGCATTCATTACCTGTCACCTGGGCTTGAAATCTGGTCATCCTTGACCTTTTACTCTCTTACTCTCATAACCAATTTGTTATCAAGATCCTGTCAATTCTATCTTCACAGCTTCTCTCACTTAAACCACCTCTCCACTGGCACTGCCACCATTTTGATGCAAGTCTTTGCCTCTTTGCTACTGTAATAGTCAGATGTTTGACCTCCTCACATCAAGTCATACTCTATTCCAGACCATGTTGGTCCCCTGTTCAATAGAATTCTTGTGGTTCCTTATTGCTTCCAGGTTCAAATTTAAAATATTTCATAATCTTGTCCCTCCCTCTCTTTCTAGCCTTCTTACCTGGACTCTGGCACCTTTGCTGTTCCTGGAACAAAATACTCCATCTCCTAACTCCGTACTTTTTTCCTGGGTGGCTTCCATGCTTGCCTCCTTATCTCTGTCTCTTATTCCTTTAAGTCCTAGTCCAAATCTCACCTTCCACAAAAAGATTTTCCTAAGCTCCACTAATGCAAGTGTCTGCTCTCTGCCGAATAACTCCAATTTATCCTGTATATAGCTTATTTGTATCTAGTTCTTTACATGGTATTTCCCCCATAAGAATGTGAGCATGTGAACTTCTCATGATGCAGCATGCTTTTGTCTCCAGATAGAGAGGTGATGCACTCAGAATGCCTATTGAGACATATATCTACATATAATATACACACACATACATATAAAGTTATACATACACACATTTAAACACATTTAGCCAGTGTTGGAAATTTTTATGCTTGATTAAACAGTTGCAATGGGTTTTGTTTTTCTTGCTTTCTTAAAGAGGAGAAATTGATAAGAAGGAAAGAAGGATTTAAAAATAAAATGAAATTTAATTTAATTTTTTTAAAAAATGTGAGTATCCCCAGCACTTAGTATAGTCAGTACCTGCTTAACAAATTGCTTTGACCTGATGACTTTGATTAGTGGGTCTCCTTTCACTAAAAGTAATTAAGCAAAGGCTGTTGGATACTTGCTAAGTATACTACAGACAGAGCTCATCTAGTTGGACTAGATGACCTTTGAGGTCTTTTCCCATTCAGATTCTGTGATACAACAGCATCAAAGAGATAAATGCTCCATCTTAGATTTTGTAAAAAGTCACTGTAACATTTGCTACAGTAATACTGTCATTAGCACTAACGTTGGATTTGGGGACCATGGCTAGGAAATAATGCATATAATGTCAGATATAATCTGGATTTGATACAGGATGACGTTGATTTCCTCCTTTTAAAACATCTTTCATATAAGGAATAATCTAGGTAGAGGAGGTAGGAGGGATAGATGTAGAAATGAATGTGATATAAAAACAAGAAGGTAGCAATAAAAATAACATTGAAACGAAAACAAATGTGATCTCTGTAATTTATCCTTCTTAATTTAGTAGTCATAGTAATAAATAACACTTTTCAGTTTGCAAAGCACTTCCCTTTTATTAACCCCTTGGATAATAAACACATGGTAAGTCTTCTGAGACCTTCTTTGGACACATACCCAAAGCCTGCTAGACTGTGAATGGGATGGGAAAAGGTCTTTAAATTGATGTCTCTTCCATGGCCTACTAAGTTGTTCTGTATACAGTAGGTACTCAATGTGTTTATGAAATTTGAATTGGAAGCAACAAAATTTATATAATTTGTCGTGGTGAATAGAGAGCTATTCCTAGAGACACAAGGTCTTTGACCCATATGGGTCCTATAATCCTGGTCAGGTCACTTAAAATCTCAGTGTCCCAACTGACTTTTTAAGACTAGAAGTTTCAGAGAAGGTACTACCCTAAATTAGTAGAAGTATGCCAATGAAATTACAGATCCAGACCAAAACACAGATTCAAAGCATTACTTTAGTCTAGAAAAAAAAATCTCATCTGCCTCCTCCTTCATCAGCAGGGCCTGCTGTTCCATCAAAGAAAAAGCTAACTGGGTCAGCCATGAATTGCTATTCTCAAGAGCCCAGTAGAGAATCTGTATTGTGGGATCTTTAGATCTATAAATATCCACTAACTAGCCAAATGACCAAGCCCTAGGTTTGTTAGCTCCCTTGATACCTCCCTCAGAGTCCTTTGAGAGCTTGAGAAATTATGCTGACTTTTATCACAACCAGAATCTTTTCTGCCATTCTATTTCCCTCATTCTCAACTTTAATTGGATTTCTTCTATGAAGCAATGGGTAAAAGTTGCAAAGAGACAAGAATTGTGGCAGAAAACTTCCTAACCATTAGAATTATCCAAAACTGAAATGGGCTGACTCTTGGAGAGTCTTCAATAGGCTGGATCACCACTTTCTGGCCATGTTATAGTGGGAATTCTGGATTGTTTTCATGTGTAGATTGGAATAGATGGCCTCTGAGGTTTCTGCTAACTCAGAATTCTCTGCTATCGTGGCGTGAGAGAGAGATGCTCTAAATCGGACATTTTCTTTCTTAACAAGGTCACATGGGTTTTTCCATATTACTTCAAATAGTAAAATTTTATAGAGTGTTAAGATAGGATAAATGCTCAGATTAGATTTCAATTCTTCCCCATCCCCCAAAAGAGCAGTGTGAGGATTGAAGAACCCTAGAACATTCCAACAGGAATACCCTCTGGTATCATTTTACAGGTGAGGAAACAAGGACCAAGATAGAAATCGGGACTGACCCACAGATGCAGTGAGTGAATGGCAGCATTGGGGTCAGCACCCAGGACTCCTGGGTCCTCTGTCAGAACCTACTACAGGCAAGACAGGGTAAAAGGCACTAGGGGATCTATCATCAGGGTAAAGAAGAACACAGTCTCTAATTCGAGGAAATTGGAAATAAAATAGGGGAATTACATATAAAAATATACAGATATATTTAGAAGCTATAAATTAGAACACAACAAAGGCAAGAGGAAAATACAAGCACTATGTTCTGAATTCAGAGGAGGGATTAATCACTAGTGACTGGGGGTAGAAGACAAATCAGGGAATTCTTCAAAAGGGACATCTGGTCTCAGCTTTGAAGGCTAGGAGAAATTATAGGAACAGGCAGGCGAGTGTAAAGAAGGGACAATTTTAGGCACAGGGACGGCATGAGCAAAGGCACAGAGGGAAAATCCAGGATTTTTTGTTTGGTAATTGGGTGAATAGTTCATTTTGTTCAGTTTATTTAGCATACGCAAGGCTGCTGTGTCACAAAAAACGCAGGTTGAAGCCAAATAGTAGAGGTTTGGCAGGGTAAATAGTTTTGACTTTATCTTGAAGGCAGAAAGGGTGACTGAAGGGTTTTGAATAGGGTAACGATGCTAGGAAATAGGAGGTGAACTAGCTGTGACTTCACCATCACGGGGAGTTTCCAAGTGAGGACAATCCCTCTCCCAATGCATACTGGGGATCTGTCTGCAATTCTCAAAATGAGTTTCCCAGAGTTGTAGATCAAATTCAAAGTGCCACTAACCTGTACATAAAGATTCCTGTTAGTACATTTTGACTCCTAATTCTCTCTTCACTAGGACCAATTCTCTATTCACTATGCAAGTCAATCTTTCAGTGGATTTGATGGAATAGATACAGAAGGAGAGAGGCTATTTCAAAATCTTTACAATCTACTCTGGGTCTATTAAAGGATGTTTGGAAATTGCCTGCTAGAAATGTTCCTGCCATCGCTGTTAGTTGGTTTTGCATACCAGTTGGAAATAATTTTATTCCCTGGGGGTCTTGTTTGTGATTATTCTGAGATGTACTACATAAACTATTCAGCTATCTTTGTATATTCTGCAAGTTTTTCAGAAAACAAATCCACTTTCCCACTCACCCATCACCACATACAAAAAATAAAAATTTCCAGCAGAAAAACCTATTTGAATCCATTTCCTTCTCCATGAACTACATTCTCATAAAAGCAGATTCAGTCATGAAGCACATTTTCCAACAAAAAATACCAAGAAAATGTTGAATGGCTCTCATAGCTCTTCTTTGACAGGAGTAGGAACTTAACCCCCAACCCTTATGTAGCCCTTTAGTTAATACTACAATGTCATCATAATATAAAAAAAGCTAATTCTGAGAAAGTCAAGTATGCATTTCTAGACTTAGAAGACATGGGTTATAGTAC
Source organism: Sminthopsis crassicaudata (assembly GCF_048593235.1). Lineage (NCBI taxonomy): Eukaryota > Metazoa > Chordata > Mammalia > Dasyuromorphia > Dasyuridae > Sminthopsis > Sminthopsis crassicaudata. Next base: position 333,701,833 of record NC_133619.1, on the reverse strand, counting down.
TGCCTTCTCTCACTTGTTGGCTGTGTGTCCTTTATAAAAACGAGAGTGCCAGATTAGGTGATCTCTAAAATCCCTTCAAGATGTGACATTCTAAGATTTTAATGAGGGTATAATACACTCACCTGGGGGATGGCATTCATTGATCATGGGAACAGAGAGGTGCTCATGCAGTTCTACTCTTTTTGACTCTTTCATTGGTACTATCATTCACTCTGTCATATTAAAAACTCTATTAAGAAAAACCATATTAAATAAACCTTTATTAAAAAACTTGATTATTTCCTCTCTCACTTCTTTTATCTATCCTTTTATCAATCAGTTATCTAGTTTTGTGTTAATTACAACTCCTTCACTTGCCACTTTGTGCCAAATTCCAATCATTTCCTTCTTTCTCTCTTTCAGTGTTGGGCCTGATCCCATAGAGGAAAGAGAAGATCAAAGGTACCAGAGGTCCCAAAACCTAGCTCCATATATACAGCAAGAAGCCCCTTTATCTACTCGGCTTCTGTTTTCAGGCTGTTTGGATGGATGGAACAATCTTCCCATTTGACAAAGGACTATGAGGCTTTGATGTGAGCCCAGATTAAACTTCTCTAAACTTCCTAGTTTTTGTTCAGGACTCTCCCTAAATCTCTGTTGACTCTTCCAGAATAAAGAGATTGTTCTTTTTTCCCTCCCAGATCAGGATTCCCTTTGAGGCAGAAGGTAAAATAATGTTTCCAAATAACAGATATCAGGGCCTCCTATCATTCCCTGTTCTCAGTGTGGGTCCATCCCAATGGAGCCAGAATCACAGGGAGGATGTCTTGTAGAGGCCTGTATACCCCCAGATAAGCACTCTCTAAACATTGCTCATTATCATGATACTCAAATCTTTTACTTACTGGTCCCTTAGGAGTCCAGCCCTGGAAAGTTCAACCACTCATCTAAATTGCTTCAAATTAGACTCCAGCCAGGGCAGAAGGCCCTGTTCTTTCCCCCAAAGCAGTAAGCTGTCCCTGAGTACTGGTTACAAACGATTATCATTTACTCTTTAACTCTTACTCTCCCAGGCTAGCTAGTCACTAAACAGAACACTTTAGTTAACCATGTTTCATTTCCTACTAGAATCATAAGACATCATAAAAGTTCTCTGAAATGTTGATTATGGAAGGCAAAGGTCAATAAAGTCAAATTTCAACAAACCAGAAAGACTAGAAAGTCCAGGTTATATTAATATGAAGTCCACATTTTTCCCTCTGAGTTTACATGCAAATAAGCAATTATTACTGGAAAATAGCATTTTCTTGAGTAAATTAAACAAACTCCCTACTCTATGCTTTTATTTTATTTTATTTTTCTAGATTTAGGGATTGCCACAAAAACAACAAACCAGGCAGTGGCATTAAAAGCAATAGGCCTTTGTCATATTTTAATAGAAGCTAACATGTATATGAAGTCAAGAAAAACTGATTTTAAATCTAGCCTCAGACACTGTGTGACTCTGGAGAAGTTTTTCTGCCTTATTTTTTTTCATGTCTGACTGGATTTGATATCAGAGGCAGGCAGGCCTTTCCTCAACCTTCTCCTCCACCCCCTCACTTGGCAAATTCTATAATTCTTAGGGCAAGTCTCCATTATTCAGATTTGAGTTAGTGGACTCAAAGTTTATAATTCCTTTTTCATCAGTTGGTTGTAGAGGCATAGGTAGGGATAGAAAAATAAATAATGAAGGGTGGGCAAATATAGTTCACCTACAATCTTGTTTACTCTATTAATTTACTCTATTACTCTAATGAGTTAGTCATGTGAATTCTTTAGCAAACACTTCATTGGAATAAACACGCTCAGCTGTTGTCATAAGAATAACCCATTTCTTTCTTTCTCTTTTCTTTGGAAGGGGGCCACACTGGATTAAATGACTTACCTAGAGTCACACAGCTAGTAAATGTCTCAGACCAGCTTTAAATTCAGTTTTGTCTTATGATTCCAGGGCTGGCACTTTATCCAGTATACTCCTTAACCGTATCCAAGAATAATACATTTCAAATTAATGGTGCCTAAATGTGTATAGTGCATAGAGAGTTGGCTTTATATCTAAGAAACCTATGTTTAAGTCCTTCCTCTGATCCATATTAGCTGGGTAACCTTTAGCAAGACACTTTCTCTCTAAGACCATCAGTTGTATAGAAGTTGCTAACCTGTATTATTGGAGTTTCCTTTTCTGAGATTCCTCTACTGAAAAAATAACAGATCAAGTCTATAACACTACATATCAAAAATTCCAAGTGTCTCACTGAAATAGGAGCCAACTCCAAGATTTTCGAATCTTGCAAAAAGCAAGATTTTTGCTACCAGCAAAGCACCCTCTGAAATGTCCTCTTTTCTCCATACTGAAACCTAACCCCATCTTCTCAAAGCCATTTCAAATCCTATCTCTGCAAAGCATTCTCTGAGCATCACAGGGTGCTTCCTTTGACATCTGGTAGTACTTATTGCTTAGACTATTCAGAAATTAGGCCATCATCTTGTGAGTTATCTTTTTAAATGATTTGATTCCCTAACTGGATTACAAGCACCAGATAAATATTTATGGATTGAAAATAAAGTGGACCAATATGGGGGAAAGAAGCAAAATGATCATTTACAGCAGTCTCACTGTCTGAAGGGCCTCTTGAGAGCAGTAAGTAGAGGCCACAGTCTATTTCTCTCTTAATCATCAATTCAGTTTTATCACCTGAGGATATTCTTCCATCACCAGACATCGGAGGTCAGGCTCACTGAGAGCAAGAACTGACTGTCACTGCTTATGAAAGTAAAAGGAGAGAGGTAGGATACAAGAATTATTTCTAGCTTGTATAGTTATGTAATCTCCAAATACACACTCTTCAGAACTCTAATTACATTCATTTGGAGCTTCTTTTAGTTGTATGAATTCTTTATATTATGACTACATGAGTATACATAGCTCTCATCGTAGAATAGAAACCTTTTGAGGACAAGCAGTGTCTCTCATTCATCTTTGCATTGCCTTTAGAACCTCTCACCTGTCTAGCATTCAATAAAGACTCAATAAATAGTTTACCCTGAAGTCAACAAGGCAATGATTTCTTGCTCTTAGGAAAACAATGATTCTAGAATCTGAGGGTGGAGATGAATTGCTGAGTTGCTGGGAATTTTTCAAGACTGTCATCAAGAACTACTCCAATGGAAAAGTCACAATGAAACATCTATAAGATATTTCTATAGCAACAGATGAGCCTGAGCTTCAAACTTATTACGAAATCAGTTCCTAGTCTCAGGATGCCCATCCTTAAAGGACTAACTTTTTTTTTTTCATGCTTTAGTCAAAATTGATAAGAATCAAATTCTTTGGATTAAGAAAAGTAGATTGTACTGAGACTCCTTCATTGAATTCTCTGAACAGGGTGATAAAAACTATATAATTATTATTATTAATGTTTTAAATCAGTGGTGCCAAACTAAACTAGAAGTGGGGGCTGCTAAACTGTACATCAGGATCCCTGAGGGCTGTATATTGACAGTTTTAAAATATAGTATTATCTGTTTTCTTATATTTTTATTTTTGTTAAATATTTTCCAATTATATATTAATATTATTTGGGCCACACTCAAAGTGTTGTAGGTCCTATACAGTGGCCTGCCTGTTTGACACTTCTGCTTTAAATGACCACTTCCTCTCATTATTTTTCCCTCCATCAGTCAATATTTATTGTATGTATGCTATGTTAAGAGTATATGCATTTGGAAAGGGGGAAGGGGAGGTGGGGAATGTGTAATTCTAGCTAATCTCATTGGGAAGAGATGATTTATGTAAATAAAAAGATAATAAAGGGAACTTGTGTATGAGCATTATCCACTTGCCATTAAATCTACTCCTGTCTGGGTTCTCAATCAATCAGCTTCTTCTCAAGGAATCCCTTTTCCTGCTGGAACTATCATGTGGTATAAATATGATATTTGTATTTATAAGGACTTGAATGTTATAATTTTTAGAATGCTAATTGATCGTGGTCCTACCAAAATAGCATCCCTCTGTTAGATTTAAGTTACAGTTTGTCTGACTTTGTCTGAGCAGACCAATATGATCTTGGGATGCTCTGCCACAGGTTGGGGACAATAGCCCCCATGAACATTTGGGGTGGATTCTCTACTTTGCATATCTCTAAATTTTTCTGAACTAACTCAATTTTGCTCCGCTCACAGGAGCACAACATTTTCTTTGATTAGGGCACCCCATGGTGGGCAGTCCTGCGCCAGTGTCTCCCATGTCATGCAATCACTTCTAAAATTCTTAAAAGAGACCTTATATCGCTTTTTCTGACCATCTTGTGAGCACGTGACCTGTGTGAATTCTCCATAAAAGAGTCTTGCAAGAATTGGCATAAGTCCATGTGTTCTACCTTTTTTTGCCAACTATCTCTGACTGGTAGTGGAACTAATCTAACTTCCATGAAACTAATACTGAGGATCTATATAAGAAAACCCTGACTTTTTTACATTCCCTTATATTCAACTCCAGCTCTACAAATACTTAATTCCTCTCCCCCTTTATTCTCCTCTTTCCTGAATTCTCTACAATTTGTGTTGTATATCCCTTGTGCTATTTCACTCACTCAGTAATACTCTATCACTTCACCATGTTCTATCACAAATACAAAAGAGACAATAACAACACTAAAAAAAAACCTAATGTTGAAAACTGTAAGAATTATAATAATACAATGGTTTCAGAAGACCAATGTTAAGCATATTGTTCATGACAGAGAGGTGATGGGCCTGGAGTGAGACCTGAGTTCAACCCCAGCCCCAGATACTTACTAGCTATGTGACCAGAGCAAACTATTTAGCCTCTGTTAAATCTCAGTTAACTTACCTAAAGAAGCTAGAGAAGGGAATGGCGAACCACTCCAATATGTGCCAAGGAACCTCATCGACAATATTGGTGGGCCAGGGTCACCAAGAGTTGGAAACTGAATGTCTGAACAACATCTATATACAATGTTTGTGCACATGTACCACCATTTATTTAATTATGTGTATTTTTACCACAAATTCTCTTTTTCTTTCCTTTTTTAAAAATTCTGGTGGGGGGGGTGAGATGAGAGAGAGAGAAAACAGACTTTTGTTAATTTTTTTTTAAGTAGTGAGGTGGGTGTGGTAGTGCTCCCTCCAGATGTGGAATGTTGCATGTACTTTCAGATGAGCATTATAATATTATTAGCTTTTACTCTGTTACAAGAGACCTCTCCTGAAGAGAGAGTAATCTGCAAATGTTCATAATATAAAGACAAAACTCATCAATAAAAATGAAAGTGAAAAATAAAAACAAAAGCTACCAGAGGCCAGACTGTGCTGTCATACCAATCATGCTCAATCATCTGCAAAGTAAGAACATAAAAACACTCTCGGTTGAAGACAGACCTAGAATCTGGGTAGGTAGTTGCCTGCCCTCATTGCTTTATCTCACACAGCTGTCTGCTTTCTTGTTGGAATCTGGGGGCAATCAACAATACACAATGATAAGTGGCCATTGAGATATTCTGGGTTTTGTTGTTCTGGTTTTAGAGATTGGGTCTCCCTATATCACTCAGGTTGAAAATGCAGAGACCATTCTCAGGCTTAAACTCATCACTGGTTAGCACAAAGCTTTAATATAATCCATCTTCAGGGTGGGCTGGTTTGCCCCTCATGAGATAGCCTGATGGACCCATGCTTCCAGGGTCTCGCCATATCTTCTCTGGGCTCCGTGTAGAAACCCAATTACCCTTAGTCCTACAGATCAGAATTCCTTAGCTCAAGAAATCCCTCAGCCTCAGGTTTACTTTGTAACAGAGATTACAGGCAGTCTCCACAATGCTGCAGTGCTCACTGGGTGATAACATTCATTTTCTGTGCGAGAATTCAGAGAAGGAGCTTTGATAGATAACACATGGGTTGTAGTAATCAAAGAAGGATACAAAAGTAAGATTGCGAGTGGGCCAAGAAACCTGGGATTGGATTTTAATAAGAGGAAGACAAAGTCTGAGGGCTTTTATACTTCACTCTGAAAAGAGAAATCTGAGCACTGAGCCAGAAGAACAATGTCTACCAGGTCTTACTAAGATGGAAAGGCTTTAAGTAACAGTCTGACTGTCCAAAGAGCAAGGGAGCTTTTCATTCTTTGTCTTTGTATTCTCAGTGCCTGGCACATAGTAGGTGTTTAATAATTTTTTTTTCTTTTTCTTTTTTTTTTTTAAATTTAATTTAATTTAATTTTATTTTTTTATTCATTTTTCCAAATTATCCCCTCCCTCCCTCCACTCCCTCCCCCCGATGGCAGGTAATCCCATACATTTTACATGTGTTACAATATAACTTAGATACAATATATGTGTGTAAATACCATTTTCTTGTTGCACAGTTTAATAAATTTTTACTAAGTTACTGACTAAGTTTAGGGGGAAATATTCATCCCTAGAATGCTGGCTATGGCAATCCATGAAAGCCTCACAGAAAGATATGAAGTAAGGGATGGAAGCTTCTGTCACTCACATGATTACACGGATCATTGAAATATTAAAATAATAAGTGAGAGACTAACATGCTACATGAGTATCAGACCACATGTGAAATATGCTAGGTCCTTCAATACTTGTTGAACTGGATGTTTTTTAAGCTTTTATTAGGTTCCTACTGCTCCATATACTGTCACATCAACTGACTTTCAGTAAGCTGGAGGAATTGAAGGCACAGAATAACAAAAATTTAGAATGGAAATTAAATAAAGCCTCAGGAAAATTAAGTGGACATGTTTATTATTATGCATAGACGTTAAAGGGAAGTAGGAAGGTTCTAAGAAAAATTTCCCTAATAGATAGCTCAGCTAAACTCTTCTGATCCCACAGGGCAAGTCCTCCTGGTTTGTGGTACTTATCTAGGTGGGGCTATGCCCAGGGATGGATTTGCCCACACCCTTGCTAATTGTGTAGCAGGGCAGAAAGCTCAGGCCAACGTTGCCCCATGAGTCACCGCCCCAAATCCAGAACAAAGGGGCAGGGTGGAAGCTAGGGCAAGAGAAGTAGATGAGGTACTTACAGGAGCTTGCACCACAAGAGTCAGTATTCCTGAAGTCAACCCAGAAGGCTACCAGGAAAAAAAGGAAGTTTCTCCTAAGACTCTCCCCACTCCCATCCTAAGTTATTAAGGATTTCCTGATTTCCAGGCAAGTGGTACCCATAGCATAGTGACTTTCCTCACAGCTGGTACAAGATTGAGGTAGCTGGGAGGGAGAAGAAAGAGAAATAACCTATTTAAATCTATTAAGGCATCAGTTTCTTCATTTATAAAAGAATAGATCTCTGGATGAGATGGTTTTTAAGGTTTCTTTTAGCTCCCACATTTTGTGGCTAAGAAATTGGAGACCTGGGATATACATAGAATTGGCTATGTTAAGCTAACACCCACCTATCTTCTGTGGAAATTACTTACACCTACAGACTACTAGAAATTCAGGACAGCCTGGGCTTTGGACATCTCATATGAAGGGAATGAGATGGAGTAAGGAAAGCAATGGGAACTGCAGCTAATCCTTCCTCCAGGAATGAGGGCCAGGGACAGGAGAGGCTAGGGATGCTTTGCAGTGATAAGTCCAGGAATAGGTATACTTGGCAAATGGGAAAAAGAACACAGGATTGTTTTATGCCTTGTATAGCCACACATAATTCTATCTATGGCAAAGGGTAACTAAACTATGACCCAAGGCCTCAAAATAAAGGAAATGATTATTGAAAACCCTAATATTTCCAAATAATTCTATCCTGGACAGAACCAGGAGAACTATTTATATGATAACATTTTAAAAACAAACAATTCTGAAAGACTTAAGAACTCTGATTAAGTCAAAAGCCAACCAGGATTCCAAAGGCCCAAAGATAAAGAATTCTACCCCCTTACTGTCTGACAGAGAAATTATGGACTCAGGATGCAGAATGTACCATACATTTCTGGACACAGCCAATGAGGGAATTTATTTGACTTGACTTTGCATATTTTTCACAAGAGATTTTTTTCCCTCTTCAATTGGGCAGTGGGAGGGGGTAGGGAGATAGAAAGAACGGAACTAAATGCTGTTTTTTTTTTTATTTTTAAATAGCTTTTTATATTTCCAAATACATGCAAAGATAGTTTCCAACATTCACCTTTGCAAAACCTTGTGTTCCAATTTTTTCTCCCTCTGTCCCCCTTACCCCCTTCCCAAGACAGGGATTTTCTTCTATTCTGATGAATTTGTCAAAAAACCTATTGTTTCAGAATTTACTCATAGAAAGCTAATTTATTTTCAGAAACTTACATTATTATCAAGTTAATCAACAGGCATGTTTTAAATGCCAACTACATTTCAAGAGCTGTGCTAGGGACTAGAGGCAAAATACAAAGAAAGATCATTTCTATTCTCCAAGAGCTTTCATTCTAATTGGTGAGACTACAAGTGCATATAAAATATATGCAGCATAAATGTAAAGAGAACAAAATTCAAATAACTACAAAGGAGTTAAATACAAGACAGTTTGGGAAGAAGGGCACTAGAAGCTGAAAGAAATTAGGAAGACTTCCTACAGAAGAAAATACTTAAGCTGTGTCTTAAAGGAAGAGAGAGATACTTTCTGAAATGGAGGTAAGAAGAGAGTGCATTACAAGCATGGAGGCTATCTATCCAGATATGGGGATGGAAAATGAACTGTTTTATATGAAGAACAGAGAGTAGGGCAGTTGGCTGGAGGGGGAAGTGATATCTTTTTTTTTTTTTTTTTTTTTTTTTTTTTTTTTGGGAAGTGATATCTAAAGAAGCTGAAAAGATTGGTTGGGACCAGATTGCATCAAACTATAAAAGTTAAACAGAAGAGTTTATATTTTATTCCAAAAGTCACTTGGGTTGTTTGAATAGGGAAATCATATGTGCTGAAGTAAAATTAATTTGGCAGCAACATATTGGATGAACTGGAGTGGTGAAATTTATTATTAATAATAATACTATCAATTATCTCTTGGGTCCTCCAGTTCTTACTCTGTAAAATGAAGCTATTATGAGAAGACTAGTTACAGTGACTATTGATGACTCTAGAGAGCAGATAGTAAAATGCATGTCCTTCAACTATAAAATGAGGAGGTTGGACTATTGTTCAGTAGTGTCCAACACTTCCTGACCCCTTTTGGGGTTTTCTTAGCAAAGATGCAGGAGTGGTTTTCTATTTCCTTCTCAAGCTCTTTTTACAGATGAAAAAACTGAGGCAGCCAGGATGAAGTGACTTGTTCAAGGTCACACAACTAATAAGTCTCTGAGACCAGATTTGAACTTATAAAGATAAATCTTCCTCATTCCTTATTCCAAGCCTAGTTCACCATCTAGCTACCTTGGGAGTTGGATTAGAGAGCCTCTAAGTTCCCTCTTGTAATATTAGGGTCCTCTCAGCACAGAAGAGGGAGACTATGCATATAGACTGCTGTATATCTCATCAGTCATCCTTACTTCGTTAGATTTTTTTTTTTTACTTTTTTGTTGCAGAAGGAGGTTCAATATGCATACGGGGGTGCAGGGACTAATTCAGAAAAGGACTGTGATAAAAACCCCAAGAAATCATCAACACAATTTTAAATGAAGAGGAAATTGAATTAGATGATTTCTAAGTCTTATTTAGCTTTGACTTTCTTTGACATCCGAAATCAGAAAGTCCCAATTCATTTTACTTTTGTTCTTTGGAAGAATTAGCTGAATTTTTGTGTTTGGTTTAGTTGTATCCTACTGTATTTAAATCTAGGATAAAGTAACAAGAATACTCAATCTATATGGTAATCTTTTGGAACCATAGCTTTGAATAGTAGAATCTTTGCATCTCACCTATACTATAAGAAGCAGCCATATACAGTAGGGCAATAAGGAAAAAGGCAATGTTAGTTTCTTTCGGTCTACATGAGAGCAACCCAGGTCAGGGACGTCATCTGAATGGGTTGGGAGAAGAGTTAGTTTGATTAATCCTAATGGTTGCTCCTTGGATTCCTGATCTTATGCCCCAATTTATTTCCTCTCCAGATAATATCCTCCTGCACTTGAACAAAATGGCTTCTACATTTTCACTTTTTTTTTCTGTGAAAAATGGTCATTTCAATAATGCTAAAAACTCTACCGCCTAACAGCAAAGAGCCTTGGAAAAGGCTCTTGATTTAGCCATGTTCTCTATCGATTGAAAGGCAATAATTACTTTCCTTAACTCAATCACCTCCCAATCCCACCTTTGATGCTTCTACCTGTATGACCTTGGGGTTTTCATGTAAACTCCCCACAGCCTCAGTTTCCTCATCTGTAAAAAGAGATGGCTTAGACTGGATGGCCACTGAGGTCTCAGGTATAGATACCAGATCAAGATACCATTCTACATACCAATAAGTCTACATACCAATTCTATTAGATTGATCATACCTACATGGCATTTCCATGGTTGGGCTATTAACTGCTCTACATTAAAATCGTATTGGTTACCTGTAACTATGGCAAGAACACTTGCAATGGATTCAGAGGGCACAAATTCAAATCCTGACTCTACTATTCACTTACTTGTGTGATCTTTTTAGCCTCAGTTTCTATAAGCCTCAGTTTTCTCATCTTTAAAATTAGTGGCTTACACTAGATGCCTTTTAAGAGCTCTTCCAGCTCTGAGTCTTTGATCTTATTACTGTATTTAGAGCTCAGAGCTCAATTCACTAGTAAATATCTGCATCTCCTATTGCTTTAAGATCTTACAAAAACTTAACCAATTCTACTACCGTCATGACTGAGGTCAAATGTAAATGAAGCAACATTACAATGCTATATAGGAACTTGGGATTAGGATCTCCCAAATAGTTTGTGTAATAAATTTCTTGGCCACTAGAGAATGTTTTCAATGAAATAGAAAATTGGATTTCATACTGTATGATGGAAGCTTGTAATCATTGTTGAAAGTGTGGAATGGAATTTTGTCAAAAACTTAAGGAACTGCCTGCTGTGCCCACAAAGCCAACTTTAGCCAAAACAACAACAACAACAACAACAACAACAACAACAACAACAAAGTCTAAATTTGCCCAAAGATCACAAATACACCAATTAGAATTTGGAGAGCTAATTTGAGGATAGTTCTAATCTGTCCATAACTCCTTTCCTGGCTCCTGAGAACAGATTCTGTGTCAGGGAAGCCTAGGACATGAAAGAGGAGACAACAACATGTTTGGCTGTGTCCAGGTCATGGTCAAGGGGAAAGAGCTTTGGACTTAAGAGTCACATGATCTTGATTTGAACACTGGCTCTGCCATGTCTATTCATATAACCTTTGGCAAAAGATTTCATCAAACAAGATCACAGTTGCTTCTTTTGCAAAATTGGGGAGTTAGGAATCATGTCTTCCAAGGTTCCTTTCAACACTTAAAGAATCACATAAAGAATGTTATTAACTAGTATGGGGGAAAACATTATCTTTAGAAAATCTCAATTAAAGTGACTATATGTGACCTACTTTATAAGGTATGCTTCTTAAGGGCAGGGACTAATTTGCTTTTATCCTGATCTTACCCATTGCTTATTTTTGAGCCTAGCACATGGGGAACACAATAAATTTATGTTGATTGATGGTAATACAGAAGTTATGGCTGAAAAAGACAACATATAAGTAGCAGACTGGACACATGGTGCTAAAGGCATAAATGGAGAATAAGACATTTCCTTTCATAAAAATCACGAGTTAAAAAAATGTTCATAGGTAGGGACAAAGTGACTGAAGAGAGGCAGTGTGGTACATAGGTACATAGATTTGGAGTTAGGGGATTCTGTGTGACCTTGGGGGGTAGTTAAGTGGCAAAGAAGAAAGATATTTCTATATCTGTGTCTATATCTATGTCTCAACGCATCTATGTGCCCATATCTATGTTTATGTGGCTGGATGGCATAATGGGTTCCTGAATCAGAAGATTCTTCTTCCTGAGTTAAAAATCTGACCTCAGACACTTCCTTGCTATGTGATCCTGGGCCAATCACTTCAGCCTGTGTGCCTCAGTTTCCTCATCTATGAAATGAGCTGAAGAAGGAAACGATAAACCGCTCCAGTATCTTTGCCAATTAAACTCCAAATAAGGACATGAAGAATTGGAGACACTGAAAAACATATTGAACAAGAATGTGACTTCGGACAGGTCACTTTATCTCTAGGGGACACAATTTCCTCATTGGTAAAAGTAAAGGGCTGGACTAAATGAATTCTCTGAAGTCTTTTACAGTTGTAAATCTATGATAGCATAGAATGCTAGAGATCAAAGGGATTACAGGGATCTTGCTGGTTTCCTTCAAGGCCCAGCTAATATCTCACCTTCTATAGGAAGCCTCTCCCACCCCTCTATTAATTCTGGTGCTTTCCCTCTGTTCATTATTTCCAATTTATCCTGCATTTGATTAGTTTGTCCATAGCTGTCTGCATGTTGTTCTTCTGGTTAGATTGTGAATTCCCCAAGAGCAGAAATTACCTTGTAGCTTTCTTTGAATCCCCAACATGTAGCAGTGAATGGCTATATTTATTTATAAAAATATTTATATATTTATTTATAAAAATAAATGTTCACAGATTGTTTTATTGACCTTGGTCTATACCCTTAGTTTGTGGAAGATAGAATGAAAAGTAAGTGCACAAGAGGTTCATTATTACTAGAAAGAACAACGGTGAGTTTTCAAGGCCTATATGCTGAACAAGAAGGCTCTAACCTTGGCTACTATGCCGTTGTGGTTTTTATAACAGAGCTTGGGCTGGGTGGAGTGGGAATGTTTGGGGAAGGAGAAAGAGAAGGACTCTTGAAAGTTTGCTTGTTTCCATGATGCTGAACAAGCTATGCAAACAATCAAAGATTGGGGGCCTAGCAACTCTGCCTTTTGCAAATACCCTCAGTACTTACTGCAGGGAAAATGAATCAGCCTGTGAGGAAACTGGGCCCAGACCAAGCTAGAAACTTCTAGGTATCCTTAAACATCCCCTCATCTACAAGGGGCTTCCAAGTACCCCACCACAAAACAAGAATAAAAGTCTTTCTTGATTGATTTTCTCTTCTCAATCCTAAGAATTAGGGTTCTTTTCAGTACATGATTTTGACTCCCATGATGCTGAGAAAATAGAGGCCATTCAATACAGTCTCTCTTTCTTCTCCCACTTCATTCCACAAACCTCTTTCTACTTTCATACTTTCTCTCCTCCTTTGCTGCAGTCACTGAGGAAGAAGTGGTTCTGTCCTTCTGGAATATGCACCCTTGGCTCTATCCGCTCTCTGGTTGCTTTTCCCAGTGATCCGTGCCTCCTCCCTCATCCCCCATCTCTCCCTCCAATATCTACAACCTTACTCAAGTTTCCTCTAGCCTTTGAAAAATCAAAAATTGAAAAACCATCATCTTAGCTTGTCATCCTCTCAAGCTACCATCCTTTATCTTGACATTTTTTCACAGTCCAACTCCTTGAATTGTTTGTTCTTATTTCATATACTTGATAATAACATCTAGCATCATCATTATTCTCAATCCAATTCACCAAAACTGTTCTCTGAGATTCCCCAAGATCTCTAAACTTCTAAATCCTATGGCCTTTTCTCAGGTTTCATCTTCTCTGACAGCAACAATATAGCAAAGGGGATAGAGAGCTTCATAATATGGAAGACTTGAGCATGAATCTTATCTCAGTCACTTACTACTTGTGTGACCCTAAGGAAGTTACATAACCTACCTCTACCTCAGTTTCCCCATCTGTAAAATGAGAATAATAACATCACTAACCTCACAAGTTGTAAGGATAAAATATGTTAACAAAAGTAAAATACTTCATAAACCTTACAGTACTATATGAATGTTGACTATTATTATATTATCATTATTACTAATCTAAAACATTTTTAGACACTATGCATAATACCATTTACCTGGGCATTTCTTCCTTGCCTTCTGTAATACTCCTTTTTCCTAATTCTCTCCCTATCTGCCAACCCTTCTTTATTGGACTTTCATTCATCTCCTGCTCTTTTCTTCTAGATGTTTCACCAGGTCTCTGTACTGAGTCTGTTTCTTGGAGATCTCATCATGTTCCACAGACTTAAGCTTTATCTCCACATAGGTGTTTTGCACAACCTGAAATCTACTCATGGATCATTAACTACTTGCTATATACTCTCTCCCTCATCCTAGATGTCCCCTAGGCAACTCAAACTCAAGAAATCCCTATCGGTCTTTATTCTCCCTCCTAAACCCATCCTTGCTTCCTTCCCTGTGGTAGGTACCACCATCCTTAGAGTCACTCAGATGTTTAACATCAGAGTCATTCTAGATTCCTGGATCCTGAGATATTGTGATTTGTCCGAAGTCGCACAGAATCGGTCAGAGGCAAGATATGAACTCTAAGAGTGTTCTTTACCCACTATACACACTGTCTCAGTCTTGTTGATTCTACACCCAACATCTCTTGGACCCATCCCCTTTTCACACAGGTACTCCCTTAATTCAGTTCCTTATCCGCTCTCCCCTAGATTATCACAACAGCTTCACAATTGGGTCTCCTGCTTCAAGTCACTCCTAACTCTCGTTCATCTTCCATATTGCTGCCAAAGTAATTGCTACACAGATCTACGTGATTTCTCTACTCAATAAACTCAGTAGCTTCCCATTGTCCCTGGAGTAAGATATAAATTCCTTTGTTTAACTTTTTAACCTGGTCTCATTCTATATTTCCAGTTTTATTGGTCATTAGTCTTCCACCTGCACTCAGATTCCAGCAAAACCGGCCTTTTCTTGATTCCTTGCACACAGTACTCCATCACCCATATATGTGTCTTTGAGCTAGCTGCCTCCTAGGCCTGGGAAGACACTCCCTGCCTACCTCTGACTCAGAGGCCTTTTTATTTCAAAGGCAGCTCAAGTACTTCCTTCTCATGAAGCTTTTCCTGATTCCTCTATACTTGGTGCTCTCCCCTCCCTAGCTCCCTTATACTTGACTACTCTATATATTTGTAATATTTGTATTTATTTACTTTGTATATTTTCATCTATACTTATCTCCTCACATAGAATGGGATATGCTACTTTGTGAATGGACATTTTGACATTCTTTTTATTTATCTACATAGTATCAATTACAGTGCCTGGAACAAAGTGGACATTTAATAAATATTGATTGATTTATTGGCCTGTCTTTCCAGCTTTTATTTCCTACTACTCCCTTTACAAACTCTATAGTCCAGCCAAAAAGACCTATTAGATGTTCCCTGAACCAAAGGTCCCAAAGCTGCTTCTGGACCCAATGTCTCAATTCCTCAATTTCTGCTCCTGCAGAATGCTTCTATTTCAAGCATCCAGTGGAAATGAGAATGATTGACAGTTGCTATCAGAGGCCACCTTGGAGAAAAGCTGGAACATACCTCCCACAGTTCTTCAGAAGGAGTGGCCCCAGGAGGGAGGCAGAAAACCTTCCAGCTCACATGTTTAAAAAACTTTAAAATTATTTTGCTGGGGGAAACAGTCTCAGCTTAATTACCATTATTTCCTTTGGAGTGACAAAACAGGTCAAGATAGCAAGTAGAGGTCTAAAATGGGGAGTGAGACCTAAAATTGTCACATTCTTGTGGAAACTTCTTGAAACTGCATGTGATATTCCATAGAAAGAAGCTTTAAACTCATGTAAGTCTTTTTCTCTCCCAGACTTTCTAGATAAAAAATAATTCTCTTCCCTTAGCCCAGGTCAGCCAGCATCTGGGCTTTTTATTTTTATTTTTATATTTTTTACTGGAGAGATGGGTCTGGGGAAGCAGTGCTTCAAGCCTGTGTTTTTAAATCTCTGCTTGAGAATCACTGAATGGTGAGGCAGTGTTGCATAGTGGGTAGAGAGCCAGCCTCAGGCTTTGGAAGACCTCTACATAATTTTGCCTCTGACACATACTGTGTGACCCTGGACATGTCACAACATCTGGGGTCCCAGGCAACTCTCTAAAACTGAGTTGCAGAGGAGGTGCCAATTTGATTGGGTAGAGAGAGTTTCCTCACTGGGCACTATCTATACCAAAGAAATGGTAGTTTTTGCCTTTTTTATAAAAAGAAAAGAAAAACTGTGGCAGGATGCAAGTATATATCATTGATCTAGGTCTAGATCTAGATGTAGATTTAGAGATCTAGCAGATCTAGAATCGCCTCCCAGTTCTGACATTCTATGCCCTCTTGAGAATCATGTTAAGTCCAGATGGACTTTGGAGGTCATTAAGACTCATTCCTCTTTCACATGAAGAAACTGTAGCCTAGAAAGATTAAAGTGATTCGCTAAAGTCAGAGAGTTAGCAACTAAGATGCAGAACGGAGACCTACTGGCTCTGAGACTCATTACACTATGATGTTCCCCTTTCCTCCATTCCCCTTCTCTATTTATGTAAAAATAATAACCATAATAGCAAAGTAGCTGGCATTTATGTAGCATTTTAAAGTTTGCAAAGCATTGCCTTGTATAGATAGATGCACATGAAAATCTTGCAAAGGAGGCAGAACAGCCTTATTGTCACCATTTTACAGATAAGTAAAGTGAGCTACAAGGCGCTAAAATGACTTCCTGGAACCCAGGGCTAGAGGCTCCAGGTGGGCAGCTCCTAATCAACACTGCTGGCTGCTGGGATCTTGCTCTCATATAACACCATTCAACAGCTGTCTGAAAGCATACATAAGGACTCTAATCTGGAAAGCAGTATATCAGGTGTCAAACGGTGGTGAGAGGGCTGATCTTGGAGTAAGGAAGACCAGGATTAAATGCTGCCTCTGCCCCACGTGGTCAGAGATTGAGAACGGGAAGGGACCAGAGATGCCTTCTAGGCTAATACCTTCATGTTTAAGAGATGAGGAAACTGAGGCACAGGGAACTATTGTGACAAATCTCTTAACCCTTCAGTGTCCTAGGCAGCTTTCTAATACTTTAAGTGAAGTCTTCTAATATCCCAGGGCTAGACCTGGATTATTCCCTCATGCTCTGAAAGTCCTATATAAACACACACAGTCACACACACACACAAGTTATTAATTTAATTTGGCATCAGGTTTGCTCAAAGAGAATGGAAGCCATCTGAGGGCAGGAATTAGATCTTATTGCATGTATTCTCTCTCCTTCAGCCTTATGCATATATTAGGTCTCCAATCAGTGATGCTGAGTTTACCAACAATGCAGCTCTTCAGCTGCCAAGTCTTGTTGGGCTATTTTCTACTTCACCTCCCAAAACTAAAAGTTACTCCCCCTCCTCTGCCCCATTTGAACTCATCTCCTAGGGTGGATAGAAACCAGGAAAAACATTTAAACATTAAAAAACAAAACAAAACAAACCCAACAAGTACATGGAGTTAACACTGGAATGGGGAGCATCTGAATTCACATCCTGCCCCGCACACTTATTTAGTTATGGGACTCTGAGCATGTTACTAAATTCTCTGCTTCAGTTTCCTCATTCATAAAATGGGGATAAATAATAGTACACTCCTCACAGGGATGTTGTGAGAATTTGATGAGAGCATATATGTAAGGTACTTTGCAAACCTTAAAGAGTTCTATAAATGTTAGCTATTATAAACATAGCTAATTGTTGCATCAGAACAGAAGTCATTCCATTAAGTAATGACAATCCTGGTGATTGGGTTTTTTGGTATTCTCTCAGAAATGGGTTGCAACAGCATTTTTTACCAGTTAATGTCACACTCTATATATGTGGTGGAAGCTGGCTACAGAATTCCAAGGGTAGGAATTAAGAATTGATAATGTAAGAATTAAAACTTAAGACTATTAGAAATGTATGTGTGTGTATTTCTGTGATGGGTGGTCCTTCTTGATTCCCTCAGGATTATATATTTAGAGATGGAAGGGCCTTTACAGATCATCCTCTATTACTTTTCCCATCACCTCCCTCTCCACTCTCCCTTTTCTAATTATACTGTTAAGAAAATTGAAACATAAAAAGGCCACATCATTTGCCCAGTATCCTCTGGTGCCTATTAAGTATTGAAGGTAGGATTCAAAAATGGAGGCCTTCTTGTCTCTAAATCCCGTGCTCTATCCCTCTATGCCTTGTGAAAATAGGGTCCCAAGAAAGGGACCCATGTGTGCAGAAATGTTTGTGTCAGACCTTTTTGTAGTGGTCAGAGACTGGAAACTGAGGGGATACCCATCAGTTAGAAAATGGCTGAATAAATTGTGGTATATGAATGTTATGTAATATTATTGTTCGGTAAGAAACGATCAGCAGGAAGATTTTAGAGAGGACTGGAAAGACTTACATGAACTGATGCTGAGTGAAATGAGCAGGACCAGGAGATCATTGTTCAGGGCAACAACAAGATTACATGATGATCAATTCTAATGGAAGTAGTTCTTTTCAATAATGAGATGATTCAGATCAATTCTAATGATCTTGTGATCAAAAGAGCCATCTACATATACCCAGAGAGAGGACTGTGGGAACTGAGTGTGGTTCACAACATAGCATTTCACTCTTTTTGTTGTTATCTACTTGTATTTTATTTTGCTTCTCATTTTTTCCTGATTTGATTGAATTTCTCTTGTGCAGCAAGATAACTGTATAAATATATATGCATCTATTGGATGTAACATATATTTCTACCATGTTTAACATGTATTGGACTGTCTGCCAGCTAGGGGAGGGGTGGGAGAAAAGGGGAAAACTGGAACACAGATTTTGCAAGGACTAATGTTGCAGAATTATCTATGGATATATTTTGAAAAATAAAAGCTTTAATAAAAAAAATTAAGGTCCCAAGTTCTCAATTCCAAGAAGTACAAGATTTGAACTTGCCCAAAAGAAAAGTCATTTGCCTTTAGATAGACAATAGTTCAGTATTCTCATTCTGTCATCCATTTGTCCTGTAGCAGGAAGAGTCATCAGGTACATGTTGGGATTCCACCAAGGGATGGGCTTATCTCTTTTACCATATCCCTTTTTCAACAGAGAAAACAAAGAGATGTACACATGACTTGCATACATGTAGAATTTCTTGTTTCTCCTTGGGATAGCTTTAAGGGAGTCAGCCTGAGCCTTGGGGCTGTAAACAACCCTCCCCAAAGAGGCCTCTCCCTCATCAGCCCTACCCTGTCTGGCCACACTGAGAAGCCTTATTACAGAAGGAAGCGCTCCCAGCAGGGACTGGGGTGAGGAAAGCCTCCACTCCTTTCCTCTTTTTTTCCCATGCAGTTCAAGGTCAAATTCTATGGCAGCCTCGTCTAAATAAAAGCTCCCAATATGCAAAAGCAAAAAAAAAAAAAAAAAAAAAAACCCAAAAAACAAATTTATGGTTACACACTTTGGGATATCACCTTACTCCTGGCAAAAACAGGAATGAAAGAAATAAGTTTTCTTATAAGGCAAACTGGGTGGGACAATACTCCCAAATCAGCTTAGATATACCCCCAATTTGCCCGTCACAAATGTGGGAGGACTTAGGTTTCTCTATTTGTCAGCTATGTGATCCTAAGCAAGTCATTTAACTCCTGATTGTCTCAGTTTCCTTAATTGTAAAATGGGGATAATAATAGCACCTGCCTCCAAGGGTTATTATAAGGAACAAATGAGAAATAATTATAAAGTGCTTAGCACAGTGCCTGGCACAGAGGAAGTGCTTTATTATAATTATTAACCCCTGGGCAAAGATAAATGGTATATGTTACCCTGGGGGAGGGTGAAGGTGGAAGGATAGCCCGTTTCAAGCCCTGGCTCTGACATATATTATCCATGTAACAGTGGGTAAATCAGTTTCTCACAACCTTTGTATTCTCATCTGTGAAATGGAGACACAGACAATGGCAGTGCTTATATCATGTGAAGAGTACATTACGGACTGCCGTATAAATGGGGACTAGTTTTTCTTACTCGCCTCTGACATTCACATCCTATTTTAACATGTCACTGGCCTGTGGAGGTGCTGCGGGTCCTCACAGGCTATGTCAAAGAAGCAGGCCTTCCTTAAGCTGGCAAAGCATCAAGTCTGGGCTGGCTGACTATCCTCGGGTCTGCTGGCTGAGGATCAGCAGGGCTTGTCACTGGAAGCTCGGCCAAATGATGTTTTCCCTCCTCAGCAACAATAACCCTGGAAAACTGGATGGGTTGTATGTTTCTGGGGGTGAAGCAGCCGTACTGATAAACCATGTGCTCTTGAGAGGAGTGCTCCAGATAGGTCAGGTAACAACATGTTTACTGGCCTCCTGCCTGGGGCAGATAAAAGTTCAATGACCATAGGCAGGCTCAGGGAGTAACGTCCAATATTCCTGATGGAATGAGTTGACATTGGGACCAGTCTAAGGAGAGAGGCTGAAATAAGAACACAGATCTGGAGAAATGGCACGGGGCAGCAAAGTACCAATTAACAAAAGTCAGAGAAAGAGTCAGATTTGAGGAGGTGGGGGATGATTGATAGCTCCCTTCCTTTCTAATACTCCCACCCCCATTCTCTGATTATAGCAGAAGAGAAATGAATCTAACTGGCAACAGATAATCACAGCCAGATGTTGCCAGATGATGTGCATATATATTTCTAGGACACTGTTATTTAGGGATTGGAGTAGGTGCTAAAAGATTGGCCAGGATGAATTTAGGTATGTAAATCAAAGAAATACACCTTGAAAAAGACCTCTTTGGGAGGCCAGAGAGGGGCAGAAAACCAAATGTAATGCAATGTAAGGGGAAGTTGGGCTGTTGCTGGACATGCAACAAATACCCAACCTTGGAAGGATTTACTGGTGCTAGGGTAGGCTCTTCTCCAACCAGACATAGTCAGGTTCCTTCACAAAGGAAAAATAAAAACATAGATGAGTTAGATGAACTAACTCTTGATCAGGCAGTTTTGAAATCCCTTTCCTAAAGGCAGAAGCCTAAAGGTTGGCAGCTGAGGTCCTGGCAGGTAAAACTCTCATGAACAGGACAAAGAAAGGTCTAAGAGGAAGAGGGAAATAGAATCTGAGGGGACAGAACAGAATTAGCCTAAGTTTCTATTATATATACCTTACCCTATGGGAACAGAATAATGGAATTATCAGAAATGAAAGTACTATTAGCCATATAGTCTTTGGCTAACACAATGTTGGGAGTGGGCTAATATTAACAAGATACATTTAAGAGAAATAAATGTAAAGGTCTACATTCAAATTAATCTCCCTTCCCCATCCAACATATAATTACAGCATGGGGGAGACATGCTTCGAAATCAGTTCATGAGAAAAGACCTTGAGGACTTCAAACTCAATTTGAATCAAGACAGTATAAAAACAACCAAAAATGATAAACTTGGGCTATTGTATCCGCAGAAAGGATTATTCTATATCCACACATATCTACATATATGTCTAGATATGTAAATATATGCGCACATATGTGTGTACACACATATATCTCTTACGTCTGACCCCATTATGTTGGGTACTGATGAGAAGGAAAGACTTCCTCCTTTGAAATGAACATAGGTTCATCCTTTAAAGTACTTTTATAGCTAGTTATTTCTATCTAGGGTAATTTTTAAAAATTTTCTTATGAGAATGAACTCAGAATTGGGGCTCTTTAGTCTAAACAAAACGAAACAAAACAAAACCTAAAAAGGCTAAAAAGTTCAACTCCACATCAGTATTTATTCAATTTACATGATTATGAAGGGTTTCCTAGTACAAACATTGATTCTTCAGACCTGAAATAATAGGAATGGGGTAGGGGGTAGAAAAATATCTATCAAAATATGAAAGAAATTGCTTTCAGACCATATTTTCAGATCATATTTTCATGAGAATGCTGTTACACAGTAGACAGGCAAACGTATGGAGCTCATTATCACCACACCAAGAGGTGGTACAGGCTGAACAAATAAATAGGTTCAAGAAAAGTTTAGATAAATTTACAGATGATATAGCACTTTGATATATTTTACAAGGAATAGCCAGACTCTCTGACAAAATGCTGAATGGCTTGGCCATGGGTCGGACAAAACCAGACATTTCTCATATTAGGAGTGGGGAGGAAAACCCCAACACAGGAAAGAACATTATCAACTTCCTTTGACAAATGGTCCCTCCTCTGATGGGGCAAGGCTGCTGTTCCTGGCTGCCTTTGTCTAGGGAGAGAAGTCTGGGCAGTATCATCTCAGCTCCTTGGGGCAGACCCAGACACCGAACTTGGTCTTCCTCCTATTACATGTGCTTTCCCAGTAACAGCAGACAAGTCAAGAGAGGCTCGCTCCTTTCTTGGGGACCAGAGGGCTTCCTTCACCAGTCTCCAATTAGATTAAGGTACACTTTTTCCACATTGATCAATGTGACATCTTTATGATGGGCCACTAGAGTGGGATCTGGGAGCATTGTTCCATGTGATTTGGTACAGACCGTTTTGTCAAGTAAGTAAGCCAATCCTTATGTTCCTGAGCCATAGTCAGATGGGGTTAGGGAGGGGATAGAGCTAGAGCTAGAGCCAAAAATCTAATCTATATAAGAACAGGCCTTAGAGAGAGTATCTGGTATACTTTATTTTACAGAGGAGGAAAGTTAGGTCCAGAGAAAGGAAGTGATTTACCTATGTTATATGGAGCAGCTAAGCTGGGCTTGAAGTTGAGAAGACCTGAGTTCAGATATAGCCTGTGGGTATATGAACCACTTAGTGGGTATGTGAACCTATGCAAGTCACTTGATTGCTATCTGCCTCAGTTTCCTCAAAGGTAAAATGGGGCTAATAATAGCACTTATCTTGCAGGGCTGTTATGAGAAGTAAATGAAATAATAAGTATAAAATGCTTAGCATAGTGCCTAAGGCACTTAATAATTCTTCTTCCTTCCTTCCTTTCATCCTTTTATCCTCCCTTCCTTCTTTTCTTCCTTCCTTCCTTCTTCCTCCTTTGTCTCCTTCCTTCCTTTCATCCTTTTATCCTCCTTTCCTTCCCTCTTTCCTTCCTTCCTTACAGCAGAGCCAAACTAGAGCCCTGAATGTGTAATTTCCCAATTAATGCTTTTTCTATTATAGAAAGCATCACTAGGTAATCCTATTAAAGCAATTATGACATATCCTTTATGGTCCTAGACATATGTCCCTTTGCCCTTATTACTTCTGCTCTAGAACCAGATTAGCCTTTGTCTGAAAAAAGTAGGGTAGAAACACCCTGAATGCAGACCTAGACCTTTTGACTTCTTAAAGGCATAAGAACTAGACTCTAGGGTCAAGCAATAATCTCTCTCAAGGCAGTTATGTTCTCATGTCTCACTATAGCAAAGATAACTTTATGACCTCATTCTCAAAAGATAAGATTTGGAGGTGGAAGAACTGGAATCAAATCTTGGCTTGGTCACTTACTACCTATGTGACCTTGAGCGAGTGAATCATTCCCTTGTCCTGGGGATAGACCAGATCATTTCCAAGGTTCTAAATCTATGGTCCAATTACAAACTCCCTTTAAATATTTAAAGAGCTAATATTTTAATAGATTTGTGACCTCATCAATATGAGGGCTTCTTTCAGCAGTATACTCCACTGTAACCCCTCTTTCTACCTTTTTTTAGCCTATATGTGACTCCTGACCCTCTCTTCCCATAAATCCATTATTATCTAGATATATTATCTAGATTATATCAGATCTATTAGATAAAATAGCGTAAGGTGAGGTTCTATCCAACAAACTAGCAGAATTGCCTTGGGATTTTAACATTCCATGGGTGCCAATGCAGCAATGCTTACTGAATCACTGAACCATCTCCTTTTTAGTCATATATCTTTTTAAAGATGTTTTTAATAATAATTCTCATGTGCCATTAGTTATTGCTCATATGCTATCACCTATTTATAGCTACTATTGTCTATATAATAGGCATCCTTCATTCATTTGGCTTTTGCTGTCCAGACTGTAAGAAAAATTCTTAATATTTTATTTTTTGCAATTATATGTAAAAACAATTTTAAACATTTGTTTTTTAAAAATTTTGAATTTCCAAATTCTCTTTCTCTTCCCCTCCCCTCCCTTTTTCATGAGACAGCAAGCAGTTGTACAGGGCAGAGAGGTAAGCAATAGATGCAGGACCACACCTGAAGTCAGGAGGGTTCATCTTCTTGAATTCAAATCCAACCTCAGACATTCACTAGCTGTGTGACTCTGGGCAAGTCACTTAACCCTGCTTACCTCAGTTTCCTCATCTGCAAAATGAGCTGAAGAAGGAAATGGCAAACCACTATAGTATCTTTGCCAAGAAAACCCCAAATGGGGTCATGGAGAGTTGGACAGGACTGAAAAATGACTAAACAAAACAAATACACGGGCAATTGTGCAAAACATGCATTAGGTAATATTATCCTAGTGCTTGATATGATCAACATATCTTCCACAAACAGGAGTATCCACAAATCCATAGAGAGGAAATCTTCCTTCCATTTGAACTCTAACAATGATAAATGCCTTTAGGGAGTACACATCTCTCTGATGTATGTTTTATTTGGTGTGAACAATCAGAAGGTTTAATAAAATACTTTATTGCTTCAGCAGGGAAGCTTATATTTACTTAAACTAGGCACTGAAGACATTGGATGGAAAGACAACCTGTAGGTTGTATTTTCCATCCTTTTGAATCAAATACCTTTAAAAGTCAAAAAAATAAGCACACTGCCCATGTATTCTCTGTACCTTTCAGTTAATTGGATAACTATAAAGATGGGTAATTGAGAGATGTCCATTTGGCATTTCCCCCTCTTCCACTTATCTTGAGAACTGATCACTTGTGGAGATTTATGGTGTTATATATTTCATTGGCTTATCATATCATAATGAGCCAATTTGCAACAAGTAAATTCACTTCTCTTTTCTGCTATTTAAAAGGCTTTCTTCTGTTATACAATGAACTTGGATTGGAAATTTAAGAGATGTCTCCAGAAGGAAAATTCAGGAGATTTGGCTCTATTATTTCCTACCTGTGTGATTTGGGGCTTTAGGTACCTACTCTCTACAAAGTAAAAAGTATGGCTTTATGATTTATAATGTCTCTTCTAGTTATAAATATATAATCCTAAGTCCACAATCATACTATTTATGCCCCTGACAACTAGGTGGGTGAGTGCATAAAGCCTGGAGTTACTGGGTCTGAGATATTTGCTAGCTGTGTGACCCTGGGCAAGTCACTTAACAAAGTCATTTAACCATGTTGGTATCAGTTTCTTCATCTGTAAAATGAGCTGGAGAAGGAAATGGCAAACCATTTCAGTCTCTTTGCTAAAAAAGCCCAACAACTCCAAAAGGGATCATGGAGAGTTGGGCATGATTCAAATGACTGAACAAAAATTTGTATCCCGAATAACTTTTCAGAGTCATCATTCTATTGTTTGATGGCTAGCTAGCTCATGGTCTTTGGGTATGATTGACTAATAAGAATTTTGTTCATATTCTGCTATAGGAGCTGAAGAGTTGAACGGGAGACTAGGAACTCAGTCACAGGAACATTTTTTCTTTGGGGTTTTGGCTTCCACTAATCCTCCCACCCCAACTGGAATAGTGCCCAGAGGTGCCACAGTGTTGATTTTAAAAAACCATAGAGTAAAAAAACTCAAATGAAAGGTTCTCCAAGATATACATAGTTACAGACACTATATCCCATCATACTTTTCAGAAAAATACAAATATATCAGGAAATAAGCTACAAAAAGAGAAACTGATGCTGTCTCTATTTCTTTTTAAACATGGGTGGATTGAGGGAGTGACTTCAGGTGAAAGGGATTTTTTCAGGAACAAAGTCCAGATGTCTGTTCTGATAAAGTGAGTATGGGTTAAATTGGAAATTTGAAGTTGGTGAATGAAAAAGGTTGGTGGAGGTTAATTTGGAAGTCTGAGGCCAAATAGGCAGGAAACACAACAGCAGTATAACTTGGGACATATGGCCTAGAATTCTTAAATTATTTTTTTGTTTGTTTTTACTGCTGTTTCTGTATATTATGTACCTTTAGTTTCTAAACCCTTGGGAACTGGATGGCTGAGGTCTAAAAGCAGGTATAGAGACAAATGTATATGCAGGAATGGATATAAGGCAGAGCGTAGAATGTAAGGTGTTTCACTGGATAGTCATTTCTCTACAAGATGAATTTCTACAGGGCAGCTAGGCAGTGTAGAGGATAGAGCACCAGCCCTGAAGTCAGGAGCACCCGAGTTCAAATCTGACTGCAGACACTTAACATGTCCTAACTGTGTGACCTTGGGCAAGTCACTTGATCCCAATTGCCTCAGCAAAAAAAATAAAATAAATTTCTACAAGTAAAGTAGTAATCAATAATATCAGTTGCAGAGGATTCAGTGGGATATTCTAATGGGAAGGTTGAGATTAGGAGTCACATCATAGGCTAACCAGGTTTGAAATAAGAGAAAGAAAGTATTAAGAGATGGAATTAAACCTCATTGGCTTTTAGCCAATTACCGGAATTTTTTTTTTTTTTAATTTTCATCTGTCTATTCCCCAATTTACAAGTTTTTCAGCTTCACTTGTGTATTCATCTCAAAATAGAATTTCATGGTATTGGGTCTTCAAGTCAAACTCCCTGTCCTATACAGAAATCTCTTCTACAACATCTCTAGGAAATGACTATCCAGAATTTTCTTGAATACCTCCAACGAAGGGAATTCACTATCTCATCAAATTGTTTATTTTATCCATGGATGGTCCCGAGTATTTGAAAATGCTTCCCACTAAGCTGAAATCTACCTCCCCATGGCATTTACCCACCAATACTAACATTCTCTTCTCCAGTTTAAGAAACACATTATTCCAAAGACATGGAAGAGGTTGAATGGATCGATATCTGAATGAGGAAAACCTTGGACACTTTTACTGACTGCTCTACCTTGAGCAAGCCACTTAACTTCTCAGTTTGCTCATCTGTAAAAGGGAATAATAACAATCTTAGCATTTACTTGACAGGGTTGCGGTGAGGATGAAAGAGGATGATCTATATAAAGCTCTTTTCAACTATAAAAGGGCTCTATAAATGTCCATTATTGTTACTGTTATCATCATTACACAATGGCCCTCCAGATGGCTGAGGACCGAAGTCATGTTCCCTATTTAACTATACCTCAGTCCTTCAACCAGTTCTTCGATGACCTCACTGGAGTGTCTCAATGTGACACTGTGCTAGAATTGTGGAGATAGAGACACAAAGGCCTGGCTTTGGAGGCCTCACAGCCTGGTGCTTCCCAGCATCTGGGTGATAGGCGTGCACACAACAGAGCACAGCCTATGGACTATTAAACATTGGTTAAAAGTTCAGGTCAGAAAGGGGAAAAAAACACCCAATGACAAAGATGCTTTTGAAATGATCACTGAAATAACAGAATGTTGGCCCAACAGGGACATTAGGGACCATTATTTTATGAAGGGTTTGAAATCTATTTTTAAATTGAAAATCACAGGATTTGGACCTGAATCTGTTCCAGACATCACCTAGTCCAACAATCTCTCATTTTCTGAAGAGTAAATTGAGGCCTAAATAAGTAAAATAACCAGCACAACATCACACAAAGCAGATTCTGGACTCAAAGCTAGCCAGATCCTCTGGACCTATAGGCTGTGCTTTTTCCACTGAGCCACAATCTCCCTAGCTCTGGCTGCAACATGGTGCAATGAGTACAACACTAAGGTTGGAGTCTGGAAGACATGTTGAAGTCTGACCTGAGGTATTTCCTAGTTGTTTAATGCTGGGCAAATCACATAACCCTGCTTGCCTCAGTTTCCTCATCTGTAAAATGAGCTGGAGAAGGAAATGGCAAACCACTTCAGTATCTTTGTCAACAAAACCCCAAATGGAGTCACCTGGAGTTGGATACAACTAAAAATAACTGAACAACAACAAAATACAGAAAAATGGTATGTGTGGCTAGAGACCCATTCCACAGATCACATTCAAACCAATCTCATTTTACCCATTAACTATTTATTAGACACATATTATATGCAAGGAGATATGAAGTCAGAACAAACAATAGTCTCTGTCCCCAAAGAGTTTATGTTCATTCTATCACCTGGATTGTACAAAGCAATTATAAACAGGCTCCGTTTTCAAATCCATTCCTTTTTCTTTATTCATTCACCACATATCTACAGCAGTAACCTTTTAATCCTGCTGCCTTAAGTTATCTCTGCTCTCCAATCCATCCTCCATACAGCTACCAAAGGGACATTCCTAAATCACAGATCGGACCACACCCTTCACCACCTCAATAAGCTTCACTGGCTCTCTATTACATCTAGGAGCAAACATCTGTTTAGCATTTAAAGCACTACAACACACCTGGCCCTGGCTTACCTTTTCCAGGTGTCTTATACAGTTATCACTTCCATATTGTGTGGGTTAAGGTCACAGTGTCACCCCAACCCCCATTGATCTGGAAAATCCATGTAAAATTTTTTGGCCCTCCCTTCATACCAAAAAAGAAATCTAAATTTTTCTTTTTCTTTTAAGGGGTGTTTATAGTGCCTTAGTGTAAAATTTGGATTAAGTATTTGATCATAATTTCAATGTCATGTTGGCCTTCTCATGTCATCTATGGCTTCTGCAAAACTCCCCCCCAAATTTCTATTTAATTTCTCATGCTGACCCAAAACTTTAAAAGGTAAAGTTATAATATGGAAGGATAACTGTACATTACTCCCCTTCCAAAGCTCTATAGTCCAAACAAATTAAATACCTTGCTGTTCCTTGAAAAGGCCATTCAATTTTTTGTTTTCACATTTTTGCCTCATTCTGGAATGTATTCCCTTCTCACCCTCACCTTTTAAAATTCCTAGTTCCCTTCAAAAATTCAGTTTAAGAGATATCTTCTACATGAAAACCCTCTCACTCCCATCTTCTCCTCCAACCTAACTACCTTATATTTATATACACGTCTAGATGCAAGCTCTTTGAAGGAAGTCTTGATTTTCATTTTTGTTTTGAAATCTCCAAGTACCAAACAAAGAGCCTTATGAAAGAGCAGGCACTTTAAAAATGCTTATTGATTGATTGTTTCCTGCTCTGTTTCTTAAATAAATAATCCTCCTATTCAGATTGACAAAGAAAAAATGTTCAGCTATTTTATCAACTAAATAAGCACTGACAAAATACAGAGACCTATTCCATGGTATTTATCTCATAGATTCTTGGACCTCCTACTAAAATCCTGCTAATAACCCTGGCTTCTCCAATGTTCTAGTGTTGGAGCACAAACCCTGATGACTTTCCAGCTCGAATTTAGGCCTATCAATGATTTTTTTTTGAGGCTCAGTCCAACTAATTCTATAATGGCTTGTATCCAGAGGAGTAATTGACTATTCTCTGATTCCCCCCCCCCTCATTTTATTGCTCTGATATGGCAGTTCATGACAATATTTAAGGCACACAAGGCTTGAAATCTGCCTCCTAATCAAATATAAGCTTCTTGAGGGCAGAAACTTTTTTTGCCCTTAGAAATGGCACAGCTCTTGGCAAACTGATGGCTACTTGATAATCTCTTTCTGAATCAAAGTATTCAGCCTCCATGCTTATGAAATCACAGATTCTTTGATGTACATTCCAAGGAGAAGGGCACTAAATTTAGAATCAGGGACAAAGATGAGGGGATAATTAGGTTTAGACAGTCAAGAGAGCTTACAAGTAATTATAAATTCAAGAAGGGCTGTGCAACTCACATTTTACAATCAAAATCAGCAGGGTGGGGAATCTAGTTGGCTTTCTTTAAGTTATCCAGCAGAGTTGGAATAAACCCATATTCAGAGTATTCCTCCATCCCTTAGTTCCTCCCTCATTTTACAAACTGGATCTTGTCTCTTAGGAGATCTTGTCCCTAGGGACAAGACCCTATCTTTACCCTAAACATATCTGAAGACAGCCCAACTCTAGTTTTATTATCTCACTGTTCAGACTGGTGTCTATTAACAGCAGGATGGAGTTTAAATTTAGTCCTGTCTACCTTCCTAGGCAAGAGAGACTGGGAAAGTAGCTGCTTTAGGATAGCCACAGACATTCTGGCCACCAGAACTCTATAATGGAAGGGCTACATGGTGGTTAGACAGAAAGTTAAATCGAGAAGGGGTTGGGCTACAGGGAGTGGGGGCGAAGAGAGATGGGAAGAGAAGAGGAAGAATAATAGCTACAAATCATGTAAAGATCAAGAAACTAAAAGTTAAGAAATCCCTGTGCTACAAGAAACCTCCAGAGTTCATCTCCTTATTTGCCTTTAAATAGGACCTAACCTGAACAAAAATGTCTTTAATTTCTAAAGCTACCTCTTGGTTACTTGTTCTGTATGTTCAGACTTATAGAATTTAGTTTTGTTTAAAGAAATTTAGATCAGTGGGACTGATGAACCTTAGTATTAGAAACAATGATAGGTGACATCTATCCAACTTCCCCCATTGTACAGGTATCTCTTTAATAAGATCCATTAGCTGTCCTGAAAGGTCATCTAGGCTCTGCTTAAATACTTCCAGGTGACAGGGAACTCACTACTCAACTCCTATGTTTGAAAGCTCTAGTGGATAACAAACAGTTCTTTATAACTAGCTTAACTTTCATTCTCTATTCACTGAAGGTTTTTTTTAAAGCAATTTTTTTTTTCTTCCCCATTTCATCACTAGATCTGAAATCCTGTGAGGTAAACAGTACCATGTTCTTTAGAGGTCATCTAAAGGAGTGAAAAGATCAGGAGTCAGAAAATTTTGGATCTAATCCTACTAACAAGTTGACCTTGAACCAACCACTTAATTTTATTATCTGTATCAATCAATCAAAAAAAATTATCAAACACCTACTATGTACCAGGCACTGAGAGAAGACAATCCCTGCTCAAGGAGCTCCCAGGCTAATGGGAACAACAAAAAGCAAATATGTATAAATAAATTATATACAGAGTAAATAAAAGAGGGAAAACGCTAGAGTTAAGAGGGATTGGAGAAGCTTCCTGTAAAAAGCAAGATTTTAGTTGAGACTTAAAGAAAGTCCAGGAGCTCAGTAGATGGAACAGAGGAGGGAGAATGTTACAGGCATGGTAGATAGCCAGAGAAGATGCCCAGAGTCAAGAATTGGAAGGTCACATACATGGAAGAGTCAGAAGTCCAATGTCCCGGGATTGAAGAATATATGTATGGGAATAAAGTATAAAAGATTGGAAAGTTAAGAAAGGACGAGGTTATGGAAGACTTTGAATGCTGGGGTACCTTATATTTGATCTTGGAGGTAATAAGGAGCCACCAGAATATATTAGTGGGAGAGTGACATGGTCAAATTAGTTGGCTTCTGAGATTTATGATCACAACACCCGGGTCTTTCAGATACTCCTGACTTTAGATGGCAAGCCTCAAAGCACTGAAGACTACTAAAGATATAAAATTAGTCAAAAGAGTGTTGCTTATCTATTCACCTTGGAACTACCAAGTGGATAAAACTATTCATTGTTCATATTATATAGTAGAGACAATCCATAGAATTTCTAAGGACCCCAAGCTTCTCCCTGAAATAAAGCCTATTCTCATTCATATCAATTTCTTCCAGTGAGTTAGGCTATGTATAGCTGTTATGTCATGGCACATTTTGGTCTTACATGATTTAGTACAGTAGGTTAACAAAAAGGCAATGAAGTCCAGCAAGTGCAAGGAGATTGTAATACATGACTAAGAATTACACCAGTGAAGAATGTCAGAGATATTTAGAATCAGAAAAGGACATGAACTAGTCATACCGTGAAAATGAATAATAAATAATGAATAGACCATGTACTCCCTATAGTGTCAAGCAATCAAACCAAAGTAGATAGAATGCCAGAACTGGACTTAGGAAGATCTGAGTCAAATCTGACCTCAGATACTTGCTAAGTGTTTGACCTTGAGCAAGTCACTTAATCTCTGCCTAGGAAAGGAGGAAATTTCCTAGTTTCCTAATATGTAAAATGAGGATGATGACAGTATCTACTTCCCAGGATAGTTGTGAGACTTAAATGAGAAATTTGTAAGGCTCTTAGCACAGTTCCTAGCACAAAGTAAGTGCAATAAAAATGTTAGCTATTATTTCTATTATATTGAAAAGTTCATAGATGGATTTCAAATGCCATTACTTACCAGAGGGAATAGACATAAGGATGAGATTACTTTTTTACCACAGTACTCTTTACTGTGTCTCCCTCCACACTCCAGAAATCCACTAGTTGTATAGTCTACTTTCCTTCCCTACAGTATTGCTCCTGTTGCTCTATCTGGCCAGGATGTTCTCCCTCCTCTTTTCCTGTTTTAATCCAAACTGTGCTCTAAGGCTTATTTAGTTCCAGTTCCACTTTTGCCAAGACCTTTTCTTTCCAAGACCACTACAGCCTTTCTCAGGATCCATACAGAACTTAACACTCTTTACTTAACACCCAGTCATGTGCTGCCTTATGAAATGGCTTAAATAAGCTGTGTGACCTTGAACAAGACACAGGCTCCCTGGGTCAGACTCTTTAGCTGTAAAGTGAGGGAGCTGGGTGACATAATTATTCAAAATCATTTCAGCTTTAATATTCTTGAATTCTATTTTTGTCTCAAGCTTATTTACATCTGTCATTGCTAATTTTTCACTTGTTTATGTAGGATCACAGAATTTGGAAGTAGCAGGGACCTTAAACCTTCTCATTGTACAAAAGAGAAAACTGAGACTGGGGGAGGCAGGGCAGGGAACTGCCCAGAGTCAGACCCCATAAGATAAAATAACAGATCCAGAATATCCAGAATACAGACCCAGTCATCTAAATCCAGTGGTTCTTTTTATAGCACCATCTCCTCAATTACAGCAAAGATTTATTGAGAGAGGGACTTTATATTGTTGTTAATTCTGTATGTTTCCACATTGTACCTTAAATAAAGGAAATTCTCAAAATGTTGATTAAGATATGGGATCCTCAGGACCATGCCTTATATCAAAGAGCATGGAAAGTGCAATTTTAAATGGATTTGGTGTTAAAGTTCTCAGGTTAATAAGAGGCCTTTATAGAAGAGGTACATATATTTATAAGAGGCTCCTGCCTCTTATCTCTGTAATTTTGAACAAACCCCTAGTTAAACTGGTCAAAGCTTCTTAAACTATGAACTGTAACCTCATATGGAGTCATGTAACTGAATATGGGAGGTCATAAATTATGATTATCAGTGTATATTTAAATTGTATAACTATTTCATATATCTATATGCCCAGGGTCGCATAAAAATTTCTTGGGCAAAAAGGGGTCACAAGTGGGAAAAGTTTAAGAAGCCCTGGCTAAATCACCTCTCAGTCCACTTCCACTTCTAAAGTTTTATGATTCTGTGATCTGGGATTTAATCATTCTCTGATGGGGAACAAACGTATAGCTAAAAAGTGGTCTAGTTCAACTCACTCTCTCACTTGATATTTGACACTAGACAGGGCTGGATATTTGCTCCCTTATCAAATCAGAACACTTGATTGCTCTGCCTAAAGCTATTTCATTCCCAGACATCAGTCAAGGATTGGAGATGATAGAACTTGAAGAGATTAACAAAATTTTAAATCAATGTTTTCACAGGAGGTGACAGTGGGAAGTGAAGAGAACCATGGGAGAAATTTATGAAGTGTCTCCTTCCATACTTCACACTATGTACTCCTCCATTCAGTAACATTGGCCCCTTTGCAGGATTTCAAACAAGAATCTCTTCTGCCTTCCTTCCTACATTTTGATCGCCTGTCTCCGATGTGTGCAAAGCTCTCCTTCCTCATCTCCACCACCTGGCTTCCCTGGCTTCCTTCAAGTCCCACTTAATAATTCCAGCTTCTACAGTAAACCTTCCCTAATCCCCATCAGGAATTGTTGTTCTTAATTCTGTTGATCTACATATTGTGGATTAAATAAAGGAAGTTCCCAATACCTTTGATCCAGAATTCTACCTCTTTCCCTCTGTTAATTTTTTTCTAATTTATCCTATATGTAGTTTGAATGTGCATGATTTTGAAAATCAAATGAGAAAATATTTATAAAGTGCCTAGTAAGGTTCCTTGCATATAAAAATATTATATAAATATTATCATTATTTTTTTGTTGGCATCTTGTCTTCTCTATTAGACTGTGAGCACCTTGAGAGCAATGGCTGCTTTATATTTCCCTATATCTGCAGTACTTAGCACAGTGCATGGCACATAGTAGGTGCTTTAAAATATTTATTGACTCCTTGAGAGGACATTCATATTAGAGCTGAGTCTTAAAAATTTGGGGATTAGCACTTCTGTGACTCTAGGCAACTCATTTAACCCACCTTGCCTCAAAAGAAAAAGAAAAAAAAAAAGGACTTGGAGATTAGGAGTTTGGAATGACAATGCTCTTCATAGAGCCTTAGAAGATGTGGACATTCATATTTGACCCACCTAAAAGTTAGGTACCTTCATCCCACCATTCTGAGCTGAACACACAGCTAGCTTTAGCTTCACAAAGGTTGGAGGTCCAATTCATAGTATTGCCCTATTCATTAAGGTCTAAGTGAATTTGAAGAGACCAACAGGATCTACTAAGAAAATTCCTAAATTGGGAGTCAAAAAGACTTAGCTTAAATCTTTGGCTCTGCTACTTACTATTTGTGTATCCAAAAAAGAATTATTGTAGTTGTTATTTAGTCATTTCAGTCACATCTGATTCTTTGTGACCCCTCTAGGGTTTTCTTGGCAAAGATACAGGAGTGGTTTGCCATTTCCTTTTCCATCTTATTTTACAGATGAGGAAACTGAGGCAAACAGAATGAAATGACTTGCTTAAAGTCACATAGCTAGTTAAGTGTCTGACACCAGATTTGAATTCAGATTTTCCTGACTTCACACCCAGTGCTCTATCCACCAGGGCTGCTGTGTTTCCTCTCAATAATTTTATCTGTGAAATGAGGTAGGTTAATTGGGGAGAGAGGAGTACAATGGAAAAAAGCACTGTTTTTTTAATTAGAGGACATGAGTTCGGATTTCAACAATACCACTTATTATCTAGAGACCTGAATGTAAGAATTCATTTAACTTCTGTGACCTCAGGTCACTTAACTGTAAAATTAAAGGATGGGATGAGATGACTTCTGGGATTCCTTTCAGCTTTACTTCTAGGACACCTGAAACCTATATATAGTTCCTTAAGGTCCATCTCATATCTAAAAACTTTGCACCAGTGAGGTGGAGATGTATTATTCTCACTAATATTATGAGCTTGGAATTTGGGGAGTACCAGTGGCTGCTGTTCTCTCTGCCACTCAGGTGTCTTTATTCTCATTTAAGTCACAGGTAATGGGAGGGAAATTAAAAAGGCATGTGAATGATGCAGTATATATAGACCATCCACACTGACTCAAGCAAAAGTCTTCCCTACTGAAGGATATCTGTCTTGAGAGAAAGCATCAAATGAGTGACATTTATTTAAGGCCCCCATTATCCCAGAGAGGATTTTTCTGTCTTCACACATTTCCCTCCTCCCTCTAGGCAAAACTCAATTCATCTTGGTATTTAACAGGGAAGATGAGAAGGGTGAGGAATGGGCACAAAAAAGAAATGAAATATGGTCTGGGTTTGAGATGGAGCTATAAGGCCTGGAGCAATGCTTGGCAATGTTTAATGTGTTTAGTTCTCTATTGGGAAGGGTCAAAAGCTGGAAGGTATCCCCCTTACTGGGGGGCAGAGAGGTCTTTGACTCAAACATGACCCCAAAAGGCCAAAATGAAAGCAAAAGGACAGCTACTAAGCCAGCTACTGAAACAGAGAAGTTGGCACCTGTTTGGTAACGGAAGGGAGTTTT
Source organism: Sminthopsis crassicaudata (assembly GCF_048593235.1). Taxonomy (NCBI): domain Eukaryota; kingdom Metazoa; phylum Chordata; class Mammalia; order Dasyuromorphia; family Dasyuridae; genus Sminthopsis; species Sminthopsis crassicaudata. The sequence continues at coordinate 333,666,003 of NC_133619.1, read as the reverse complement.
TACAAGGTACCTGGCTCCAGGTGGAAAGGGTTTCCCTTCCAGACTAGTTGTTTCCTCCTGGATGTCATCAGGGAGAGTGGAAAGAATGCTGAGAAACCTGTTTTGTAGCTTTGATCTCTGCCCTTTGACCTTGTTAAGATGACTTGGCAGCTCCTTTACCTTCCAGGTGTAACCACAGCTTCCCCTCCTTCCAGAAAGCCTACCTGAGAGACTGATGCTCACCATGTTAGTAGAGAGTCACTGAGGAAGATGGGGGAATATGTTTCTATCTCTCTAATCTTCTGGAGCAAGGATTCTTGCATGGGGTTTTGGAACCTGTTTTTCCCACTAATTTTGACAACAGTCTTTCAGCATGGAAATCCATATATTTTATTATATAGTTAACTCTTGCACATTTCAGGGATTCCTTGCTATCTGGAAAATCCACATGAGACTTTTTTGGTTTTCCCTTTGTGCCAGAGAAGAAGAAATTGTGTACTTATTGTACTAAAAAATAAAAGTATGCTGATATTATAAGCATTACACATATTTTTATACATGTCTGAGGTTCTAAACTTTTTCTGTATCATCTGCTGGCTTTTGCATGTTGTCTCTAGCTTCCATAAAACTCTTCTAAATTCTCACTTAATCTTTTATGCTGACCTGTGATATATGGAAACCATGATGGGGAAAGTCATGATGTGGACGGGATAATTCTATGTGCTTAAAAACATGATTCTGAGATGGAGTCTTTTGGGTTTTACCAGTCTGCCAAAGGGGTTAAGAACCAAAAAAAGCTAAGAACAGTAGGAGAACATGCTGGTAGGCTTCCGCGTACCAGGTTCTGTTTTATGAGACAATGTCCAGAAGAGATCTTCTGAGAGGAAGCATATTATAGTGGATAGGTTCTTTCCCTGAAATCCTATCCTTCAAAAGATAAACAAACAATAGAACTTGTATTTCAGTTATTTATCATTTTATTTTTCTCTACTATCACAATTCAACTACTAGAGGATAAATATTAGATCCATTTGTTGCTTTCACTTCTCCTTTCACTTACTTCTTGAAATTTCTCACAATCTATCTTCCAAACCCTTCATTCAGTCTGAAGTGTCCCCTACAAAATTAGCAATGATCTCTTGTTAATGTTCTTTCCCTAAGTCATTATCCTTTTTGATCTCTCTGCAGTTTTTAACTTGGTTGGTCACCTCTTCCTCCTGGCTATTCTAGAAAATTCTCTCCTGATCTGAATATTCTTTTTCAAGCCCTCATCCTGTATCCTCATCCATATCCTGCCCCCTAATTGTGGAAGCGCCCTAAGGCTCAATTCTAGGCCCTCATCTCTCTATTTCTATCTCTATCTCTTGGTGAGATCAACAACTCCCAGGAATTTAATTATCATCTCTAGCCAGAAAACTCTCAGATCTATATTATATTCATGGTTGGTTTCTCTCTTGAAGTCCAGTTCAGTATCACTATTTATTTAATGAGCATTCCTTACTGGATGTCTCATGGTACCTCAAACTCACATGTTCAAAGCAAAAATCATTCTTTCTTCTCCCTTTCATATTCTCCCATCCTCACAACCCTCTCCTATTTTATCAAGGGCATTCCCTTCTTTCAGTTACATATGTTTGTATTCTGGGAGCCATCCTTAATTCCACTCTCTCTTAGCTGATTATATCTAAACATTTGCCAAGTCTTGTCAACTTTGCATTGGCAGCATCTATCCCCAAGGCAGCTAGGTGCCAAAATGGATAAAGTTCTGGACCCAGAGTCAAGAAACTTGAGTTCAAATTTGATCTCAGACACTTATTTGCTGTGGGACTGTGGGTATGTCACTACTCTTCCTAAATTCAATCTGGCCTTAAACACTACTAGCTGTGTGATCCTGTGCAAGTCATTTAACCTTGTTTACCTCAGTTTCCCCATCTGTAAAATGAGCTGGAGAATGAAATGACAAACCACTCCAGGATCTTGCCAAGAAAACCCTAAATGGGGTGACAGAGAATTAGACACAACTGAATGGTAAAAACAATATAATAGGAGCTACTAGGAAGGGATTGGCTTACTTCTTGTCTCTATATCCCCTTCTGGTACAATAGGGGTTTACTAAATATCTGCTGATTTACTGATGGATTGCACATGTGGAGTTTACACTAGAAAAAAGAAACAGGCAAGTAAGCAAGGTCAACCAATCACTCTAGTGGCAGCCACTGCACAAAAAAGGAGTAGGTGGTCTCAGAGGGGCAGAGCAGGGGTATCTTGCTTCCTTAATTAATACACTGACTGATGGACTTGGCCTTTTCAACAATGAAGTGATTCAAGGCACTTCCAATAGACTTGTGATGGAAAATGCCATTTGTATCCAGAAAGAGGGCTAAGGAGACTGAGTGTGGATCAAAGCATAGTATTTTCACCTTTTGTTGTTTTTTGTTTTCGTGTTTTTTTTTTTCCCTTTCTCATGGTTTCTTCCTTTTGATCTGATTTTCTTGCACAGCATGACGAATATGGAAATATGTTTAGAAAAATTGCACATGTTTAACTTATATTGGATTGCTTGCTGCATAGAAGACGGGGGAAAGGGGAAAGAGGGACAAAAATTTGGAAAACAAGGTTTTGCAAAGGTGAATGTTAAAAGCTATCTTTGCATGTATTTGGAAATAATAAAATACTATTAAAAGTAATACACTGATTTTCTATATCATTACCATTCCAGAGCTTGGGCTCCCTAGTGCAACTTCTATAGCTTAGAGACCCTTTGGAGAAGGTGAGGGATCAGAGATCATTGATTCTAGACTTTGAAGTTCTGACTCATGAGTAGGAACAGAATGTAGTGGATTCCCCAGCAAGCCCCTAATGGGCAAGGATAAGATCCACACGCACACTCATACAACTTGGTTTCTTCCTATCTTTCCATTTTTTTCATGCCTTATTCTACTCCACTCAAGGACACTGTTTCCATTTTTATCCCTTAAACATAATCCTTTATCTCTCAATTCCATGCATTTCCTCCAGAAGTCCCCAATGCTTATCTTCCTCATCTCCACTCCCAGCTTCCTTTTGGGTTTTTCTGCAAAAACTCTTTTCAGATCCCCTTTCATATTGTGCCTTCCTTCTAGTAATGTTATTTAGTCAAGTCAAATTTTCATGAATCTGTGGAACCATAGTACACCAATACTGTCCATGAGGTTTTCTTGGCAAAGATATTGGAGTGGTTTGCCATCTCTTCTTCCAGTGAATATGAGCAGAGGTTACACAGCCAGTAAATATCTTAGGTAAGATTTTAACTCAGGTCTTCCTGGCTCCAGGCCTAAATTCTGCCCATCCAGCTGCCTGCCTGATACATAGTTGACACATAATAAATGCTTGTTGACTTGGCTCAGAGGTACTCATAAAACATTTTCAAATAAACAGCCCTATTGAAGTTTGCAGTTAAAATAAGATGAAATACATTTTCACTGGCTTCTTACATCAACAAAGGAGAATTCTTCTAGAATAGTTAAAAATAAAAGGAGAAAACGATATAGGCCATTTACAACACTGTAAATAAAAATATCATTACAAGTCAAACTGAACTTTCTGTAACTGAAAAACCAGTGAAGGTCCCAGAGAATAATAATGAAACACAGCTCCCTTCTCCCAGCAAAGTAGTGAGGGACATCTCATAATAATAGCTGACATTTATACAGACCATTAAGTACTGAAAAAGCCATTTACATACATTATGAGCTTCAAAAGAACCCTATGAGGTTGACTAACTGTGTTACCCTAGGCAAGTCACTTATCCTCTCAGTTTATTCTTATGTAAAATCAGGATGATAGTGGCATCTACATCCCCAGGTTGTCATATTGACCAAATGAGATGATATAGGCAAAAGAGCTTTGTAAATGTTAAAGAGCCACATAAATGCTGGTCCCTATTTAACAGAGGAAAACACTGAAGCTGAGAAAGACTGACTTAATCATGGTCACATAAAGCAATATATTAAGTATTAAGGGAAATTTAAGTCCAAGTTTTCCTTCTAGGCCAGTGTTGTGTCCACTTTGTCATCATGTCTTGCTATCCATGACTATTGGCATTATGAACAACTATGAAGCCCATATCACACAAAGGAATGAGAGGTTTTTTGTTTTTTGTTTTTTTTTTTTTAAATGGTTGAACTGCTTTAATTCAGGTCAGAACTCACTACTATTACATCTCATTTCTTTATACATACATACATACATATATATATATATATATATGTAGAGAGAGAGAGAGAGAGAGAGAGAGAGAGAGAGAGAGAGAGAGAGAGACAGAGAGACAGAGAGACAAAGAGAGAGAGACAAAGAGAGACAGAGAGACAGAGACAGAGACAGAGAGGGGGGGGGGAGAAAGAGAGAGAGAGGGAGGGAGGAAGGGAGAGGGGGGGCAATTAGGGTTAAATGACTTGCCCAGTGCCACCCAGCTAGTAAGTGGCTAGGGTGTGGGATTTGAACTCAGGTCCTTCTGACTCCAGTGACTTTGCTCTACTCACTATGCCACCTATCTGCCCCGTTACACCTCTTATTTCCCTCTCATCCACTGAGTACTCTCTGGCTGGGCAATGGGTGGATCTTGACCTAGCAGGGCTTAAGACATACATGGGAGAGGAAGACAGAAGAAGTATAAATGCTAAAGATTTAGAGGCATTTATAAAGCAATATACACATACTCAGGCTGAGAAAGGCAGTTGGATGTTGTAACTTAGGTAACACTTCTTGGAAGAAATGAGTTTTGTCAAGTAGTTAATGACCAGCATGCTAGACTAGCTATACCTCTGAGCACTTTTTCAGAGCCAGAGTACAAGAATGAGGTGAGAGGTTTTTCAGTGGCTCTGTCTCAACTGTCCCCTCAATTTTTCTATGATCACTGCCCCACGTACACTCCTGGGTCGCTTGTCTTTGTCTTTTCAGTTACCTCAGTCAACTAGGATTTTTCTTTTAAAGATAAATAAGGAAACTAGGATGACCTACTTCCTCCAGCTTATCTGAAAGTCTAGCTAAGGAGAGTGACCCTAAAACTCCAACCAGGAGTGCTGTATCAATGATTAATCAGTGTTCAGACATGTGCCTGCCATTATCACACTCCTGTGGCCTTTTGTCCACCTTCTAACAGAAGCTGTTATATCCATTTGTTTGCTTCCTCCCCTCCTACTTGTTTCCCACTCCCCACCCCTCTATCAACTTTTCTGCCAAAGCCAAATAGAAACTTTCACTTTTTATCAACTCTTCTACCACGAGATTTCCCCCCTGAACTCTAGAGGGGATAAGGAGAAACTTAGAGGGAAGTGCCATCTTCTTTCACTGTTTTTGGAATTGATTAGACAGACAAGATCAATTAAAGCAAATCCCCATTTTCCTCATATTAGTCATTTTATAGCCGTTGTGGCTGATGACACTACAGAATGGGAGAAGGCAGCCCTAAGTTATGTCTAAAGGAGAGAGTGGCAGAGTGGATAAAGGGTGGGCCTCAGATTCAGAAAGTTTTAAATACACATCCTGCTTCTGACAAATCCTAAGTGGAAAGGGTCCTAGGTCTGGGTCAGATAATACATGTTCAATTTCAGGCTGTCATTTACCATCTGTGTGATTTTGGAAAAGTCTGGACCTCAGTTTCCTCATCTGTAAAAATAAGGCAGTTAGACTAGATGAAGTCTTTTAGCTCTAAATCTATGAAAGACATACTAAATGTGTGATTAAGGGCAAAGTTACTTAACCTTGCAGTTTCCCAAGCAATCCTCTAAGGCCAGAAGATGAATTAGGAGAGGGAAGTCCCTCACTGTATGAAATCACAGGTCTAGTACCTCTCCACCAAAAGGCAAGAATTACAAATCGCAGTCTTTGTGTTATCAAAGGCTTTGAACTTTCACTACTTGAATATCTAATTCAAAATAAATATCTTCAAGCTAAGGAAAGAAGTACTATCTGGCATTAAAAATGTGCATTTAGCTCCTTGCTCTCCTTTTTGCAGTAGGGGAGAATGGGTGTGTGATATTGCACATAACTGTCTGACACCTTTGTTGTATTGGCCAGTTTTTCTGAACGGTTTTCTTCTCCTATCCCCTTTTATAAAACACTTGTTCTATCTTAAGATTGTGAGATGGTATTGAAAACAAAAGACATAAAATCAGATTAATATGCTTTTTAAAAAGTAACATTAAAATATTTTCCTTGTTTACCTTACCAGTAAAAGGAAGAAAAGGAGGGAAATAAGTATTTTTTAAATGCCTCCTTTATGCTAAGCACTGTGCTATCTCATTTGATCCTTACAACACCCTGAAAGGTAGATGCTGGATATTATCCTCATGAAGCCAAGAGAAGTTAAGCGATTTGCCCAGACTCATACAGTTAGTAACTATTTTGAGACAAATGTGAACTCAGGTCCTTTCTGACTCTAAACACAGCATTCTATATAGTGCAACACCTAGCTTCCTCTAGGTTAAGGTCATAGTTTAGAACCTAAGGGAATCTCAAAAATCATTTAGTTCAATTCTTTACTTTTACAAGTGAAGAAGTGTGATCTGGCAAAATTGAGTGACTTGCTCAAAGTCACCCAGCAGGTCTCACATATGGAATTTAAATGTGGGTCTTATGATATCAGAGTCTGCTTGCTTTCCAGTGAACATATTACCAGGATGGCAGCCCCATCATTTAAGGGAAATTAGTCATAGCAACCCAGCATACACCTCATGGAAGTGAATCAAACTCAAGACCAGTGGGTGGGTGTGGAATTCATCCTAAGCTTCTTTCTCATCACTTTATTCTCTAAATCCCAGGTATCAGGAGCTAGTCCAGCAAGCCTCTCTTGAAGAAGCCACCTCCCTCCTTCTTTAGCTCACCAGGTCTGAGGACCAGCCCTACTCCCTTCCTTGATAATCAAGTTCCTCCAGGGCCAGGCCTGGAGTAGCTAAAGTGAGTCACTGATTTCTACTATCAAGCAGACCCCAGAGATCCCAGACTTCCTGCTGAGCCCTTGAAGCTCCCTGATCTTCTCATTTTTCCCAGGTCTGTCATCTACCATGATTATTTCTCAACTGAGAAGGTCAGAGCTAGAAGGCATTCTTTATTTAGTCCAAACCCCTAATTCTGTAAATGAGGCAACTGAAGTTAAGAGGCATTGCATCTGACAAGCTGGTAGCAGAGACAGGATTAGAACTCTGGAATCCTGGAAATCACAGATTTAGAGCTGGAAGGGGCCTTAGAGGACATCTTGTTTAATTTCCTTATTTCACAATCTTTCCACTGCAACAAAAATAACCTTGCACTTATTTTTTATAAATGGTGTACATATTGTTATATATAATCATTGTTTCTCTGATAGAGTGCAAGTTTATGCACACGGGGAGGGGGACTGTTTTGTTTGTATTTTTCCCCCCTCAGAGTAAGGGGGTGGGGAGGAAGGCCTAGCACATAGTAGGTACTTCATATATACCTGCCTTTCCCTTCAGACTTCCCTTAAGGTGCTGAGGCAGCAAATATCCCCATCAGGATTTTGAAGAAGAATCAAGCTTTGCAAATCTTTTCAATCTGCTTCAAAATTGAATCTTAGGAGATGCACTGACATCAAGTATTCAGCCTCCCCTTAGGGCTAGCTAAAAGTATCCCCGGCCTTTGCATTCTTACTCTATTAAAGAATAAGGTACCAGAGGAGGTACTCTAAGTAAATCTGCTTTCCTTTCCCTAAGGAGAAAGAAACTCAGTAATCTAACATCCCAAAGTTCCAAAGCCAATGAGAAATGACTTCTAGTGAAGGGGAGGGGAAGGGCAAAGAGGTGGCCACCTTCTCTATCCTTTCCCTTTTCTCTGAAGAACTACTTCTAGGGCTAACAACTCTGACCTTTGTCTCAAAAAATCTCCTAGACTGGGGCCTAAAGTCAATATCAGTTTCTTGACCAGGTCTAACCTTAACAAAGGGCATTCTCACTCATCAGGGACTATTATAGATCTGTCACCTACGCTCTACCCCAATCTTTCTGTTTTTTAAAGGTCTTAAAGAATTTTTTTTTAAGGGAGGAAAGAAAAAAAATTAAAAAAGGAACTTATACTCATTGAGGGGTAAGATCACAATGCTCTTTTGAGTTATCAGGATTGCTCATAGAATACATCTGGTGTAAAGGAGAGCGGCTTGTAAGGGTTTAAGATAAGAACCAGTTAAAAAAAAAAATCTACATTTTAGATTTTTGCAGGAAGCCAGCTCCCGAGAATCCATGTTTTGGAAGCTCTCAGACTGGCAGGATAGCTTCTGAAGGAAGCGGATTAACTCACAACTCCAATGTATATTCTTTCTTCCCCTATCCCTCAACATTTTCAAAGTTTCACTATGTTCTTTCCCCTCCCCCAAAACATACAAATTCCCTTTCAAACCTCTATTCACATGGTTGAATCTCTCTCAAACTAATAGTGGATCTTTCAGAGCTGTCTTTCTCTTTATTGAATTCTAGACTTTACCTTTCTATAACTTCATTTATTGCCTCTTGATTGAATTAATGATGGGACGCAGAACGTTGAAAATGGGGGAAGGGGAGGAGAATGCTCGGAATTTGTCTTATTTCTCTTAAAACTGTCTAGGATGGAGAAATTCTTAGGCTGACTCTGGGAAGGGAAAGCAAACAAGATAATGACACTACTGAGCTACACAGATGCTCAAAGAGCACTTCTTTTAAAAAAGAATTTTTGCCAATACTTCTTCATAGAAAAGTTTTTGGTTTGGTGTATTTTTTTTTTTTGTTATAAAGTTATTTTTGTTGTTGTTACAAAGTTATTTTTCTTTGTTACAAAGGAGAGTTTAGTTTTGAGGGTTAAGCGGCAAAGAATGTGTTTTTAGAAAAAAAAATTTGTAAAAAGAACAGGCATCAATAAAACATTTAAAAAATAAATAAATTAGCATAAAACAAAAGAATTATAAATTGATAGAAAAGGAAAATTTGTAACTCTCCCAACCTCATCGCGATTCATCACCAACTGAATTAGGTGTTACAAAAGGGAAACAAACAGCGACTGGCAACATTTGCTGATTCTAATTGACCAAGAATGTTGCAGTCAGTTTCCTAGTAGGATACCAACCCATATACATACACAGATTTCTATCTCAGCATCAATAACCTTCCCCCAAGCTACCGGGGCTCTCCTTGCAGATTCTCCTACTTAGCAGGAATACTCGGTAGGATCTCGTAGCTTCCTCCGAGCCGCCTCAACAGCTCCCAAATGAACAGAATATAATTAAATACAGTCTCGATTGCGCGCTGAGAGTTCTCAAGTTAATTAACAAGCCGAGTTCAGCCCCGGTACTGCAAAACAGCAGCAGCACTACCGGGACCTGTGTCCCATTAGGAAAAAAAATACTGTCGCTTGGGCAAAAATAGTTACCGGTGAGGCGACAAGTGTCAAGCACATTCCAGCTGCCCAGAGTCATATGCTAAATCTTGAAGTTAGAATCCATATGCAAATGAGCGCAGAAGAAGAAAGACGTCTTTCACTCATTACTGGAGTTCCTCCCCCTCGCAGCCTGGGCCCCAGAAATCCAAAGGAAAGCATTTCACTAGCTGCAGCTTCCCAAAGTGAGGGGCTGGGAGGGAGAAGGAGCTAAGTTTGAATACTACCTAGGGGACGTTTAATTAGGGAGCTAAATTCAGGCTGGAGCACAACACGTCCCTTATCTTTCCCTGACCTCTGCTCTCAGTCCTTTCCAGCCCCTTCCCCAGACCCAGCATTCAAGTACCATCGCCCCACAACCCCAGCGCAGCTGGCAAAATCAAGACCTCCCCCGCCTCTCTCCCCCCCAACCCCCCCTTCCCCGGAGCTCTGGGTTTGCTCTCACCTCTGCACGGGCAGCAGCAGCAGCACTTAGAAAGAAACCAACCCAAAGCAGGACATCGGGAATAAGAGCGTTCGCCCCCCTTCATGCTGCCCCCCACCCCCTAGAGCGTCTGCATGGCAGGGGGCCACCAGCCAGGACCCAGCACAGCCCGAGTCTGCACAGAGGAAGCCTAGCGGGCCGGCAGCCAGCTCGCTCTCGCTCTCGCTCTCGCTCTCTCCCAGTCTCCCCGGCCACTCTGACTTACATGGAAAGTGAGCCAGCCACCTTTGGGGAGAAGGGGAGGAGGCTCCGGAGAGAGAAGGGGAGGGCCCAGGGAGCAGGGGGAGGAGCTTTGATTCCAGCTGTGCTGGAGTCCACTGCCAGGGACTTGTCACTGAACCTTATGCAACGGCTGGCTGGGGCTGCACACTCTGTGCCCTAGTCCCAACCCAACAATCAATCTAACATTGCTGAGGTTCGATAGAGAGTCGCAGATCAATTCTCCATCCCAGAACACTTGGGATTAAACGACTTAAAATAGAGAGGGCCATTAGAAAATCTAATTCTTTTACTTATAGAGGAGAAACTGAGGCACAGGCAGAGTGGCACACCTTGTAAATAAAGGAACCAGAATTCAAACCCCTTGACTCATTATTTCAGGACTCTTTTCACTTTCTCTATAGGCCTTTCCCGATTTTCCTAGTTTTTAGTGTCCCTCCCCCCATTATCAATGGATCATAGATTTGGGGGACCTTATATATATATATATATAGATTAAGTCCACCCCCTTTCCAAGTTTGTAGAAATTGAGGCACAGAAAAAGGGGAGTGACTTGCGTAGAGCCAGCACCCAGGTTCTCCTGACCTCCTCTCCAGTGTCCTACTCACCATAACACGCTACCTCTTACAATATAGTACAAAGCTAGATATGGTATCACCCCCTTCCTTTTACATATTAGGCATCACATAGTTAATAGGAATTTGAGGGAAAATTTGAACACAGATCTTCCTAAATCCAGTACCCTATTAACTATGCCATATTACCTCTCATAAGTATTATGTATCTCTAGCACTATAATACAAATGCCTAGCACATAATAGACAATTTACAAATAAAATAAAATGTATAAGTAAGCTTTACTTATCCGACTTAATTAATATGATATATGTATTATGTATATATATTATTTTAAAAGAAATAAAACCTGTCTATAACAATCAGACCTTGACATTGTAAATAATTATAGAAAACCACTGAATGGAAACTATACATGAGTTTTAGAAATATCCCATGGTATAGCCCATTTAAAGGTTCAAGTATTATCTACCTCACAGTGTTGTTATGATAATCTAATGGTACAATATATAAAGAACTTTGTAACCTAAAAGTCATTATTTGCAACCCCCACCTCCATGTTCCCCACCCCCGTCCAAGCTGGCTCCTTCTCCCAACTTCTCTGTCTAGGTGGCACTGCCAATATTGTTTCCCAGAGTCTGGATTTTTCTTTATTCATTCCTGACTTCAGTATTCACAACCCCTATTTGATTGTTAAATCCTATCAATTCTTCCTCTCAAATAGTTTTCATTCATCTCTTGCAAGTGTTAAGACCCTAAAGAATGAGGGAAGAATCCCTCACCCCCTCAAGTTGCATTAATGGTATTTTGACTCATCTGTAATATGAGGAAACTGGAGTCTAGGGAGGCCAAGTGTGCCTTGCCCAAGATCGAAAAAATAGTGTTGAAGGTAGGATTTTAACACATAACCTCTGATTAGTAAGCACTCTTTCTGTTATACCATGCTACAGGCCTTATTTGCTAACCTACTATCTTCACTTAATGAACTACCTGATTAGAAATTATTTCTGAACTCTTATTTTTGGCCATTAAAAAAAAAAAAAAACAACTTTGGATTTTTTTCCTTTTTGAATAATGTTTTGTTTCCCCCCCTAATTACATGTAAAAACAATTTTGAACATTCACTTTGGTTTCTGAATTTATAACTGTTGTTGTTGTGCATATTAGTCTTTCAGTACTCTCCATTTAATACCTTGAATCTGCATTTAGAAGGATTTGTTAGAATCTTTATGGATTCACAAACCATAGAAAACCTGTTCCATTGGATAAGAGGGTAAGTTTGGAGTGTGGAGAAGATAAATAGATAAAAATAGATTTAGAACCAAAAGAATCTTCTAAAAGAACATATCTGGTCCCATTTCCCCATTTTAGATGAGAAAACTGAGACCCAGTGGTATGAAATGCCTTTTTGCTCAAAGTCACATGGGCAGAAAGGGACAGAATCAACATTTGAATCAAGGTAATTTGATTTAATATCTAACATGGGGATGTGACACCTAGCTAATCAATTCCCTAAGTTTAGGAGAAAAACACACTCATTTGGAGCTTACTTTTTCAGTTTGAGCTAGATATAAATTAAGTATGGCGGAGCAGTTTACTGGAATAACAACAGCCCAGCACATCCAATCAAGTAAGCCCCTAATGTCAAGCTGCTACATTTCCCTCTTTTCTGGAATATGAAGTCACTTGCCTATGGGATCAGGGTTGCCTCCTTCCTGAGGTTTATTATTACCCAATAAAAAATATTGAAAATGCTTCTAGCTGAGCCACGATCTTAATTCAGTATTAAGTTCATTTTCTTGCTCCCTGACTGCTTGGATTGTTTTCTTGTCTCAAATCCAAATCCACTGCTTATAATGACTTCTTCTAATTGCATACCCATTAACCCTTGGCATACTTATCTGCATGCCTGACCGATGGTGACCATTACTTCTGCCAGGTCCCCTTGGTTTTGACACCAATTTATAACCCTTGCTTAGTTGCCATCTGATATCCTGTCATAGCAGTATGTACTTACTCTGAGGTCACCTTAAGTCTTGGCCAGAGATGAACACCAGTGAGTCAAAGTGGTAAAATGGAAAGAACACTTATTAGGGAGACAGATGAAGTGGGTTCAGACCTTGCCTCTTTTACAAGATCATCATCATCATCACCACTACTATCATTATCATCTTCATCATCACTAGTATTTATTAAGTGCCTACTATATGCCAGGCATTGTGCTAAGTGCTTTTCAAATTGGGTGAAAATCTCATTTGGTCTCTACTGTGGAAGATGCTATTCTTATCCCCATTTTACAATTGAGGAAACTGAGGCAGACAGCTATCAAATGATTTCCACAAAGTATTATAGCTTGGGAGGCTGCATTTGAACTCAAATCTTTTTGACTCCAGACCCAGAGCTCTATCTACAGAGCTACCCAGAGCTACACCTAGCTGCTTTACTTACTCTTTGACCTCAAACAAATCATTTAATCTCCCTGTGATGCATATTCTTCAACAAGGTTGGACTAAGTAGTTAGTCTCTGAGGTCTCTTCTAATGATACATCAATGACCCTATGATCCTCAATTCTGATAAGTCTTCTAAGTTGAATTTATTTAAGAACGGACTGAGATGCTCAATGGTCTGGGAGATAAATTGGTGATCCTAGAACACTGTTAACTTTTAGACCCTTCCTTGAGGAAGGGTTACTACAAAATTATTTGACACTAGCTACAGGAGATGCTGAATTGATACTAGGACCTACTTCCCAAATCTCAACTAGCTTGGTGTTGGAATAAGGAGTGTGACTTGCATTCTCCAACTCAGCATTAAGAGGAAGCACCAATGGGCACGTGTAAAGCAACCTGCTTCATTTGTTCCTCCATCTGTCCAAGTTTGTTTCATGCATATCTGCTTGGGCCTCCAGTTCTCCCATCCATGCCGCCTACGTTTCTGGCTACTTGACTCATCTCACTTGGCTCGGTCTTAGCATCTGGTCCTATTCATTGCCATGGCTTGGGAGTTCTGGCTACATCTTCTTATCTCTGAATTCTTAGGTTACTAAGGCACCATACTTTCTGACCTCAGTGTGTTCCAGCCCCAAGGTTATTGTGATCAACTATTAACATCTTATCTCCTGCCATTCCATGACAAGACGTGACAATCTACCATTGTTTCAGAACTGATCTCAGGGCAATCTTTGAGAGTAAAGCTAAATCAGCTTCATTCTGGGTCTCTACATGCTGCCTGTTCTTACCCAAGACACTTCTTTGATGAAAGGATACTAACCCAGATGTTTGGCTAAGGAAATCAGATGCATATCATTAAAATCAGTATCTCATTTTACCATCAGACAGTTTAGTCCTGATTGATGCAGCCATCATTGGAGTAATAATCCCTCTATTTGCCTTAGTTCCTCAAGATCATTTGGAATTCATGCATTTTGAGATAATTCAGACATTATAATTTTTGACCACCCTAGGAAGACAGCTCAAGAATCTCTGATATCATTTAGAGCTGATGATTTGTTTAATTTCAATCTTTATGCTTCCAAAAAAAGGTGACTTTCCATCTAGAACTGAGCAGGCAGCCAATACCAGTGACCTTTTAAGAAAGTCTCTACTGGGAAGGTATCATCTGGAAAGGTAAATACCCACAAATACTATGGTACCAGGAAGGAAACTAAACTTCTCTAATACACATCTTCAAGGAACTCTCCCCTCAAAACAAACAAAAACAAACAAACTCCAGCAAAAACCAAAATAAAACATAATGAGAGGCCATATTGGCCTGCAGCTCTATTTATTCCTTAAGTCCAAAGTTAGATTTTTTTTTGTATATTCCCATCCTTTTTTAAAATTAATTTTATAATTTTTTGACAGTACATATGCATGAGTAATTTTTTTAAACAACATTATCCCTTGTATTCATTTTTCCAAATTTTCCCCTTCCTCCCTCCACTCCCTCTCCTAGATGACAGGCAATCCCATACATATTAAATGTGTTAGAGTATAACCTAGATACAATATATATGTGTAAAACCAATTTTCTTATTGTACGGTAAGAATTGGATTCCAAAGGTATAAATAACCTGGGTAGAAAGACAGTAGTGCAAACAATTTACATTCAATTCCCAGCGTTTCTTCTCTGGGTGTAGCTGTTTCTGTCCATCATTGTTCACAAAGTTAGATATTTTTTAAAATAATACCTCTAGGATGACAAATTATGACTGGTTTAAATGCCTTTTCCATGTTTGTAACTGGTATCCTGATCTTCAATGGGGTGAGGAAAGAAATACAGAGGGAATGAATTCTTAGGCCACAGTTAATTAAAAAAATGAAAAACTTCCTTCTGTACCTAATACAGACATTTTGATGGACATCTGGACTTGTTATTTAGACTTTTAATACCTCTTCAATATTGCAACAATTTGTGAACAAAGGCCTTTGGGATTTTCTGGACATTTTATATAGCTGCCAACATAGCACACTAAATTCTCCAAGGAACTGAAAATGAGTATTATCATCACCCAGGGCTTGGTGGGTGTCAGTAGGCTGTAGCACATTACAAATAAGAAATAATGGAGAGCAATGAAGTAAAGAATGTCAACATCAACAAAAAAAATTTGTGAGTGAAAAGGAAGCTGGATTGGTCATGAGGTAAGAATGATGGATAACAGACAAACTACCAACCATGTTCCACTAGCATGCTTGCAATGTGAAGAGAAAGCAAGGGTATTTTTTAGCACTTTGGGTGATCCCTTGTGAATTTATCAGATGGGCAGGCATGAATACATCACAAAATGGATCACAGGCAGGAAGATCTACATGCCATCAAAAATCCATTGGAGAATTGGAACATACATTAAGAATATCTTGGTTCCTTTTGAGCCCAAGACTAAAATCTCCAGGAATAGTATCTCTATGGAAAAGTAAAACTTTCTCTGTGAGTCAGTGACTTTGTTAAACTTAATAGGACAGGAGTATAGGAAGAAAGGGGACAATGATATGTCCCAGGACTGGCAGAAAAATCATATTAAGAATTCTGATTGACTAGTTCCAATGATCTTATGATGAAGAGAACCATCTACACCCAAGGAGAAGACTGTGGGAATTGAGTGTGATTCACAATATAGCATTTTCACTCCTTTTGTTGTTGTTTGTTTACATTTTATGTTCTTTCTCATTTTTTCCTGTTTGATTTAATTTTTCTGGTCCAGCAAGATAATTGTATAAATATGTATGTATATATTGTATTTACATATATTTCTACCATGTTTAACATATATTAGACTACTTACAATCTAGGGGTGGGGATAAGGTAAGGGAGGAAAATTTGAACTCAAAGTTTCGCAAAGGTTAATGTTGAAAAATTATCCATACATATGTTTTGAAAATAAAAAGTTTTTTAAAAAAATAACTTATTTTCTTAATTAAATCAACATATATACAGTGCCTTAAGTAAATAAGTAGTGAAAAGTGGTGGAAAAACCCATTGGAAAATATGGCTCAGGATTAAGAAAAAAAATAATTCAAATATCTCATTTCTATATATCAAAGCTTCTTAAACTGTGGATCGTGGCCCCATATAATATCATGTAACTGAATGTGAGGTTCCTGAAGAATTTGGCAACAGAATGAAGTATCAAATGTTCCACCAAGATTTAATTCTTTATGTAAGAACAAATTATCAATTCATATCATTTGTATGCAAATTTGCTTTTGTCTTTAATAAATGGTAAAATTATATACATACTAAAAATTGTTTTATGATTTATTATCAGCAAGTGTTTGGTTTGTATAACTATTTTAATTTCTCTGGTGAAAAAGCTCTACTATAAATCATGAATAAAGAAATATGAAGCTTTGAATATGGTGCATATCACTATTATAAGTAAACTGATTATGTCTTAGATTAAAAAAAAACTATTTACAAATGTGGAAATAATTTCCAAATCAGTTGACTCAAAACTATTTATTTATTAGAAGAAAAATCAAATTATAAAAGATGAGTTCATGGCATATAACTAAAATATCTCTGACATGACACATTTAAACATGCAATTGACAACTCCCCAAATGTAAAATGGATAAAGGAACAGTTACTGACACAGACTATTACTGTACATTAATAGCCTCAGTGTGAAGGTCAAACTAATTTTAAATTTCTCATCCATCAAATGTTTGCTCTTTTTTTTTTGAAATGAAAAGATATTATAGTCAAGGGCCACCGATATATAGAATAAAAACTTATTATAATATTTTTAAAATGAGCATATTGTAAGATTATCACCAATATTACTTCACAAAATGGAGAATAACTTTGTAAGAGAAAAACAAGCTGAGTGAGAGCTTAGTGTGATCATCTTGGGAATCTTGAAAGACATTAAACAAAAAATGAAAGAATATCTATTTTCCATAACCAAAATATTTTCTCTATTATTGATAGGAAGTGGAAATAGAACTACAATAAGCAAATACAGGAAGATCAACCTGAAAAGACTTTTATGCACAGAGGAAATATGCGTTTGAGGTGATACAGTTTTGAGGGTATTTAGGGATTGATTCTCAAGATATCTAAAAGAGAAAAGTATATCATGTCAGGGGGGAAATCATGCATGTCTTCCTGTAGAGAAAAATGGGGATTGAGAAGGTTGCTCCCCTTAGTACTTCTCTAAAATTTTTAAAGAAATGAATCTAAACACATCTCAAGGATATATTTGAGGAAGATATGAGAAATAAAAAAAAATCAAACTTTCACAAATGATACGCTATAAAGATCACATCCAGTCATATTATTGGCTGAAAAATGCAGAAAATATTGTGATTTATGCTTGTTGACTCTTGAAGAGCATTTGATACAACAAAATGTCAACTTGAAGGCTCTCCATTTAATAACCATCTCAATGCATATTTCAAAATCATTCAAGATTCCTTGAGAGATGCAATTTTATTTGATCATTCTCTGATCATTAATATAACATAAGGATAATAGAACTAGTGTTGAAAGAGATTTCAACTCAATTCCCCTCATTTTATAAATGAAGAAACTGAGGGATAAGTTATTTATTTAAAATCATATGGCTAGTAAGCATTAGCACTGGGATTTGAACCCAAGAAGCCATTGTACTTTTCATTATACTATGTTACTTCCAACCCAGCATGAAGCATAGAATGGAGATAGGTGCTTAACAAAGGTGTTTGCCACTGCCATTAAGCATGTCATTAAGAAATGGAAGAAGGAGTCCCCACAGAACATGAGATCTCCCACATATTCCTCTTTAAGGATGATCTTGTGCAGACTACAAGGGTCAGAATATGCAGAATCTGTTAAATAAAAATCCATCATCATTCCAAAGAGTTCAGTCTCACCAAATACATCAGAAAATCCAAATGAATGCAAAATACTTATTAGCTTCACTATGATAGGCAACTGGATAGATTAACCAAAGAATTAGTTCATTGATGTATATGTCTTGCGTAAAAAGTACACATAGACAGTGAGCTGGTCCCTTGATTTAAGAGGAAGAAGAGAATTGTGCAATGGTTTTAATTGAGCCCAACCTACTTTCTGAAATAAAGGCCCATTAATTTAATCCTAATATTATTCTGATGAAGTTATATAGATGAATCATTGGATCTAATAATTTTTAAAGAATTAAGGTTAAAATTTAAAGGCAATGCAGAGGTGATCAAAGGGGGCAAAAAGGCACATTATCAAGGAATTAGGCACCAGAAGTGACACTAAAGATATATCATCAAAGGGATGTATGATTAGAAAAAGAGAGCAAGACAAGAGTAAGAGCTAGCAATAGCAGATGTTAACATCAAATAATCAGAAGAAGGGTTCTTAACTTTATGTATTCCATGGACCCCTTTGGCAGTCTGGTAAAGCCTGTGGACCACTTCTCAGAATTATTTTTTCAAATGCATAAAATGAAATCCATAGGATTACAAAAGAAACCAATTATATTGAACCCAAGGTATAATTTCTTTTCTTATTCAAGTTCATAGAAACTCTTTAAGTGTCAACAAGCATAAATCACAATATTTTCTGCATTTTTCAGCCAGTTTTGTGACTGGATGTGATCTTGTTATAGAGTATCATTTGTGAAAGCTTACTTTTTTTCCCTTCTCATCTCTTCCTCAAAGATGTACTTGAGATATATTTTGAGTCATTACTTAAAAGTTTTAGAGAAGTAATAAAGTGAGCAACCTTCTCAATCCCCATTTTCTCTACATTAAAAGTATGTATGATTTTGCCCTCCCAGCATGATACCCTTTCCTCTTTCAGATACCTTTAATCTTTGGTCTTTGGACTACAAATTAATCATTTCTTATCTAGACACATGGTAATTAGACCTTTTGTGAAAGATTTATGGAAGGTCACAGAATGGAGGACATATCTTTATTGACAAGATCACAGATTTATTGAAGTATTCATCCAAGTATTTTACTATAGTGTAGTACCCATTGCCAAATTGATAAAGAAAATTTACTTACAGTAGATACTAGTAGCCCAAACTATTTAAAATAGTCTTTTATTTCTGATCTTTTCTTAGTTCATTTGTAACTAAGACAACTCCTCACCAAAACCACTTAAAACATCATAGCCATTTCTTTCACAATGCCAGGGTACAATAATTATTAATGGCAGCTAAAATCTGCTGAACAAAATTATCACATTTGGAATTGGAAACTACTGGCCATCAGTGATGACATCTATTGAAGGACACATAACACTATATTCTGATGCCAATGGACCACCAATACTTGGAGTACTTCCTATCTACCCCTACCCACCCTACTGGAAATTGAGACTCTACCCTTGGGGCTTCTGATACCTTATTTCCTAGGGACCAGTCCTCTACTCCCTTTTCCTACTGCTGTCTTCTCACCATGCCCCAGCATAGGTACCTCCATTCTTTCATTACCCTCACTTTCCTGGCTCCCTTTTAAAAATATTGTCTTCTACCATTAAAATGGACTGCCTTGTTTTATTGTATTTGTAGTGCCAGTGCCTAATCCAATGCCTGATATATGTTTTCTCTGTCTCTAATATATGTTTGTCTATATATCTATCTTTCTGTTTGTCTCTATCTGTTTAATTATCTATCTTTAGACCTATTGATATGTCTACTTATCTCTGTGAAATATTTGATGCCTCATGAGAGCTTGTAAATTTTGTCCTTTCCTTGTTTCCCATTACCTTACCAATTAATGCCTCAGAGTAGGAAGGAAAATGTCCCATCTCTCTAGACAGAAAACCTGCTAAAGGTAAGACAGAAGCTGTTCTTGAGTTAATGCCTCTGCTGGCATTGTTTTCTAGGGAAAGAAAATTGAGAGAAAGTTCAGCTGCTATAAGTTAGATAAGCAGCATTAGACTGGAAGTGACCAGAGCTTCCATTAAGAATGACTTCTGTTGGATATCTTCAACATAAAGAAGATCCAACTCACTTCCAGTTGATCAATGATGGACAGAAACAACTACACCCAGAGAAGGAACACTGGGAACTGAATGCAAACTGTTAGCACTACTGTCTATCTACCCAGGTTACTTATACCTTTGGAATCTAATACTTAATGTGTAACAAGAAAATGGTATTTACACACATATATTGTATCTAGGCTATACTGTAACATATGTAAAATGTATGGGATTGCCTGTCATCAAAGGGAGGGAGTAGAAGAAGGGAGGGGATAATTTGGAAAAATGAATACAAGGGATAATGTTTAAAAAAAAAAGATAATAGGGAAATTAAAAAAAAAAAAAAAGAATGACTTCCGTTATTTTGATGTATGCCCTGTTGTAGGTTCTGGGAAAGTCATGATCTCCTAACAACACACTTGTGAATACCACCAAATATTATGGTAAGACACAATAGGAGGATAATCAAAACTGTATCTTCTACTTTTAACTGGGTTTACTTCTGTGTTCAACTCAGTTGAATTATGCATTTGTCCTGCTCACTCAATATTATCAATACCAATTATAGGCCCATTTCTAGCTCCACTATCCTCCTTGTTACTGTCATCCTCAATTTGTCCATCAGAAATACCTGTGCCCTGTGTTTGCATTCTTCAGTTATTTCTCACAAGCAGGAGCCCTGTTCCTTCTTCTCTTCCCATAACAGGTTTCCCTGAAACCTGTTTCAAATGGAAAACACCTTCCCTACTACTGAATATCTCATACCAATTGGGGCTACCTTCCACACATTTCCTCCTGGCTCTGCTACCCCATTTTTCCATCTTTCTTACTAATGTACTGCTTCTTTTTCTCTCCTGGCTTAACCATGACCTCTATATCTCTACCTCTGCAGGAGGAAGCACAGAATCCCCATTCATCTCTAATGCTTGGACATATTTCCCCTTTCCCCAAAGTGGTCAGCCACTTTTCCTCATGACCCTTTCTCTGTTGGGCAAGCAGCTCATGCATTCTAAGGACTCTTGGGCTTTGCCATTTGCCCTTCAGCTGAAACTCTTAGGATCTTTGGGTCTTTTCATCTGCATTGCAGATACACACAAACACATTATATATATATATGCATTAACTCAAGAACAGCTTCTGTCTTATCTTTAGCAGATATCTTATCATTTAGAGATGGGTCATTTTCCTTCCTACTCTGAGGCAATGATTGGTAGGTGAATGGGAAACAAGGAAAGGACAAAATTTACAAATTCTAATGAGGCATCAAATATTTCACAGAGATAAGTAGACATATATACATATGTGCATGTGTGTATATTTGTGAGACTGGAGGAATTGACTTTCAGATAACACAAGGGTTCTTATTTGAGCAGATGAACACATGCAGAAATATATCTATACATTCATAATACAAGTATATATGTATGTACATATGTATTTATATCTCTATATAAATTTATATTTGCATTTATACCTATGTATTTATAATCTATATATAGAACACACACACATATATGTGTGTGTGTGTGTATATGTATCTATTTATATACACATATATAGAGATACACATATAATATATACTCACTCCCAAATGTATATACCCATTCAAAGTTAGTATCTCACTTATAACATTTCATTTCTAGGGATTCAAAAGGGTATTCTATCTGGCAGTCCCTGGTTCCTGGTAGCTCTACACACATTAAAATACTGAGAACCTTCCTTGAGCAATTCTGTGACAATAAAATGTGGACCAAAATCTCAAGACAGAATCCTGGGGATAGCCAGTCAGCAGCCACTGTTGACATCCCATTGTCCCAAAGTCTCTGAACAAGCATGCCCTTTGATTTCATCATAAATTTCCCTGTCCTCTGAAGAAATACCACACTCTCCATATCTATTAATATGATAACCACGTAATATTTATTCTCTGTGGAATTTGTTCACCACCTTACAGCCCACACAATTGTTCCATAAACAGATGATAAGAATGTCCTATGTGCCAGGTACCATGCCAGGCACTGAAAATACAAAGATGGAAAGATATTATAGAGTTGGCAGAATATGTGTGCAAAAAAGTATATCATAAAGTATAATAGAATGGAACCCAAGGCACAGATGAGAATGGGACATGTTTTAGACATGGAAGGCAACCTGTGTAAATATACAAGGTAAGAGGAAATAACAGCCAGTAGTCTGATCTGGCTAAACTATAGTGTATAAAGTATACAAAAATAGTATATAAAGGGGGATAGGATGAAATTAGACCGCAAAAGTAGAATGACGTTGGATTTTGGTGGGCTTTGCTAGGCTAAGGAGCTTATATTTTATCCTGTAAGCTTTTGAGAACCATTGAAAGTTTTTTTTTTTTTTTTTTTTTTTTTTTTTTTTTTTATTCAGGAGAATGATTTGATTGGACCTATGCATTAGGAACATTAACTTGGCAACTGTAGGAAGGATAACTTAGAAAACAGGAGGCCCCAAAGTCAGGGGCTATCACAATAGTTTAGGTAAAGAGTGATCAAAATTAAGGCTACTATAGCAGCAGTATGAATGAAAAAGTGGGGATGGACATGAGGGAGTTGATGTAGAATTAATAGGACTTAGATGTAGGGAATGTGAGGGAGTGGTAACAATGGTTACCAGGAATTTGGAACTTAGGTACTGGGAAGAAATTAGTGAGTTGAAAGGAGGGTTGGTTTTGATAAAAAGATGATGAGTTCAGTTTTAGACAGCATGAGTTTGTGCTGAAGAGGCATCCTTTATATTGCCTTACTGCTCCAACAACATTGTGCTGAACTGAGGACTGCATTTTATATACAGAAGGTCCTACTGACATATCCATTAAAAACCATCTACAGCTAACAAATGTGCAACTTGAAGAATGAATCAAAACCTGGATTAGAGGTCCTCAATTGTTTTGTGTCATGGAACTCTTTGGTAGTCTGGTAAAGTCTATGAACCTCTTCTTAGAATGTTTTAAATGCATAAAATAAAAAATGGGGTTAAAAAGGAATCCAATTATATTGAAAACCATTATCACGATAATGATGATTAAAAAAATCAAATTTATAGCCCCCAAGAGGAGACCTCATTCTCTGCCTCAGAGCCACACTTTGAATGCTCTCTCTATACACGAATATTTGAATAAGACTTGTACACAAAAAGGCATGACACAAATTAGAATGACATAAATGGAAAGAAGAGATCAAACAGAAAGAAGAAATACTGGGAAGGAAGGGTCTAGTCTGGACCATGAGGAAGGTAGTATTTCAGCTGCATTTTGAAAGAAGAGAATTTCAAAAGATAGAGGTTGTTTCAGGTTCTCCTAGAATAACTGGCTGCATTATGGACATTGACAAGGTACTTGAGTTATTCACCTGTAAGTTGATATTTTATTGGATATGTGCATCTTTAATAGCATCATCTATTGTGATTGTGAACACAGTGCTCTAGAAGAATTTTTTAGCTATTTTTCAGTTATGTCTGACTCTTGAGGACCTCAAATGATAATGCAGTCCTTTGGGAATGTTGGAAGAAAATACCTTAAAGAGCAGCAAGAAATATTGAGGTTTTCTTGGCAGAGGTACTAGAGTACCTTGGCATTTTCTTCTCCAGATCATTTTACAAATGAGGAAACGGAGGCACACAAAGTTAAGTGACTTTCCTAGGGTTACATAGCTAGTTAGTGTCTGAGACCAGATTTGAACTCAGGAAGATGAGTGTTCCTGACTTCAGGTCTGGCACTCTACGCACTGTGCCACCTGGCTGCCCCATGGAAGAATTAATGAGCTTCTAAAAAGGAGTACATTGTAAATGCAACCCTATTACAATAAATAATTAAAACATCACAGAAACCTCCCCCCCCCATCCTCTAAGTATATTTTGTATTCTATTTCCTTAAGTTATTACTTTGCAGTTGCCTACATTCTTCTTCACACATCCTTGAAAAATATTTCCACAGCTAGGCTCCAGTCTAATTTTTCCTCGACCATTTCTGTGCCCCAGGGAAAACAAAAGTACCACAGATCACTATGTGGTCTAGGCTAGATCCCAAGCTGGGAAATGAATACAGGTTGAAAGATGCATTTCAGAGGCTGCCTTCATAGAACACATACAGTATCATTTCCATATTCCAAAGGGTTAGAAAGGCCAAGTTGGCAGTAGAGATGGTTTTAGGAGCCCTATTTAGAACAGGGGACTGATCTGGTCCTAGCACAGGAGGAGATGAGCTATTTGTCACAGTGACAGATGAATGCATCTGGAGTTTCTAAAAACAAACTAGTCCAGGTTTTCTCCATTTCCAAAAATGTTTACCTCTAAATAGGTCAAAGTGTTCCCAAAGTGGGACAGCAGAGAAAAGTGACAGCCTGCCACTTTGGCACACTAAAGAGCTCAGGAAGACTCGACTAGGGGAAAAAGAATGGCCAGAAGAGATGGCATTCTGAAACAGATGCCTTATTTCATTCACCTTGGTCGCTTCCAGCAGCAAACTGGATTCAATTACTGTCAAATTTTGGATATGTGAAGTAGTAAGTGGAATTTGCCTCAGTGCAAAATAATTTGATCATATGCAGTGAACAATTAATTGCCTACTCTGATTTCCAATTTTTTTTTCTTTTCTTTTTTCCCTCTTTTTTTGTGAAACAATTGGAGTTAGTTAAGTGAGTTCTCCAGAATCACACAGCTAGTAAGTGTTACATGTCTGTGATTGGATCTGAACTCAGGTCCACTATTCTATTCACTGTGCCATCTAGCTACCTCTGATTTTTTATTTCTTCAAGTATTCCAAGTGTAAGGATATTCTAATCACCTATTACTATTCAACTTGTTGGTAGTAACCTGAATTAAAAGCCCATAGCCTAAAAGGAATTTGCCAGGCTCTAGGAGGCAGATTTGCAAATTTAGAGAGTCATTTTATCATATACTCATAGGAGTAGTTAACTGAAAAATGACTATAGATCTATATCCAGGAATGCCGTGGCCAATGCAAAAATGCCAAGAGCAAGAAGAAGCAGAAGTAGAAAGAATGCTGAACCAGAGTCAGCAGGTCTGAATTCTAGTGATGACATATGAAATCTGCTTTCCCATTCTACATCTAAATTTCTTCATTTGTCAAATGAGGGATTGATTTAAGAGATTGCTTGTGTCCTTTATAGCTTAAAATGCTATAGCTTTATGGATTTGGAACTCATCTTATCTGTCTTCTTGCTCTTAAGAAAATATATCAGAAATCAGAGAATTCAGACTCTGAAGAAAGAAATAAGGTCATAGAATTTGAAACTGGAAAGAATCATGGAATTCTCCATCCTTCCTAAGTCACAGCTTTTACAGTTAAAAAAATTCCTTGCATCTAACCTCAGTTTTTCTTGCTGCAGTTTAAAGTAGTTTTTCCACATTCCCAAAATTCCACACCCCCAATTTGCAGTTGTCTACCTATATGTATATACATGTATATACTATACACATATATGCATATACATACATGTACGTGTAAATATATATATACACTATTTAATATATAACATATATATACAACATAATACATATGTAAACATAGAGAGCCAAATTATACATGTAATAAAATTTAAAAGTGTGAAACATTGTTAAACAGCTCTCTTAAATGTTTTATTCCCTCTAAATTTCAGTACTCTATGGCAAA
The DNA here is from genome assembly GCF_048593235.1 of Sminthopsis crassicaudata. Taxonomy (NCBI): domain Eukaryota; kingdom Metazoa; phylum Chordata; class Mammalia; order Dasyuromorphia; family Dasyuridae; genus Sminthopsis; species Sminthopsis crassicaudata. The sequence goes on along the minus strand of NC_133619.1, from coordinate 333,640,281 downwards.
ACTCTAGTTATCCCTCCTAACTTATGGCTCTGAGGGAATATCAGAAACAGCTGTTCACTGCTTTCCACAAATAACTGCAGAAGCCTGAAGATAGAAAATCAATTTCTGTTTCCCCAGGGATAGCACAAGAAGCTGCTGTTCTAGTCATGATTAAAGAATTGGGGCCTCTTTTAGTTAAATGAAGGTTTTTCCCTTCTTCCTGGAAAGAAGCAATATATTAATTATCTCCAGGTCCACTTGTTGGAGGAAGTCTTAATTTTTCAGTATTATTGGCTGGGACTGAAGGGGAGCAGAAGGGAAAGCAATAAAATAAAGTTCTGCCTCAAGCTCAAGAGTACCCAGGTTTGGCTTTGGACAGATAAATCGGAAAGAATGCTGCATTTCACCAGCCAACCTATATGTGCAATTCTCTGGAGGAAAGGGGGAAGTATAAAAGAGTTGGGAGAATTTTCTTACTCATTTGAAAGCTTTATATGTATAAGACTGCAATTCCACTTTGGCTTGAAGTTATAATCAAGTCTAAATGATAGACTTAGAGGGCAGGGAAGGGATGAGACAAATTCTGACCAATGTCCACTCCCAGTGAGGTAGGATTAAGCTCCTAAAAGCACCACAGACCGTGGGCTGGGGCCTCCGTTTGATTCTCTCATTTATTTTCAGACAGACAAGAAGTTCTAAACAGGCAGGGTGCACATCCAAGAGGCTAGGCCACTTGGCAGGGTATCCCAGGCCTCTAACCACTGCTGTGAAAACACTGATCAGGCAGGTCACCAGGGCCACTGAACCATTGTGCTCTGGGGGATGACAGGGTTTCCAGTCAGGCCCCAGCAAAAAGAAACCTTTTCGGGAAAGATACTTTCTTCTAGCACTTCCACCGTGTTTGGAGGTAGCAGCCAACTTTTTTTCCTATGAAATTAAACTCAAAAGTGATTTTTAGCTCTGAGTTCACTACTTGGTACATCCCTTGTCTCTGCCCAATACAGGACATTAGAAGCCATTGTAAAATCACCCGTTTTCTGTGAAATAGACATCTGGATTTTGGATGCTAGTGTATTTTAAAGACCCAAGTTCAGGATGAAGAGACATGTTTGGACAGTAGTTTATGTGGGAAAAAAAATCTCAGGGCTTTAGTGGACAGAAAATTTATTTTGAGTCAACAGCGACATGGTAGCCTTCAAAAATGTATATGACTATCTTTCCACATTACAACTTTCTCCACTGTGATTTCAATATCTTGAGGGTTGGCAAAAGAAATTAAATGGGACTTTTGGAGAATTTTGCAAAAGCTCCAGAAGACATGCAAAGCCCAGCAGATGACACAAAAAAGTTTAGAAAGTCAGAATCACACAAAATATATGTATAGTACTAAGTAATATCAATCCAAATTTTATGATAATATTGTTTGTTCTTTATTCTTAAAGAGGACCATGATATCAGGGAGATGATGCTATATAAGTGAATTGGATTTAAATGAGGGAGGGCTATGTAAGGTTACCTGCCTCACTTTCCCCTCCAGAGCCATCTAGGTCCAGTGGCCAGATGTAAATCAGCATTAATGGAGATGGTACCGTGGGAGATTTTGGCTTTTTTAAGCTTTCAATTTGACTGAGGCAACAGTCAATCAGTGATTAAGTGTAGGTAAGAAATGAGGCAAAGAATGGTTTCTTTTATTTAGTTAAAAACATATATGTATATATGTATAATATAAATGGCAAATATATTGACATATATATGTACATGTATACATACACGTGTGTGCATATCTATCTGTCTATCAATATCTGGAAGGGGAAAATCCTCAGGATTTTTGAAACAGAAAACAGAAACAATGCCATTTATATTCACTATAAGCCAACCAGGGCCCAAACAAGATAAGGTACTATAAACACCCCATAAAAGAAAAAGAAAAGATTCAGACTTTTGTGATAAAAGGCAAGGCCAAAAATTTTACACAGATTTTCCAGATTACTCGTAACTGTTGCAATGTGAAAGGTATAACTGTATAAACTTCGGTTTCATCAAGAAAGAACATAGTATCCAGAAGAAGAAAGTGATTGATAGTCCCACTGAATTCTGGGCTGGTTAGCCCCTATCTGTTCAGTCTGGGCTGCTACATTTTAGGAAGGATCATGACAAACTGGACAAGAACCAGAGGATCAGAGCATCATAGATATAGAACCAGAAGGGAGCTCACAGGTCGTCTAGTTCAATACCATCACTTTGCAGATAAAGAAACTGAGGTACAGAAGGTTGAGTGACTTTCCAAAACTACTCAGGTAGTAAGTGACAAGGTTTGATTTCGACTCTGTCTTCAGACCCCAAATTCGGTTCTTTTTGTACCATATTATATTGCCTCAGAGGGAAGCAACCAGTGTATTGAGGAGACTGGAGATTATGTCATACAAAGGATGGTTGATTTTTAAAAAATCCTAGGTTGGAAATTTTGTGGTCAACATTGGTAACTGTCTAGCCCAACATCTTTCCTTAGCATCTCTTCTCTTCCCCTTCCCTCCCTGAAGATATCTCCCCAGGACCCCAGATTTCCTTTTCTTCCTAAAATAGATATGGATTAGTTAAATCTCCTTCAGGTATTTTCTCTGTCTGTCTGAGTGAGGTCTTTCTCCCTCAAGATACTTCCTATTTCTTTGAACTCTTGTTTAAAGATCCAAGAAAAACTCTTTTCTTCTCCTTTTCTATTCCTCCAAATTTTCTTAATCATAAATCATAATCATATTTGTTGGGGCCTCAGCTTCCTCATCTGTAAAAGGAGGCAGTTGGATTAGAGGGTCTCTAAGATCTCTTCCAAAACTAAAACAGTGATCTCTACAGTTGATTTACCATCTATACTGCCTTGGGCCTTCTGCTTCTTAAGCATCTTAAAATATCTGTTATTTGAATAATTCAATAAAAATGTGTAAACATTTTGGATATCCTATAATTCATCCTTACACAATACTTCATTTCCTTATAGGGATGTTTACACTGGTCATAATATCCTCATGACTCAAATTAAACCGACTCTTTTCTCTAGAATACTGTTTAGCCAGTCATTGAACTAAGGAAGGGAGAACTTAATGTCCTACTTTGGGAATTGGCCATCCCTACTCAGTAAAGGGAAAATCAAAGGGGAAAAGGAAGAATGCTGGATTTGTAGAGAGTTGTTTGTATCTAACTCTTCATGACCTCATTTGAGTTTGTTGTTGTTTTGCAAACATACAGAAGTGGTTGACAATTTCCTTTTCCATTTTACAGATTAGGAAACAGAGACAAACATGGTTAAGAGACTTGCCTAGGGTCACATAGCTAGTGCTTGTCTGAGGCTTGATTTGAACTCTGGAGAATGACCTTCCTAATTCCAGGCCTAATGCTCTGTGCATAATGGCATCTCCTAGCTATCCTCCCAGGTGGCTAAGTGGGTATAACATAGAACAATAGACTTGGACTCAGGAAGACTCCTCTTTCTCAAATTCAAATCTGGCTTCAGACACTAGTTGGACAAGTCATCTTGTTTGCCTCAGTTTCTTCCTCTGCAAAATGAAAATAATAATAGAACCTATCTGATAGGATTTTTGTGTGGCTCAAATGAAATAGTATGTGTAAATCACTTTGTAAATCTTAAAAGTGATATATAGATGCTAACAGCTATTTGGAAATCATTGGATCTAGATTTGAACTTTTTTCTGCAACTAACTAAATCTCTGATTTTGATCAATTTAATTTTTCTGGTCCTCAATTTTCTTGCAGATAAGATGATTTTGACTAGAGGAATTCTAAGAAAGCTTTCAGCTTCAAAGCTGTGATCTTGTGACTTGTCTGGGATAACTAAAGGAGAAGTGATAGGTTTTCTCACAAAATTGGGAGGCCCTTAGTGTGAAAGAAAACTTTCTTTGATTTGTGCCTTCTAAGCTAAACCTGTGATAAGGTTAGGAGATGACCTCCTGTATTTATTATGTTAATTAACTGTTTAGATTTTCAGTTGCATACCTTCAGACTTGAGTGATTAAAGACTCAAAGGACCTCCTCTGAACAAAAGATTAAAGAGAAGGCCTCTGAGAAGAAGGGACGGAATAGGTAGGGAAAGAAAAACATGACTATGTATGAAATCTTTTGTAGAAAGTGGGAAGTGGACCAGGTGAGTTAGGATAGGGCCACAATCTACTTGAGCTGAGAACTGGAAATGAGGGACTGGAAAAGAGCTGGTACTTCTTTGGAAAACCAGGAGAATCTGGATCAGAACAAGAACACATATGCATTCTTTATATGAAACTGACTATCTTAATGCAGTGTGAGTTTTTATAAAGCCCCATATACAGTATACATTGGTGGCATTGGTGGCCTAGTCTGGAGCATTGAAGTCTATGATCTGGTAGAGAGGTGGGAATATAAGAGAAGTTAGGACAGTGTCTCTCAATTTGGGTATTGCCTGAGAAGTTATGGCAAAGGCAAAAAGTCCTTTCTTTTGTCACTCAGAAACCACTTTCTTTGACCAACTACAGCATCAGTCAAACCACAAGTGTATCAGGAGGAAACAAACGTAGACAATCCCCAAAGGGCAGGGGGGGGCAATCCCACAAGAGAAATGGGTTAATCATTGGAAAGCCTTTCTAACAATTAAAACTGTCCAAATATGGGCAAGAAGAGCTCACCAAAGCACTCAAGTACATGAACATCCATTCTATAACAAATGTTAGTATAGAGGTGATTCTTACATTGAATTGAAGACACTTGACTAAGATCCTTTTTAAAACGGCAAACTTTTACGATTCTTTTTTGAGAAAGACTGTCTCTCCTAAGTACTTAATACATCACATAGATGATCCCTTGCTCCCTAAAATAATGTGTCAGGCAGCATGATTCAATATAACGAACATTGGATCCTATATGACCTTGAAAAAAAGTCACTTACAAATCTCCTAGAATCTTAGTTTACCATCTGCAAAATGAGATTGAAGAGCTTTGTATTATTATGAATTGTGAAACAACAAATTTAAAAGTCCTTTATAACTTGAAAAAGCTACATAACAATAACAAGAGCTAGTATTTCTTTGACTTGTGCCTTCTAAGCTAAACCTTTAAGCTTTAAGGTTTGCTAAGGGTTCTTGGGAGAAACCTGAGATATGCAAATTTAAAAAATCACTCCAAATGTCCATATGAACTATATGTGTCCAACCCTGTGGTAGAGCCTTCTGAGCTCTTGGCCATTTAAGGCGAGACCACTGAGGAGGGAGACAAGGTCAGAGACATATCATAGGCTTACAGGTTCATAGGTGTGTGTGTGTGTGTGTGTGTGTGAAATTCTATATATTTTATGCATTTAAAAACCTTATCCTGGGAAGGAGTCCATTGGCTTCACCAGCCTGTAGGAGGGGGGAACATGATATCCAAACTATTAAGAACCTCATGGAAAATAATATTTTAAGAGTCATTTCAGCTTTAATCTATTAATCTTCCTAATTTGGACTTGCTTCCTAATTTGACTAAAGATTTGGATTTCTAGATAGATACCATCAAGTGTTATCTTTGACTCTCCTTTTTCTCAATTTATTTTACCCCCAACTTATCCTATCTGTTGCCAATCCTGCTGACTTTGCCTTTGTAATATCTCCTGTATTTGCTCCCTTTTTACCCCTATCTATCAGATACCTCCCTGATGCAGACCTCTCATCACGTGTGCCTGGATTATTGCAAAGAAAATTTTAACTGATCTTCCTGCCACAAGTCTTTCCCTACTCCAGCCCATTCTCTATTCAGCTGTTAAATTAATTTCCTAAATCACAAGTCTACCTTTTCACTCCCCTTCTCCCATCAATTCAATAAACACCAGGGGTTTCCTATAATCTTCAGGATTTAATATAGAGTTCTCTTTTGGCATTCATTACCACCTGGCCCCCTCATACCTTTCTACTTTTCTTATGCCTTAGTTTTCCCTTCCCCTACCAACTGTGAAGACACTATTCCCTCAAACAAGATGCTCCATTTCCTGACTTTCCCCTCTATCTGAAATCCTCTCTCTGTGTCTGAATTTATTATCTTTACCTCCTTGCCTTTCCAGCTTTCTTCAAGCCCCAACTAAAGATACAATAAGCCTTTCCTGATCTCCCTCATTGTGGGTACTTTTTCCTCTGTTGATTATCTCTAGTGAATGCTGTATATATTTTATTTGTACATAATTATTTGCAAGTTGGCTATCTCATCAGATTTTGAGCTTCTTGAAAACAGACTGTCTTTTTTGCTTTTATTTGTATCACTAGTGCTTAGCATAGTGCCTAGCATATAGCTAACCCTTAATAAAGGCTTTCTGACTTGACTTGTTTCTGGTTAAATGGTCTTGCTTCTATCTTGCTCTCCCAATTTCTTCTGGTTCCCCTTGCACCCAAATCTAATCATTTGCTTTTTTTCTCCATCTCAGCACTGCATTTTAGCTTGGATGAGCTGAATCTATTCCTGAGCCTCTTTCATAATGCTGGTATTTTCTTAACCGATTTCCATCCCACATGTATCTGATACCTACTTATCCTTCTTCTTAGCTAACCTTTGAATGGCTATTTGCAAACTCCAACTCTATCAGTTAATCTATGGATGATGTAGGAAAAGCATTGTGAAAGACTTAAAATATAATGTAAATGCTAGTCATCAACCTCATTGTCCTCATCAACCCCAAGCCCTGGCAACGTTTGCTTGGAGCTGATAATTCCAGGTTTTGATTCAATATTCTATCTATTGATACAATTGAGCTCAAGTTTCTAAGCAAAATTCTTCTTCAATTGAACTGAGGGATTTCTTCAACAATCCTTTAGAGAAGGTAAGGTAGGCTGTAGAAAGATGATCACATTCTTTCCAGAAGCATCTCTCTTCTCATTTAAAAGATAGGCCAAGATGAAATCAGGGTAAGCTTTAGCAGGTGTGCTCTACTTAGGTGAGTGAAGGGCACATAGGAAGTTCTTAATAAATTTGATTTACACATGAATATATTGTTTGGGTCTTGATTGACTCAGAGTGAATGTAAATAACAATCATTTCTGGTTGTTTTTTTTTTCCAGAAAGCCAGAGGGTCTTCCCTTCATAGATTTATTTATTTGGATTATTATTACTATTTTGATATATATGGCACACATATAATATAGTATAGATATTTTATTATTTTGACTAGGTGAAAGAGGCCATTCTTTGCCTGAATTGCTTTTAAGCTTTAATCACTGAATGGATGTGGCCTTGGTTAAAATGAGACTTGTTCAAGACCTTAGCTTAAAAAGGCCCAGCTCTCTCATTGCATCCAGGGCCATCTCCAGTCATCCTGATCTACATCTTGCCACTGCACCCAGATGGCTCTGGAGGGGAAAGTGACCGTTCATTGCCCTCTCTCACTTAAATCCAACCTGATTGCATGTTATGATATCCCTTCCCTGATGTCATGGTCTTTTTGAGAACAAAGGATAAACAAGGACAATACTCATAGAATCATGAAATCTCAAACTTGTAAGGAATCTTAGAACTCATAACCCCCCTCCCCATTTTACGGAGAAGAAAGTTGAGACCCAGAAAATAAAGTGACTTGTTCTTTGTCATCAATACAGTTGCCAACAATGAAAGGATATACTACAATGAAGGAATGCAAAGGGTCTCGGGGAGAATCAGGAACCACAAATTGCTCAAAGTTTCACAGAAATGTCTGTGCCTGGTCCCCACTAGGCAGAAAGTTGCCTAGATATCCTGAAGCCTAGGGAGATCCCCATCCCCTTCCTAATTTCTGTGGTACTTTGGAAAGAACTCGAGGGTTCAAATCCTGCCTTAGGCACTTGCCTAAATTTGGTTCCCTAAATTTGGTTCCTGGACAAGTCGATTCCCCACCTCTAGTACGCCTTTGCTTCCCTCAAGAGGGGGTTGGACTAAATAATTATTCAGGTCCCCCCTAGTTCGGGATCTTTGACTCTGTTTCAGTTCTTACTCCCCGTAGTGATGTATTGAAGCCGTAAAACAAACAAACAAAACCCACTTTCGTTAGATCCCGTCTTACACCCAGCCGGTTCGCTTTTTTTGTTCAATCCCTCCCTAGTTTTTAGGAGAGACTTAAAGGTAGAGAATGGAGCCATCAACTTTATCTTTCCTGAAGGCAGAAGTTAACGGTGGGGAATTACAGCAAGGCAACTTACTATTGCCATCTAGTGGCCAAAGCGAAAAGCCGGGTTCTTGGGATACAGAGCTGAGAACCTATGTTCTAAATGGCTCTAGGGCAATTGTGGGGATAGCCAGGGTTTAAATCACCAGCTCTTAACCTTTTCCGAGTCACGGATTCCTGTCAGTCTGATGAATCCTGTGAGTTCCTTCTCAGAATAACAGCTTTTAAAAAATGATGGACTCTTCCGTTTGACATTTGAAGCGCTTCATAACCTGGACTATATTTACTTTTCCAATTTTTTCTACTTAACCTTTCTCCACTCGACGGACGTGCAACACTAGTTTATTTCCTAGTCCTGAAACAAGACACTCCACCCCCCATCTGCAGGCTTTTATTTGTCTTTCTTTTATGCCATAATTGCTCTGCCTAATTTCTCTCTGCCTTTTAGTTACCCTGGTCTACTCCAAGTCTCAAGTTATGTCTCTTTTTTCTTGAGGTTTTGTCTCCCTGAACAAGCCTGGCTACTAAAAAAAATAAATAAATAAAACTTAAAAAATGATTGGAAGAAATGTTCAGTTTCAGTTAAAAGTAATAACAAAAATAGCATTTATGTAAATATCCTATGATTTACAGAATGCTTATTTGATTCTTAAAACAGCCCCGGATTTTACAGCTCAACTCTAAGAATGCTGAATATATTCAATGCTTATAGTTCTCTTTTCTCACTTTTTTGACTTTACAGCCTGGTTTCTGTTATCATCATTTGAATTGTTCTCAATTAAGTTACCAGAGATCTCTTAATCACCAACTTTAATGGGTTTTCCCCCAATCTTTATTGTTCTGGATCTTCTTGCAATCTTTGACACTATTGATCACTCTTTGTTTGAATCTCTCTTATCTTTATTCTCAGGACACTATTCTCCTAATTCTTCTATTTATCTGATTGCTTCTTTTCAACTTCACTTATTGGATCTTCATTCAGGTCATCCCTTCTAACTATAGACGTCCCAAATGTCCTCTTTTCTTTTTTTCTTTTGTTTGACTAGGTCATCTCACCAGCTCCTTTGAATAGTTATCATTTCTATGCTAACAATCTACTTATCTCGCCCTAACCTCTCTACTGACCTCCAGTCTTTCATTTCCAACTTTATTTTAAACATTGAAGTTATTATCTTTCCCTTAAATTTCCCAACTTCCAAAATTCTTTAATACTATTCCCTCACGATGCTTACAACTTATATATCATTCTTTACACTTCAATCTCCCTAACTCTTCCATATCCTATTTGTTGCCAAGACCTGTTGATTTTATTTTTGTAAAATTTTGTAAGATTTCTCACATAACTCCTCTTCTTTCTCTGATACTGCTACCACCCTGATGAAAATTCTTGTCCCTTCACATTTGAGGAAATTATTGAAATAACCTCCTGGGTTGGTCTGCCTGGCATAGGACACTAAAGTGATTTTTTTAAATGGCAGGTCCTACCATATCACTCCCTTACTCACTATATTAACTCTAGTGGTTCTCTATTACCTTCCTTCATTCCCCTCCATCCCAGCCCTGTTGTTTTCTAGTCTTTTTGTACCTTACATCCCACCATATGCTCTTTGATCCAGTGAGACTGGATTCCTTTTGATTCTTCAAATACCATACTCTATTTTTTTATTCCAGACATATTGGTTGCACATCTCCCCTTCCCCCCCACCCCAGGCATGGAATGCTCATCCTCTTCACTTTTACATCCTGACTTCCCTTGCTTTCAAATCCTAATTAAATCCAATTTACAGGTGGTCTTTCTGGATCCTTCTTAATATTTCCTCTGTTGATTATTTTTATTTATCTTTCATATAGATCATTTGATCATATTTGTTTGCTTATTGTCTCCCTCATTAGAATGTGAGTGAGCTCTTTCACAGCAGGTACTGTCTTTGTATTCCTAGCACTTAACAGGATGCCATAGGATCTTTTCATCTGTTCATATCTGTTTTACCATTTACTAATTGAATATGTTTAATTCTCTATATGGGACCTTTATTGGAGAAACTTGTTGTGAACATTTCTACCCATCCCCCCCATTTTCCTATTTTTCTTCTAATTTTGCCTAATTTCTTTCTAATTTGTTTTTAATTTTATATAATCAAAATAATCCATTTTACTTCCCAAGAACCTTTCTATCTCTTGTTTTCTCATGAACTCTTCCTCTATTCATACATTTGGACAGGTAATTTTCTCCATGTGCCTCTAATTCATGATATCACCTTTCAGGTCTAAATTATGTACCCATTTTAAGCTTATCTTGGCATATTGTGTGAGATATTGGTCTATGCCTAATTTCTGTCAGACTACTTTCTAGTTATCCCAGAAGCAGTTTTTTTTTTAATTAAACAGTGAATTCCTGCCCCAGTAAGTTGATATATTTGGGTTTATCAAACATAGATTATAGTGCTTATTTACTTCTATATATTCTGTACCTAATCCATTCTACTCATCAACCCCTTTATTTCTTATTGTTTTCATGATTACCTTTCTGTAATACAGCTTAAGATTTGGTATTCCTTTCTTCACATTAAAAAAAAAAAAAAAAAAAAAAAAAAAAAAAAAAAAAAAAAACCTGGTTCCCTTGATATTCTTCACACTGATATTTTCTCACAGAATTAATGTTTACTAATTGAGAGGGAAAGAGATTAAGTGGTTAATTAAGCCCAGGAACACAAAACTACTGTCTATGGCTGGATTTGAACTGAGATCTTCCTTTACTCTAGGTTCAACACTCTATCTGTTATACCAGTTAACTATGAAAAAAAAGATCTTTTTTTCCCCCTCTCTCATCTAAGTTCATGGATCCTCTGAAAATTATCTAAGCCACCCATTGTTGCTCTAAATTGACCCTAAATTAAGAACTCCTGATTTAAGGGATTCTTCACCTGGGAGCCTTGTATAAAAAATTAGGTTTGTAATCTGGCAATTGAACTTGACTACTCTACTATTGATTTAGGTAGAGGGAAAGCTAAAGGGCACAGGAGAGGGAATGCAGGCCTCTGAGTATCTGACACTCTTCAGAACTGACTAGGTATGGGACTCTATGCAAACCACTATGCAAACCATTTAACCTCTGTCCACTTCACTTTCCTCATCTATAAAATTAGGATAAGAATAGTAGCTACCTAGCAGGATATGGTGAGAATCAAATAAGATAATTATTGTATAGTGCTTAGCAAAGTGCCCCAGCACATAGTTGGTGCTTAATAAATATTTCTTTTCTTTCTTTCCTGAGTAAGCCCCATTCTCCTTTTCTCTCTCTTCCTTTCCCCATACTCTCAGCAAGCTAATTTTTTTCCCCTGGATTTCAGCTTCTTCATTCATACAATGAAGACTCTCTGAACTATATGTTGTACTATACAATTTCTAACTTTAAGGACTATGATTCTAATGACATCAAAGATACACTTGGTGACTCTCTGGAAATATAATTTGTGTTTGTGTGTGTGTGTGTGTGTGTGTGTGTGTGTGTGTGTGTGTGTGTGTGTGTGTGTGAAAGAGCTTACCTCTTAGATCTAAGTTCTCTGTTGGACTATGAGCCAGAGAAAAGGCTAAGCATGGATTTCAACATGATTCACAAATTTATATTGACTTTTCTGGGTCTCCTGTCTCCCTCCATCAATGTGGGGGCTCTCTAAAGGCAATACCATTATCTCCTCCAATATATTAGGATCTTTCATAATAAGGATAACAAACACAAACCACTCACATTTATATAGTGATTTTCACTTTGCAAAAGCACTTTACTCACAACAATCCTGTGTAAAAGATAATGCAAGTGTGAACATGATATAGAGGCTCTGCCTTTTCTTCCACTTTTTCCTAGTACAGGTCTACATACTATGGAGACTGAGTCATTGCTTGACCTGCTAGAAAGGGGCTTACACAGCTGTGAGGCCCTAGAATTCTGAGCTATATGTATCTCTGGCTTCTGAAATATAAGTACTTACCTCCCTTAGAGCTCCATTTATTTAGTTTGTAAAGTGCTAAAACCACCATGCTAATTTTCATGACCAGTGGTTAGTCTGAACTTGATACTAAATGATAACCAAAAATTTAGGTGGATCCGTTGCATATGTGCTTAGACAGAGGTTGGGGCAATTGTCTAGATTGAGATAGAATTCCCAGGAAAGAGGAGGTTGGGTCTCCTTATGGAGCATACAATAGAATTCATAATGAATTCAAGAACAGAAGACTTCAGCCCTTACTCTTTTGCTTCTGGCTGTTCTACACTATTATACTTTCATTTTCATTATAAGGAAGGGGAGACAAGAGAGTAATCAATTTCTGGATTTATAGATATTTAATAACTGCTGATCATTTCCAGTCACTTTTGTTCTGCATATTCATCATCATTAAAAGACTCTCCCCTTATATCCCTGGACACCTGAACTTAGGTATCCTCTTATAATTCCCCCCTACCCTAATCATCCCTGATACTTGGCCTGACATTTAGCATTCCCTTCTGAACACTTAGCAGTTTATTCTTAGTGCTTAGTCGAGACAATTTATGAGAACTCTTGGCATACAAATACCTTTTATTCCTATGATAAGTCATTTCCCTTGTCCGACATAGCCCACAACTGTGGCCATGTCTCATTGCATCTATCCAAAGGGTATTTCTAAAATTTTGTTACTAAGTGACTGAAGCAGATAAGATTCAGAGTAAAAACAGGAGCAGCAAGTCTGGAAGTGACTTTTAAGGGATGGCTCCTACAGACATATTAACAAAAAGGACCTAGTCTAGAAGACAGCATGGGGCAGAGAAAAGGTCTCTTAATTCATTAACTTGCTAAATAAGGAGCTTCCTTTCTCTGATCCCAACTTTTTTGTACACTATTCCCTAATCTGATCCACTACAAGGCTTCCTATTGCTTCTATATTCATATATAAACTCTTCTATTTAGCATTTAAAATCATTTACAACCTTACTTCTATCTGTATTTCCAGACTCAATGAAATATGGATTTATTTCCCTGCTAGTCCTTATTCAGTTTAGTCAAACTGGCCTTCTTGCAGTTCCCCACCTACAACGTTCCATTTCTCATTTCCCTGTATTTGTATTAGTTGATCCCCATACCTAAAATACTTGCCTTCTTCTTTTCCACTTCCCCAAATCTCTCTATCTTCCTTTAACACACAGTTCAAGGGACCCTGCAAGTCTTGCTTTATCCCTTTAACTGCTGAATCCCACTCTCCCAAACTATCTTGGATTTGATTGTTTTGTGTTTATTTGTATGTGTTACTTGTATGTTTACCTTGATATTGTATTCTGTATAAACTCATATATGTGCTTACTGTCTCATGTAAGTTTCTTTGTAAGTAGGGGTTGTTTCATTCTTTTTACTTGTATCCCTAGTGCCCAAGAAGATATCTGGTACATAGTAGATGCTTAATAAATGCTTATTGAATTATTGATCTATAAAATGGCATGATTTGATTGGGTAACCTACTAACCCTTTCAGCTCCAAGTTGTATAATTATGGCATTCTCTGGCTCTTATAGACTATGATGTACAGAGAAAAGGAATCGGAACAAAACTCTAAACAAAGAGCCTTCCAGCAACATATGAATGTACCTCAGAGTATCCTTGATGAGAGAAGGATGGGAAAGGATTGCTTTCATACACTTTCCTATCCTTACTTGTCTATGTGTTCTATAATTTGTTCTGTAACCTTCACTATGGGACACATTCTTGGGATTTTAGGGTGCAGAAATGAGCAAGCAGGGCTTTGTATATGAGCTTTGGTCAAGGATAGAGATTGTACTTTCTCATGTAGGACCTTCTTTAATGTCTTTAAAAGGACTTTAAAGAAAATTAAATTTAATCTTATTTTATCAAGTTCCAGTAAGATTCACTCAAAGTAGGAGCAGAATTGAGGTCAGGACAGAATGATTCAGTGTTTACTACACCTACTTTTTGAGGTCTTCTATGCCTTTTCCTTCATAATATGAGCCTGGAAAAGGATGCATTCAATGGAGTTAAATGTAATAAAGTCCTAGTTTCATAGGCAGTTAATTTCCACTAAGTTCTGAATCTGAGACCAGGCCACACTGAGAGAGCAGTTCTTTTTCTTCTTGGTCTTTCTCTAATTCCCTCCCCCTAATTTCTCTCCCAACTTGAAATTCTCCCTACCTTTCACCAAAGGGAAGAAGCAGTCCATCTCCACACTGCTTCTGGAATGGGATATGCAGAGTGCGCTGCTGGGAACCAGACCCTCCTGTGGGGGGCTTCGTTCAGTGGTTCGGACTAGACACCAACCAGGTCGTTCACTGGGTCTCTCCAATAGCTCCACCGTCTGTCCCACCTGAATGGTCAACTCGCTGCTGTGGCCAGCATTGAAGTCCTGGAGCACCACGGTCAGCTCACATCCTCCAGAGAGCTGTGGGTGGGGTATGGGTAGGGTTCAGAAGGAGAGAAGGGAGGAGGCAGGAAAGACAAGAATAGAGGGAAAAGTGAAAAGGTGAGGAAGAAGGAAGAGCAATGAGGTAGGCAAAACAATGATAAGATGCAAGGGATAGCATTTGGAAGGATAATGAAGGGCATTCAATGAGAAAGAAGAATGTTGGAGATGAAGAAAGGAAAAAAGAAGAAGTGAAGCAGAGAGGGATATGGAAGGAAGGATGCAGGGTAGGAAAGAAAAATGAGAAAAAGCAAGAAATTAAATGGGGGGGCACTCCATCATCCAGACAATCATTCAGACCCTCTAGTTGTATTTGAGCCAAGAGCCTGGGCTCTACTACAATTGCAGTTTTGTTTAGTATTCATCCTTGACTGGTTGAAATTATTCCTCTGTATTCTTCTATCAAGTCTCCAGCTAATTGTGTCTTTAACAGTCTTCCAAGATGGAATCAAGTTCAACTGGTGGGAAACTGAGTTTTGTCAAAAGCATTTAAGATATAGATACTCTTCTACACCAAAGCTTCTTAAACTGTGGGTTGCAAATCCATGTGGGGGTCACAATTGAATGTGGAGGTCATGAAATTATGATTTATCAGTAAACGTTTGATTTATATACCTATATCCCCAGCATTGTGTAAAAATTTCTCAGAAAAAAAAAGGGGTCATGAGTGGAAAAAAATTTAAGAAGCTCTGTCCTACACCCAGCTTCCAAAATCCCTGCCCCATACACAATACTCCACTTCATCATCATTTCTCAAGTAAAATCTCCAAATCTGACCACAAATACCATTGTCATCTTTAAGCAGTGGGTTTTCCTCTTGGTATTGTAGTAATACTTACAGGTTTGGGAGGGGGTTGAGAAAGGGATGGAATTAGGAGCAAAAAATCCAAAGGTTTTACATAGTCTAAAGTTTACTCCCACTGTTAGTACCAAACAGCATTTCGGAACTCTAATTCTGGTATTCATTCATTCATTCACCATAATTTAAGATTACACTATATAAAACACTGTGCAATCTGGTCAGCAATATATAGAAATCTCTATGACATAGTTCCTATCTTTAAGAAGATAAGAACAACACACAAATAAATATAAAATAAAGGAGTTTAAGAGATGCAAAGAGGGAAAGATTTATGGAAAAGAGGAAAGAGGTAGAAGAACTGGGTTCAGGTTCTGCTCTTGGTTTGATTCTAGACAAGTCAATCTCTCTAGATCTTAGATTCCTGATGTAAAAAATTAAGGGGTTGGGATAGATGGTCCCTGATATCCTTTTTGGTTTCAGATCTATGATGCCATAAATACTAGGAGAATTAAGAGGATGCCCAGCTCATCCTTAGCTGTGGGGATGGGAATGGAGTATCAAGGAAGGTTTCATGAAAGAGGCAACATTTGGGCAGGGTCTTAAAGAACTGGTAGAATTTTGACAGGCCAAGGTAAGTTGAGGGATGCACTGGAGGTATGAGGAATGGTACGAACAAAAGTGAGATGGTAGAAAAGTTACAGATGTCTTCAAGAAATGGTGTAGGTTACATGAAGAAGAGCTGCATATTACTCCCTATTCTTGGCCTTTATCACTGCGATCTAGGAAATCTCTTTACCACTAAGCTCATCCTGCAAGACTGCACCAGGTCTGGTACTCAGACCTCTTCAGTACCTTCTGCCCCTGTGATTGGAGGGTTGGAGGAGAAAATACTGGAATGAGAGGGAGGCAATAGACAGTAGAGAGTTTTGAATGCTAGGCTAAATTAGTAGGAAATTGGGGATATGCTGATAGTTTTTGAGGAAAATAGTGGCTTTAGAAAGATGAAGAAATTCAGAGTCATAGGCTGATTGATTGCTGGAGTTGGAAGAGTCATTAAAGAGCATTCAGTCTAATCCCTTCAATTTAAGCTAAGAAAACTAAGGATCAGTGAGATTAAGTTCTAGCCAGTTTCATACACCTAGTGAATGACAAGGCTTGGACTCAAATTCAGGTCTTCTGACTTGTAAGAACATTATATTTTTCAATGATATGGTGGAAAAAGTTACTGGCTTGAAATCCAAGAGATCTGAGTGTTTGTCCATGATCATCTTGAAGGTCTCTTGTACCTTTAATATTCAAAAAATAATCTGATTTTGGGGGGAGTGGAAGCATGTAAAAGGAAACAAATTACAAGAGACTGGAACAGGGAAACTAATTAGCAGGTTATTGCAATATGTGAGAGTAGATAAGTATCAGAATGAAGATGGAAGCAGTGGGAAAGTTATGGAAAGACACGATAGGAGAACTACTTCATAGCTTAAACAAACACTAGTTGTAAACTGATTGAGAGTAATTATGGTAAAAGAGTACCAAAACTGCCATAATTATGGTAAAGAGCACTGATTTTGGAATTGGAGAAACCTGGGTTTGGCTCTTGGCTCTGCTCTTTACTGACTGGTGACTTGTGGGGATTGTACTGAATGTCTTCTGAGGTCTCTTCCTATTCTATCCAGAGTCCTATGACCAATGATTCTATGATTGGATGTGGAGCAAGAAGATGAGGTCAAGAATGACATTTTGAGCCTGAATGCCTGAGAGCATGATGGCATCATAGAGTAGAAATAGGCAAGTTAGGAGGAGTCCAACTTGGGACATTCCTCAACCCCCGCAGTTGTCCTTGACATGATAATTTCTGATGATGAATCAGACTGAATGACAATGGAAATATGCATGAAGCTCTATCTCAGGAACAGGGTCTGTCTATTTTGCTAAAGACATTTCCTTAAGTGGGAGTTGCATTACAGCAGATTGAGAAGCTGCCAGATAGTCACTACTGTGCAGATGGGGGGGGGGGTGTAGGAAAACATTATTAATTCATTTTTTTCCCCATCTGACTTTTCTGAGTACCAAGAAGCTCTAAGGCTACTCCTTCCATCTTTTTTTCCCCTTTTTGTCTCTTCCCTCCTTTCCCCCTTTTTTCTTTTCCACACATTTCTTCCCTTTCCTCTTCCTACTATTCACTCTTCTTCCTATTCCTTCTGTTTCTCCTTATACCCACTTTCTGATTATTTTCCTCCATATTATCTTCTTCTAAGCAATTGTCACCCCTCTGCCATTTTCCACTTTTACATCCTCAATTTTCTTTTTCCCTTCTCCTTCTCTTCCCCAGATCCTGACTTATTTCTTCTTTCTTCTCTTCTCCTTCCTACTACTTACTATCCCTCCCCTACTCTATATAGATCATAGTGGGTAATATTCTCTAAAAGGCACAAAGCAACTTGTGCAAGGGGGCTGAAATGCCCTTTTTATTTTCATTTGCCTGTTTTCCTGGGAACTTTATTTAGACGGTTCTTGAACAAAGGCAGTTACAAATACTCAGGGAGTTTGACAAGGAAGGGGCATATAGAGCACATGTAGAATGAAATAAGATTCTTCTTTTATGAAAGGCAGCAGAAAGCACTCCCTCTTTAGGAGGCCAGAGCAGCATGCTCAAAGTTCAATCCCTTTCAGCTTCTTGCTCTCAAAAGCAGTGTAAACACTCAAGCTTCCCTTCAGGCATTGAGCTTGTTGCATTCTAAAGAAGCTACAGCCTCTTAATATTTCTTCTGATTTTTATGTGACTTCTCCCACTCCCAACCCCCATTCCTCACCTCTTCCAAAGAGCCAAAAAATACTTTATGACTATCACTCGGCTTTACCAGGTAGGGAAGAAATCCAAGTTTCTGAAGACATACACTAATATACCACTAGATGTCCTTATCTGCCTTACTTATATCCTTTTAGAAAACAAAGACCACTTCAGGAAGAGAGACAGAAATCAGTAATAGAATACCAAGACTTCTGGTCATGGACAGACACATAGAGCCAAACCCTAAATATATACACGCTGGATGACTGCTGACACAGTCCACTGGAAGAGCTCAGCAACTGACCAATAATCTCTTTTTCATCTGCCTGCCAATGGAAGAAGTGTGGAATAGGTGCATTTCAGAGGCTTTGGAGGAGTTTATAGAGGAACATGTTAACTAGAAAGGATACACATGGTAAGGGAGTCTCTGAAAGGTCCTTGTATCTGAGAAGCAAGAAGACAGAAGAGGTCCTGTATGGTGTAGTTCTTGGAATGCTGTTTCATTGAGGGTAGAAGGGGATATTTGAGCTTAGTAAATAGGAGGGGCAAGAGAGGAGTAAAAATGGGGGAAAAAAAAAACTCCAGTAGAGGTAGGTCTTCCTAATTTGCTTAATGCTAATAAGCTTAATTTGCTTGAAGTGATCCATCTTTTCTAGCTCTCTACTTCCATTCAGATAAATGTATAGCAGCACAAAACCTAGGATTAAGATCAGAAGATCAGAAGAGCTATAATACTTGTATGATACTGGGCATGCCACTTTCCTTCCTTGGAACCCAGTTTCCTTATTCATAAAATAATGAGGATATGTCAAGTAATCACTTAATAGGGCATGCCAGGTGGCATAGGAGATAGAATACTGGACCTGAAATCAGGAAGACTCATCTTCATAAATTTAAATCCAGCTTCAGACACTTTTTAGCTGTGTGATCTTAAGCAGATGACTTAATCCTATTTGCCTCAGTTTACTCATCTGTAAGATGAGCTGCAGAAGGAAATGTTAAACCACTCCAATATCTCTGCCAAGAAAACCTCAAATAGGGTCACAAAGAATTGTATATGACTGAATTATAGCAACAAAAATTAAGTAATCACACTGTTGTGGGAGAAAAAGACATTGGTTCTGAAGTGTAAAGATCTAGTTTCAAATCTCATTGTCTAACTTGGGCATTGTCTAGCTGACATTCTAACTTGGGCAAATTATTTATTTATAATTTCCTTATTTTTTTCATTTGTCAAATGATGGAATTGGGCTATATGACGTCAGAGGTCCCTTCTAGCTCTAGGCATGTATTTTTCTCATAATCCTTTCTAGCACTGACATTCTACAATGCCATGAATATCTAAGACATCCAATGTGTAAGAAGGTATTGTGTAATCTTTCCTTGATAATTTCTAGAGATGATAGTTTTGCAGGTTTTCCATTACAAATACTGCCATAGTTGTTTTTGAAACATGGATTATGTGGGGAAAGAAGACTTTCTGACCTATATAGAGAGTGCTTTTTGCTTTTATTCCTTTAGACTCAAAAATGCAACACATGGTTAGAACTTGGGTTGATCAGACTATGACCAAACTCTATTGGAAATTCTAATTCATAAAGAATCTTGTCTTCTATAAAATTAAGGAGATCTACAATTGACTCTGGTATGGGAGCTGGATTCATTTGCCACTGGTTGTCCGAGTTTTTTTTTAACTAAGTTTCAGAATTTTGACTTCTATTGTAGTCTATAATAGAACAGTAGAAATTTCCTATTTATGGGGCAGGAAAGGAGGGAGATAAAAAAAGGAATATCAATACAAAGAAGCCAATCTTCTGTGGAAGACAGCTATCTAACATTTAAGGATACAGGTTCCAGAATACAGGAGATATAGCAAGAAACTTTAGTTTCTTATATAGTAGTATATATATTTTAAGAAACTATAAAGATGTATAGGCAAGCCCAGGTGACACTCAATGTCTGTAGAACTAGGTCCAGATTAATGACCTAGAGACAGGATATATGCAATAGGTAAAAAGAAGCAGGTAAGTCAAGAAAGGTTTAAGTCAATCTACAGAAATAGGCAACAAGCATAGTCAGAATGCTTCATCCAAGTAAGGTTAAGATACACTGAACAGGCAAGACCAATGGTAACAAGACCAGTAGAGGCTCAGATAGAGACAAGACTAGCACCATGGACAGTTCAGTGGAAACATTGCTTTCTTCTCAGAAGAGCTTCCTGGTAGCTTCCCTACTCCAATTTAGTAGAACTCTGAAGTTTAAAGGACTTTAATCTTTTTATTATTGGTTTTTCCCCATTTGAAAAAGGAGAATATTCTCATGATATAGTGGGAATTGTTTTGGACTTGAGGTCATGAGTTCTGGATTCACATTCTGGCTCAGATACTTAATGGTCATGTGATCATGAGGAATCTATGCAAACTTTCCAAGCCTCAGTTTCATCATCTATCAAATGGAACAAATAATATTCATCTATTTCATAGGGTTGTTATGACAGTGTTGTTATGAAGTGTTTCTTTTCAACTTAAATAAATATATAAATGTACTACTACTATTATAATTTTTCCTAGGTCTTTGTCTTGTGATAAAACAACATCAGACCTGAACTACAAAATTTTCAGATAATTCTGTAGGGTCAAGCTCTAGTTGTATCATGCAAGGGTTTTTTTTTTTTTTTTAAGAGTAAATAGAATTTTTCTAAGTATGTGTAAAGCATGTACTTTTCATTTTAATCATATTTTGAGTTCAAATTTTTTCTCTTTCCCTCCCTCCCACTTCCCCCACCCCAAGACAAGCAATCTGATATAGATTATATATGTACAATCATGGAAACATACCTCCACATTAGTCATGTTGTGAAAGAAGAAAAAGAACAAAAGGGAAAAGCCACAAAAATTTCAAAAAAGTGAAAATAATATGCTTCAATCTGCATTCAGACTTCATAGTTTTTTCTCTGGGTGTGGATAGCATTTTCCATTTTGAGTCTTTTGGACTTATCTCAGATCAATTTCTATTGCAGAGAAGATATGCAAGTTTTTAAAGGCTAGTATAGTCTTTGTTATCAAGGTTCTAATTCTTCTAACTTCCTATGTCTTCTCATATACAGAGAGAGGTTAACAACATTAAGGACCTGACAACATTATTCAAGCTTATGAATCAGCTTAATTTAAGGCTAAATAAGGAGATAGGAAGGAAGCTATGTGCTAATTGAGTTAATGGTCTCATAGACTTAGAACTGGTAGGAATCTTAAAGGCCTTCTACTCCAACCCCCTCATTTTATAGATGAGGAACTGAAACCCAGTGACAGGTAGATGAGTTACTCAGAGCAAATCATTTCTAAATCTGATTTGGTTAAAAACCAGATGGTTATTTTGGTATTACACAAAATATTGCCCCAAAATATGTGGGGAAACACAAAATGCCTGAGTGATGAGTTACTGCCATATTGGAGAATTATGAAAAATATCTCATAGACAGAGAGCTAGAACAATTAATAAGTGATTACTATTTATCAAGCACTGTGCCCATCGCACAATTATTTCAGTCTGTCTCTACTACCTCTGTCCAAATCTCCTCTAAACTTTCATTCAACTGGGAATCTGGCTCAGCCTGTGAATTACTGCCATTATGTCATTCTTACCAGCCAAAAATGATACTATCTGTGATACAAGGCAACCACCCTAGATCCCACTCTCCAAGCAAATCAGAACAAAGCAGAAAATAAAGTGGCAGAAGGGAATTAATAGAGCTAGCCTTGCCCCTCCTTCCCTATCCCCACCCCGCATCTGTGAAATCAAAGAATGAAAATAGCTCCTAGTGATAAAGGTCAGAGAAAATTCCTGAAGAAATCAGGCTGGGTAGTGGCAGAAGGAGAAGCAAGCCCTTCTCTATGTTCTGAGGGGCAAGAATTAGAACCAGAACTCTCCTACCCCCCCCCCCAAAAAAAAAAAAAACAACAAACCAAGACCTGGAAGTCTTAAGTGACCTGTTAATAATATGAAAGCAAGGACTTGGGAGAGAATTAGCTGGGAAGAAACTGAAGGATCTCAGTAGACCTGAGCATAAATATCCGATTTATCATTCTAGCCCCAAAGCAAGCCTTTTAGTTACAGCCTGTGATGAAGCATGCCAACTAATGAAAATTAATTATGTGCAGTGCTAATCCTCACACATATTTACAATTCGTTGCCCACCATCAAACGACTACAACCTTTTTTTTTTACTTCCTCAAATATAAAACTGGCAGTAGCTCATAAGCTCAGATTTTCATTCCTTTTGCTTCTCATTTTTTCCCACCTGGCTGATTCATCTGACTCTTTTTTTACCCACTTATGTGCTTCCATATCCCACTGTTCCAAAGAGTATTTGTCCTCAAGATAATGATGTTTCTTTTTTCTCCCCTTTCCTTTTTTTTTTTTTTTTTTTTTTTTTTTTTAAATCAAAGTCCTCTAAACTCTTTGTAGCCACAGCTTGCCCAACTTTTTTTCTGAACGGCCTTTGCCAGCTGGCCCTCAAACTTTTAGAAACTAGACATTGCTATGTTTTTTTCCCCAGGGGCTGTCTCTTCTGTCCTAGAACTTTGCATTAGCCTTCTCCATATGTTATTATGTTATTGAAAATTTCCCATAGGACTTCTTGGCTGTCCTGCAAGTCTTTTATTTCTAGTCCCTTAAAGGGTTTTTTTTTTTTTTAGTATCCTTATCCTCTAATAAATTTATTTTTATTTTATGGGAAATAAGCATTGATATCTTAAAAAATAAACTTCTTATTTTTTCTTTCATGTTCTCAGCCTCAATCACAAACATTTATTAGACTCTTACTATGTGCTAGGCACTGGGGATACAAGGACAGAAATTAAAGAGTCCTTGCCCTCAAGGAGCTCAAGTTGGTCTATCCAAGTGCTTCCCACTCCCTTTTTATAGGCTAACATTATTTTATAGTATTTATGTATTTTATAGACCAACATTTCTCCTCCCACCAGCAAAGCATTCATTAAGCTCTACAGTTTTTCAGCAGTTCTCTCAATAATTGATCTCTTCTGACTTATTACAAAATAATATATATACTGTAACAAACATAATATACTGTAAACAAAATATATACTGTAAAATCACTGTGTGGTGATTGTTATGTTAACATGTGCCTCTCTCCCCCATCATAGCTTCCAAGTATCACCCATATTCATATTTTCTCTTCAACCTCTTTCTTTTACTTTTATCTGCCCATTCCTTTTTATATCTATCTAATCTATACATTTGTCTGCCTATCTTTTCTTTCTGTCTATATCATCATGCCTAATCCATCTTTCTTTCTCACAGATATACACACATCCCTCACATGTCTAATCCACCCATTCCCTCTATCTATCTATCTATCTATCTAATCTATTTTACATCTCTCTCATCATGTCTCTCTGATTCATCCATCTCTCTCTCTCATCAGTCTATTTTATCTACTCATAACTCTCCATTTTTTCTGTCTTTGTCTTTTCCTCTGTTTCTCACTCTCTCTCCATTACAATGTCCAACTAGTCCATCCATCTATCATCCATCCATCCATAATCTATCTATCTAGCTATAGATATCTACCATCTATCTATCACTATGTCTAACTCATCCATCCATCCAGCCATTTATCTTATCATCTATTATTTTCATCATGTCTAATTCATCCATCTCTCCTTCTAATTCATCTATCCATCCTTCTATCCATCAGTCTCTGTCTCTCTGTCTCTGTCTCTGTGTTTCTGCCTCTGTCTCTCTCTTTCTATCTTCTTTCCTTCTGAAGGGTTTGCTTAAATATTTTTCTAGCTCATGACCTATTCTTGCTCTTTTGATAATTTTATTCTCTCAGGATAACTCAATCTTTATTCTTTTATTCTTGTAGCTTTGAATTTAGTCTTGTGTTTGTTTTTAGCTATAATTCATGCTCCTTAAGTACAGTGTATTAGGTTTAGAGTTGGGAAGATCTGAGCATAAATTCAGCCTTATACACTAAATATTTATGTGATTGTGGGCAATTTTTTTTCAGCCTTAGTTTCTTCATCTATAAAACGAGGGGGCTGGAATCTTAAGTCCCTTCCAGCTCTAAATCTATGATCCTATGAAAATTTATTCTTTCACTCCTACCAGCAAAGTTCTTCCCTGATCTTAGACTGGGCTCAGACTGCACACAACTCTTTCTTTGTCAGCTGTTCATGCAATCTTTTTAAAATCTGTTTTATATTTCCTTTGAGATAGATCCATAGACTAATAATAATAATAATTTCTGGCATTTATATGGCATTTTAAGATTTGCAAAGCACTTTAAAATATTAACTCATTTTATTCATTTCATATCTTCAGGGAGTGAAGTGCTGTTAGCATCACCACTTTATGAAGGGGGAAACTGAGGCATACAGAGGTCAAGTGACTTGACCAGATGCACACAATTAATAAATATCTGGGGCTGGATTTGAACTTAGATCTTTCTGACTCTGGGTACGGCACTCTGTACACTGTATAACCTAGCAACCTATAAGTAATAAAAGTATGCTGTATGTACCCAGCCATGTTTTACTCCTTCAGTCATTTTCATTCTTTTCTGCCTTCCCTCCCTTCTAGAATTTCCCTTCCCTGACCTGGGAAGGCCAGTCCACATATGTGAATGCTTTATTAGACATTCTGTACCTGTGCATAGTTCTAAGTGAAAATCATTGCTTAAGCAAAAGCTTTTCTCTGACCCAGACTTAACAAACACTTTCCCTAGATCCCTCCTCTGACGTCTTCCATTTGTTCCCTTAATCTCACCAAGCAATCAGCTATTTTCTTTCCTGTTTATGATGCATCTCTGGACTCCATGTATCATGTATCCTGGACCATCTGGTCCTTTCTCAAGCGTCAGAGTTTCCACTGTTTTGGGGAGCTAACACCCACATTGCCAAAGGGAATCTAACTCACTGAGCCCTAGCTATGGGTATCTATGGGCTGTTGGCCTCTGTACTGGCTACTCCTGGTAGGGATGGTGCAGATGGTGTGTGTGTGTGTGTGTGTGTGTGTGTGTGTGTGTGTGTGTGTGTGTATCCATGTGTATGTGTCTATGTACTGTGAGATCAGGGGAGGGGATAGTTACTCATTTTCCTTAATACACCTGACAACTTCTGGGATAGGACAGAGAAACCAGAGCTCCCCAAATCCTAAGATTTCCTGTGGGGGAGGAAACAGAAGCAGATGAGGGTGGAGGGGAGGAGAAGCTATTGAAATAAATCAGCAGTATCCTCAGACAGTGAGAGGGAACAGAACAGTCTGAAACCACCCAGAACATTCCAGATAAATCCCTTCATGCAAATGAAACCTGCAATTGAGGGCTGAGAGTCAGAATCCCCAGGGAATTTTTTTTTTTTTTCTCAAATGAAGAAATGACTTTCAAATTGCCAGTATCAAAAACAAAACAAAACAAAACAACCAAACAAACAAACAAAACAAACAAATTTCCAGTATCCAGGTGTGGCAAAATCTGAGTAAAATAGTCACCCAGGGAGTCGGGTGGGTGGGAGGTCACTGCTAGCCCTTCAGTGTGAGGGAGTCTGTGCAGAGCAACAGAATTGCTGGAATGGATCGTACCTTCAGAAATCACACAGTCCATCTCCCTCATTTCACATACTGGAAATTGAGACCAGTGGAACTACAAGATAAATATTGGATCCAGCTTTACAGCTGGAAAGGATGCCAACAACCATTCCTTTTTTAGAAAAGGAAGTTAAGGCTCAGAGAGACTGGATGGCTTGTAGAAGATCAGAGATGCAGTAAGTAACAAAAGCAAATTGAAGCTTGACCAAGATCATGCAGCTGATTAGTGGCAGAGCTAGGATTGGAAGGCAGAACAATATAATGGAAAAAATTCTGGATTTGGAGTGAGATGCTTCGGGTTCAAATCCTGCTCTTCCATTTGCTATTTTTGTCATGTTGGCAAATCAATCAAATAGTGTTTATTAAGCACATTTATGTGTCAAGTGCAATGCTGGGGATACAAAGTCCTGTCTTTAAGGGATTTACATCTTACTTGAGTTAAATCATTACACCAGTTTTCTCATTAGATGGCTAGACTAGATAGGGACCCTTCCTCTTCTAAAGCTATGATCCTATGAACCCAGGCCTCCCAAATTCCATCCCACCCCAGTACCACTGAACACAGATCAACCCTACCTGATATTGGATAATGTATGTATGTATTGGTAGTGTATCTAATAGAATAAGGATCAAAAGGAGAAAACTGATAACAATGCAAGTGCAAATCAGTGACTTTTAGGCAGATCTACAATAAGTCCAGCAAGTGACTTATTAGATGGGACTCATAATAAATAGCTTTTTGGTAATTGATATTGAAAGCAAAATGAGGAATCATTTAGGCATCTATTGTACCTCCTGCCAACATGGAACCTCTAGAGGTTATCTTGTTCATTCTTTGGCTTGGGTGAGGGTTCAATCCATCCTGTTCTACATAGACAAACAGGAAAGGAGACTCCACCATGTCCTCTAGCACATTGATTTCAGAGCTAACAGATTTTCCAGTAAAGAAAGACATGCCTCTTATTATCCTGTCTTTTGGTTTTCCTATTTAAAAACTGAAATCACATCCAGAAACATTCTGTATGATCAAGCATTTGTACTTGAGCAGTTTAAGAAGATGTGAAGAGAGAAAAAGAGAATGTTTTGCTAATGTAATCAAGAAAAAAAAGAGATCTTATGACAATAAGTGAAAGATAAACTTCTAATTTGACAAAATTAATTTATTTAGGTTCAGCTCTTTTCCATTTTATCTCCCTTCCATTTTATTTAATACTGATGTCCTTATTTAAAAAAAACCCCAAATATTTCTTGGACTTTATTAATACAATAAGCCTTCCAATGGTTTCCCAAAAAGCTTTCAGTGCAAGGCAGCTTCATGGGCAATAGCATGAACTTGGAATCAAGAGAATCTGGCCTGGGTTCTGTTCTCTCTTGATGTTTGCTAGATATATAACCACAGATAAGCCTTTCTCAGTCTCCCTTTGCTCATTTATAAAATGGGAATAACAGTGACTGTAAAAACCTGCTTCACAGGATTGTTGTGAGGCTCAAATAAGATAACAAAAGAACTAGAAACTAAATTAGCTTTGTGAATTTAAAGCCATATATAAATGTTAGCTATTATTTCAATAAAATTTATGCATACCTTTTGTCTTTATATTATTTCTGAATATATCTCTCCCTCTCTTTAACCCAATGAGTCATTTTCTATAAGAAAGAATAATTTAGAAAAAAAAAAAAAAGAAAAAGCACTTCAGCAAAAACAACCATCACACTTCCTGGACCTGATGGTGTATTCAATAGTTTTGAGTCTATGATCCCAACAACCCAATAAGTTACAGGGATTACTATTTCCATTTTATACAGGTGAACAAAATTTAGACTTAGAGAATTTAAGTGGTTCACTCATAGCTTGTATATATCAACAGATCTTCTCTCTGCCTCTTTCTCATCACCCAGAGGGGATGGAGGAGAGAGACACAAACCCACTTAACAGTCACTTAACAGCCAGATCCCTGTCAACTAGATCAGTCCTCAACCATTACAATCTCATAACCTGTGGCTACCATTGTCACATCTCTTCAATGTTATTTTCTCCTGCCCACAAGAGGCGGCTCCCCTTCCCCTCCCTTGGGCATGATAGTCAGATAACTGAATTCCTGCTTAGCTACAATAAGCCAACGCACCTTGGGAGCATCTGCCCCTCTAATAGAGCCAGGAACACTACTTGGCCCCATCTTTTTGGGGCGGACAGTGACGATGTTGGCTCCAATTCACTTGTCAGTGGGAACTTAACTCATTAAAATTGGGCCAAATCTTCATATTGGCTAAGACTGGGAGTCTTAGGGTCTAAAGTCAAACCTGTGATGGCAAACATGTATGTATAAAATAGATCTACTATTCAGAGTCCATAATCATTGTGGGATTTACCATCATTCTACACTCTGTGTTCCCCATGCCTTCCTCATCTGCACCGTCTCCATTCTTTGACTCCCTTTAAGTCCCAACAAAAACCTCCCTTTCTTTGGACATTTTTTTTTTAAGGACATCTTTCTTAATACCTCATAATTCGAATGCTTTTCCTTTGTTAATTATTTCCTATTTAATGCATTCCCTCATATAGCTTGTATGTATATATTCACTTGCTTGTTGTCTCTCCCATTAATTGTGCTCTTTAAAGGCTCTGATCAGTTTTCTTTTTGATTGTATTTGCATCCCCAATGCTCACCTGGAACATAGCGATTACTTATTAACTGCTTATTTTCTTCCTTCTTAATTCCAGAACAAGATACAAATTTTGATGATCCCATTTTTCAAAAACTAGGATGGATTGTCCCTTGAGGCAGTGAATTCTACAATACTAGAAATCTTCAGGGACTGGATGCTCATTTATTGGGAATATTTTAAAGCATATTCCTGTTTAGATTTATGTGTGATTAGATTGTATGGCTGCTGAGTTCCTTCCAATTCTGAGATTCTGGATTCTTCTTTTTTTATTTTTCTTTCCTCTGTCCCCCACAAGATGGCATTAAACAGGAAACAGAAAACATAACACTGGTGAATAGGGCCATCTAGTCTTCAAAGATGAAGCTAGCAAATCAGCTATCTCCAGGGGTGCCAAGGGTGGAGTGGATGTCCAAGAGAGCTAGGTCTAGAGGTGGGCAAGATAGGCAGCTGCTTTAGGGTGCAACATGCTGGGAATGTGTGCTGGAATACTTATATATTGCTATTTGGAAATACATTTTAATTGCTCTTTTTAAAATAAATTTTTATTGTTCTCCTTTTTTTTTATATTACCCACCATATCCCTCACTTTCAAATAAAGCCATTCCTTATAATACAAAATTAAAAAGAAAACGTTCAGCAAAGAACCACGTCAAAAATGTCTGACATTCTATGCAATTCCTCACTCATGATCCCCCACCTCTGCCAAGAAGAGGGAGGTACCTATGATGCACATAATTTTAATGCCTAAAAACTAGATTTTCTATGGTAGACAGGTATTAAATCTGGGTGCCTATTGCTAGGCACTCCTCTGTGGATGGGGCTGGAGGGATTGGGAATGGGATCAGCTAGTGCAATCAGATAAGCTGCTCGAGGCTTAATATAGAACACACCTGTATCATTTTCCAGCTCCGGCAAATCTGGTTTATGCTGACCTGAACTCTGGTGCATCACAGGTCATGGCCACATGAGCAGTGTATCCCCATTGCAGTGAAGATGCAGGAGAGGAAAATGTAGAAACCTCCACCTAGTGGCTGTCATCACTGCCATCCCTTCTAATTTCTCCATCTTCACCATCATGGAGTGGCCATTCTGATCAATGGCACATCATCTTGACTCCCTTTATCTGATTTTCCTAAGTACTGGCTAGCTCACCCAGGCTCCAAATCTACACAGCTATTCCCCACAGCTGGGATACACTGAGAACATTCTTCCTACATTTTACATGAGACCCTCTACCTGAGCCCTTTTTCTTTTTCTTTATTTTTTGAGATATAGAAGACCAAAAAGATAATATTAGAGCATGTTAATGGAAGCTGAATATCAAGAAGAGAGAAAGGGTAGTTGTATTATAGCTTTGAATTACTGTATTCAATTCTTTGTGATTCCTCATAAGAATAGCATTGAGAAGTTCGTCATTAGGTCACAGTCAAATAGGACAGGACTAAAAGTGTCTAAGAACTGAGCCCTTTTTCTACTTCCACATCCCAGAGCACCCCATTCTCTCTCCAATACTGAGAACAAGTAATAATTTTGTTATAAGTCAAATTTCATCTGTTGAAGTGAAGGCTCATCTCCATTGGGCCAGAACATTTCCGGTGTAGGGCACATTAGGCTGCAAGCATCCACACCAATATTTCACATTTCCTTTTGATTTCATTTATGGTTAATAAATTTGGACTTGTTTGGAGACTCTCTCTCACCCAAGGGAAGAAAGTATGACTCTTCTCTTGGTGTTTGCACCACTTTACTTCAAAATGGCAAGCCAACTTTTGTACTTAGCTGTAAAACAAAAATATTTACAAAGAAGAAAATAGGCTACTTAGGTAATAATTATGCTTATGCTTTCAAAGTCCCAGAATGAGTAGCCTGTTCTTTCTGGAGAGAAAAGTTAGAGCTAGGTTGAGCTGTGATGTATCTCCAACTTATTTTTAACAAAGGTGCTATACTTATTTGGCCAACCGTAACCTATTGTTTAGACTTAAAGGAGGAGATTCCATTAGGCTCCGAGTCTTCTTGGGAGCCTATTTGAGAGGTTACTTATACCTCTGTCAACTGTATGCAAAATAAATTGAATCTTGGACCTTGGGAGCCTATGACCCTGGTATCTCTGTGGCCAGGAAGTCTCCACAATCAAGAAAAAACACTTTTGCTTCTGACCATTTTATTTTTCTTGTATTCTCTACCAGAGACATCCCTTTCCCCCTCCCCTCTCTCTCTTCCTACTCTCCCCCTTTTCTTTTTATTGTTTGGAGCCCATTGAACTTTGTAGTTTATAATTATCACTGCATTCTAAACTCTGGATGCTTTGGAAGAATAAAACCAAGTGATTAGCAACGACGATTTGTAGTTAAAAGTCCTGAACTTGAATCCTTGCTCTGACACTTGTGACCTGGGAAACCTTGGGTACGCCTCTTCAGTTCTTGAACCTCTTTCTCTTCAGCCCTAGAATGGAGTTGGACTAATGCTCCTTCCCTCCCTAAGTCCTCTGATCCAATGGGGATGTGGATGATTGATGAAAGCAATGAAGATGTCTCCTTTGAAAATAAAAGGAGACATTGATCTTTCCCAGCTACATGTAGCTGCAGCTTGTGTCCGCTTGCCCATATGGCTATTTCCTCCACTAGCTAAAGGGAGTGGATGACATTCAGATGGAAGAAGATCAGTGAGTAAAAGGAGAACAAAATTACTCCTTTTTTCTGGTTAACTATATTTTCTTGCCTCTTCCAAGGCCAGGCCCATAATTGCCACCATATGTTGACAGCAGTGCATCTGAACTCTGGCTATGATGCAAAAAACTTTCCCGTGGTCAAAAACCAGATGCCATCCTGTCTGAAATAACAAACCCTTCTGGAAGGTGGCAACTATGGGTTAGAGCTGAGTTTCAGGGCCAGCATGCTCTCTGGAAAGCAGCGTATTCTTAAAGCTGGCATCAGGGGAGGGGGAGCACTGAATGTTAGTTTCTTTTGCATGGCATAAGGTCTCAGAACATTTTAAATCACAGAAAGGCCTGGAGAGATTATTCAGTCTTCTCTAAATATCTTCAACTGCAAAGGTTGAAATTGAGCAAAGCAATAACAATGAAACATCTCAAATCTTAGCTTAGTTTGGTTAGATTATGTTTCAATTGGGGGAAGGTCAGAGGACTTGATCCCTATATGTTCCTATAATTTTTTTCTGGGTCATAAGCATAGTCTTTTTGATTTTAAAATAACTTACAACTTCTCTGCTGTTGTAACACTGCTGTTCAGTAATACTGATGATGGGGGGATGAAGAGAGAGTGTGGATGATTCTGCAAAATCCATCCCACCACTGAACTCAGAACACACCATCATCTCAATGGCCACGATACCCATCCTCTTTTTTCTTTTAGGTTTCTCCTATTCCCTGTCCTAAGACATTGTGTCAGCATGACAGTAATAAGAATAATAGAGGGAAGACTAGGAAAAGACTTTGTTGATTAAGAGAAGAAGAGAAATAATTCACATACAAGATGGGCATACCTTTGGGATTTTCAGGTATCTAGTTTGCATAGTGGAGAGAGAAAACCAGAATTCAAACCCTTCCTCAGGCACTTCCTTTTAATCTGT
The DNA here is from genome assembly GCF_048593235.1 of Sminthopsis crassicaudata. Classification (NCBI taxonomy): domain Eukaryota; kingdom Metazoa; phylum Chordata; class Mammalia; order Dasyuromorphia; family Dasyuridae; genus Sminthopsis; species Sminthopsis crassicaudata. The sequence goes on along the minus strand of NC_133619.1, from coordinate 333,608,269 downwards.
GTGCCTTTGTACAAGTTATGGAACCTCAGAGTTGCCCTGTCTGGAAGAAGCACCTATTTCACAGGGTTATTGTGAATTGAGTAAGATAGTGCATGGAAAGCCTTTTATAAACCTCAAAGGACCATGTAAATGTTATATACTGATTTTCAAGGTCTCTTCTAGCTCTAGCTCTGAAATTCTGTGACACTAAGATTCTAGACTTCTGGGCAATATGCTCACAACTACAGTCCTCGGAGAGAAATATAAGCAATGCTGGGAAGTCCTCAGGCTCCAAAACCCATGCCTTGTTAGTCTTAGCAGATACCAAGCCTGTCTACTCTATAAACATATATACATGTTAAGTATAGTCTATATACACTCATAAAACATTTATCTCATCTATGACCTATATACTTTATACTTAGATACTCCTATATGAATATATCTATCTATATCTACATGTACATCTTTGTATATTGGTAAGCTATATATATCCATATATGCATATGTGTATATATATATAAAGCTCATATACAAAAAGAAAGTATGGTGTAGTGGATAGGAGACTGGCCTCTTACAAGTTACAAGTCCTGCTTCTGACATACTTTCTTTATGTCCCTGGTAAATCATTTAACCTTTAAGTATTCTAGGCCAAAACTTCTCAAACTGTGGGTCACAACCCCACATATGGAAGCTGTGAAAAATTTGGCAACAGCAAAAGTTTCTGGATGCTCTATGTCCTACAATATCAAATATTTTGCCAAGATTTAATTCTTTATGTAAAAATAAATAAGTACATCCATCTTATTAGTAGGCAAATTTGTTTTCATCTTTAATAAATGGCAAAATTATCTGTATGCCAAAGAATGTTTTAAAATGAATTTATTTTATGATTTATTAGCAGTAAATATTTGATTTGTATATCTATTTTATATACTTAAATACCCAGGGTTGTGTAAAAATTTCTTGGACAAAAAAAGGTTTGCAAGTGGAACAAGTTTAAGAAACCTTGTTCTAGGCAACTAAGATGATAAATTGCAGAGAAAGTGCTAACTTTCATTGGTGGAAGAAATTTCCTCTTCTGGGAGTTTCCTATACCAATGAAATTATAAATCCATTCTGTATAATAACTAGCATTTATGTAGTGTTTGCAAAATACTTTAAATGTTATCTCATTTGGTCCTTTAAAAATCATATAAAGTAGGTGCTATTATTTTCATCCCCACTTTATAGTTAAGGGAACTGAGACTGAGACAAGCACAAGGTCCCATAGCTTAATAAGTATCTGAGGCAGGATTTGAACTTAGGTCTTCATGGTTCCAAATTCAGAACACTATCCATTATTCCATCTAGCTGTCTATTTCTATAGATCCTTACTACATACATACATACACACACACACACACACACTATTATTTCATCTAGCTATTTCTATAGATCCTTACTATATAGTATATATATGCTATATTCTATATATTCTATAAAGAATATGCTATGCTACATATATACTATATAGAATATATATGTATACTATATGGAATATAAAGTAAGATTCTATAGGAATAGACTACTCGATGGAATGATGGATATATACATATCTATGTACATGGATGGCCATAGAAATTTGGGAAATATGTATGCAATGTGTATATGTTTGCATCTGTAGTTACATGTATATACATATACACACATATATGTAGTATTAATGGCAGGACATTTGTGGGTTAGTATCCATAGAATACAATAGCCAAAGAATATCAGGACTAGAAAGTAGATAGAGATCATCCAGTTCAATCCCTATCATGTAGAATAGTACCAAGTTGGTCTTCCAGATACAGTAAAACTTAAAAACAAACAATGAATAATGGAGGAAAAGAAAATATCCCTCAAAGAAGGGAGATTTGCTTATCCTTCCAGTCTTCCCTTGCTTATGTTTTCTCTTTTGGCTCTCATCTCCCTAAAACATGCCTTTCTCTGGGACTATAATCTCCACTTTGCAATAGAGAGCTCTTAAAACAAATTCTCTGGAGCCATATTTTTTCCAGACACAACTAATAAAGCAAACTTTTGTTGAGTTGCTTAAAAGGGAGAAGCATCATAAGTGGGACCTTACTTTTGATGAAAATACTATCTTATAATGAGAAAATTTTGTGGTGATCTGGGCTCTGAACTGTCCTTAACTAGCAAATGTGAGCAAGACATTTTCCTGCTTTGAGTTTCAGCTTGGGTTTGGACTAGAATTGACCTCCCTTCAGTGCTGATGGTATATGATCAGTACAATGGAACCACAGACATCAATATATACACAAATATTAGGGGCCGTGGGGTGGATTAAAAAGGAAATAATGTCCCCCTCTGCCTCAGTGGCTATATGGCCTAAAGGCTTTCTCCAGTTGTGCATTGGCTCATATTGTAATTAGAAGTCCTACATCATTCTTTTACATAGGGAGTGTTTTTTAGCCATGTTTTCTTCATCTTGTCATTGATTTCATCAACTTAAAGGCAGAATTTTAGATTTATTGCTACTAAATTCCATCTTGTTAGTGCTGTCTCATAATTCTAGCCTAGTAAAATCCTTTTAGATCATGATTCCATCACAGAATGCATTAGCTATTCCAGAGTCAGCAAACTGGTGTGCAGGCCAAATCTGGCCTACTGCCTAGCACAGTGTGACCCATGAGCTGTCCACTCTGAGCTCGTCGGTTGTACAAAAACAGTCCAGATTTGGCCCATGGGCCATCGTTTGCCAAGCCTGAAATATTCTTTCCAGTTTCACAACATCTGAGCATTTGATAAAGATGCTGTTTATGCTTTCATGTAAGTCAATGATAAAAATAGCACTCTATCTGGGACCTCGGTCTAGGTTATCATCATTCCATTAACCACCATTTGGGGTTAAGTCATTCAATTAGTTTCAGACTCATCAAACTATAACATTATCTAATGTCTATCTAGCCATCTTGTTGACAAGGATCCCATAAAAGACTATGTAAATGCCTTGCTGAAAACTAGGTAAAGTGTTTCCCTCAACCACCAGTCCAGTAATCCTGTCAAAACAGAAATGAGGTGAATTTTATATGCCTTGTCTTGATGAGGGCAAGCAAGCACTTAGTAATCACTTACTTATCTAATTGCTCATAAACCACCCCTTTAATGTGTTCCAGATTTTCTCCAGAAATCAGAGTCATGCTTTCAGGCTATTCATTTGAAAGATCCTAATTTTTTTTTTTTTTTTAATTAGCACAAAACTTTGTAACTCAATACAATAACCAATCACAATTCTAAAAGGCTCATAATAAAACATGCCATCCTCCTCCAAAAAGAGAATATGTCTCTTTTTTTGTGGGGGAAAAGTATAATGCCGATTTTTTTAGTAGAAATATACGTATTTGTAATGGATTTTGTTTTTCTTGCTTTCTCAATGGGTAGGGAGGGGAGATAATTTGGAATTAAAAATAAAATAAAAATTTAAAAATTTTAAGTGAGGATCTAAATGATGGTAAAAAATTAGACTCAATATTTTAAAAAGTTTAATATGCATTATTAACATTTTCTCCATAAAATGTAAAGAAAAAGTAAATCAGCACAATTTTTGCCTGTTTTTAGGCTCATGGCACCTCATCAATATTGCTCAAGGATCACAGAAAGCAGTGAAATAACCATACTTATTGCTCTCAGCTCAAAGTCAATGTCTTAACATAGTCTCTTTAAAATCATCAATTCTTGGAATTGGGACCTTAGAAATCATGATAATCAACACCAGGTTTAACATTAGAATGACCCTAAACCATATTCTCTTCCTGAATCTTCTTATAATGGAAAGTACAAAATCTTAAGAACAGAAGTATGAGAAAGACATATTTGCCTTTGGACTATGACAGTTTGGAAGCAGTCCTGCCTTGATGAATCAATCAATTACCAGATATTTATTAAGCATCTATTATGTGCCAAGGAATTATGCTAAGAAATAAGAATACCAAAAGAGGCAAAAGACAGTCCATTCACTCAAGGCACTTACTCATCCTTGGATCATATACACATAGTCATTTGATGGATCACAGTTCCCAGTTTGGTGAGGTTTCTACCCTACTTAGTATGGTCTATAGTGGCAGAGTCTTTTAGGAACTAGAGTTACTTTCATGTTGTAATGAAAATGGCATAGGTCTTTGGTGTAAATTTATTATCATTATCTACGATTACTTCTCCTTCTACTAACTACTACTACAATTACTAACTACTACGACTACTACTACTACTACTACGACTACTACTACTACTACTACTACTACTACTACTATGACTACTACTACTACGACTACTACTACTACTACTACTGCTACTTTGATGGACCTGTTATGTCACTGATATGAGTATATCTCCAATGGTGCAGATCCAAACCCATCAAAACCTAATTATCATTTACAATTTTTGTTTGTGTCCTCCTATAAAAACTATCATCTAGAGGGGACTGAGGTGGGACATAATCAAGGGGAGGAATGTTGACCTAAAAAACTGAGAGCTTTTCTCTAGCTCTTGGGACATTGTATAGGCTACCAATGGAGCATGGGGACTATTTATCTGTTATCCTTTGGCTATAAGACCAGCCCATTACTTTTTTCCCCGAAATGTACATCTCTTCTACATCTCCTTTAAGTTATTTCTCTTGTCATCTCTTCAGTGGTAATAGAATGCAGCCTTATTCTCAAACCCAGAATGTATCTCTCCATCATGAGTAGCACTATCATGATATTAAAAAGAAAAGCGAAATAAAGTAAAATTGTGTATTTATGAAATCCCAAGAACAAAACATATTTCTGAAGCTAAGACAGCAATTGAAAACATAGCATTACAAGGTTATTATGAAATTATATTTTTAACTTTCTGATAGTAAAGAGGTACTTAATTTTCTGACAACATTGCTTTATACCATGTCAAGATAGCAGAATGATGGCTTATGTATGATATTAAAAAACAAAACAAAATAAAGTATAATTATGTATTTATGAAATCCCAAGAACAAAACATACCTACTCAGACTTAAAGCATTTTCTTATTAAAATCTGAAATAATTAAAAAAATTTCTGGTAGCAGAGACTGATTAAACTTATGCATGGTAGTTAAAAATATGAGATAAATTTTACCAGCCTCCTAGCACAAGGTATGGCAAAGAACACTTTCAATTATTTTGAGTTGTTAGAACCCTGCTGCTTTTTGAGTTAAAGCAATGATAATAATACTTTTGTTGTTCAGTCATGTCTGACTCTTCCTGACTTATTTATGGTTTTCTTGGTAGTATTTTATTATATTTATAATAAAATACTTGGTAATATTTTATTATATTAAATATATTTAGTATATATTAATATATACTATTACATTTAGTATATATTAATATATACTAATATGTATATACTATAATATATTAATATATTAGTATATTAAATCCTGAAGTATTTTGCCATTTCTTTCACCAGCTCATTTTACAGATGAGGAAACTGAGGTAAATATGGCTAAATGACTTGTCCAGAGTCACAAAGCTAGTAAGTGTCATCGACTGGACTTGAACTCAGATCTTCCTGATTCCAGGCCCAGCTCTCTATCCATCTGCTAACTGGTTGCTTTTGTAAATGATATTGTGCTCTACTTTGTGCTGCCTCTAACCACCATGCTTAAAAATGCTTGCTGGCTGAAGTGTATTCTGGAATCTTTTATGGGAATTTTTTGGGTTCAGCTAAAGCTTCCCCAAGAATTGGTGCTAATTGGGATCATTCTTTGCTATTTTCCTTTTTTTTTGGGGGGGGGTCTTCAGTAGTTCATTTAAAAAACCTGGGCTGGAGTAGCTAATATAGTAAGACAAAGCTTCTCGTTTTTTACCTTTTCTCCTAATTAGGTGGTAATTTCCACTTTTAATTCCAGTATTGATTTTTGACTGGGCAATGACATGACTGCCCACAGAGGGCTAATTCAGAAATGTCCCTAAGTTTGGTGACCATTCTATTAAGGTGGAGCCAATTCCTTTTTTTTTTTTTTTTTTTGAGAAGGGGGAACATTCAGTGGTTTCCACACATTGCCCCTTCAACTCTGTTTTTGAATAACATTTACCTAATATATAGGAGTGAGGTTCCCCAGCAGTCTCTAAACCTTGGACTTTTTATAGTTTTTGATCTTGAACCATGCTTTCTAATGGATTTTCTGTTATCCTCTCTTACATCTTTACACAGAAGTCACCAAGTGTCAAAGATATGTGTTAGCTTTCACTGCTTCATGCTTTGCCACAGATGATATATCGGCAGTAATTATGCTCATGATAACTGGTTTACGGAGCTCATTCTGTAAGTACTACAAGATGAGGGGAGCAAGTGTCATGCCCTTGGGGGGGGGATGGCACAGATGGGCTGCATTCTGCATTCCTCACATTGATGAGATCATCCATCTACTGGAGGTTTGAATAACTCAAGAGAAGCTTAAGGCTATGTAGAGATGTCTGCAGGAATCTTTGATGCATACTAACAAGTCATTTAGGACAGCTAGGAGGCGCAGTAGATCAAGTGTTGGTCTAATCGGGAATACCTGAGTTCAAATCTGTTCTCAGATACTTCTGAGCTGTGTTACTTTAACTCTCAGTTTCCTCATCTGTAAAATGAGCTGGAGAGGGTAATGGCAAACCACTCCAGTATTTTTGCCAAGAAAAGCCCAAATTGAATCATGAAGAGTTAGACTTGACAGAGCAAGAACAAATAAAAGTTTTTAATTTCTTAGACTGGCAAGCAATTCCCTTTAAGTCTACAAGTTACAAATGATTAGCTGGATTGGTAGGAGGAATCTCCACACCAGGAATTCTCACATGAATGAAATAACAGGTCTAGACCAAAAAAAAAAAAAAAAAAGTCAAGTCTGATCATAAAGATCAAATCCTCTAGGAGACAGTAATACCCAAGGGACATTTTTTTCAAACTTTGCCAAGGGCAGAAGAATAGTTTGTACTGGTCTTGTCTCCCATATTAGTATAACTCTAGTCAGTGACATTATATGGCTCCAGTCTACTTCCTTAATTAGGTCTATAATCTTTTTTACAAAAGGACTGAAATAAAAGGGCTGATTTGCATAGCTTATTCCACCTCCTATTTTTGCATTTTGATCTTGTAAAGTAAGGCTAAGCTGAATTTCACCCAATTACTCCATTTCTACTTCCTCCTTGCACTGTGCAGGGAAAACATAGAAAATACTACAATTCATTCTCTTCTGCAATCTTGCCTGCAAAGCAGTGACCATCCTCTTCTCCCACTAATCATCTCCATCTTGAACTCCACCCTCCCCAATCTTCATAGATTAGACATAAGACAAAGGAAGAAAACAAACATTTTCTATAAGTGCCTAAATGCCAGTCATTATGCTAAGTGCTTTACAAATATTTTCTCATTTTATTCTCCCTAACCCTGACTAGCCCAGGCTCATAGTGCTAGTAAGTATATATATATATATATATATATATGTATATATATATATATATATATATATATATATATGTTTGCCAGGACATAGGATGCATTTGATCCTGGTGGATTATGATGAAATGATTCATCTGGAAAACATAATTTTTATTTTTTGTATCATTATCATGTTGCTAATCATTTCTAATGTAACTATATGCTATATTTATTGATTATATATATATGTATTTTACTTATCTATGTACAATTATACATACACATACATATATGTGTGCAATTATCCCTATCACAACCATGACCTTCCTGATTGTGATTTATTTCAATATACTGTAGGATGACATAAGAAATTAAATGAGAAATTTTTTGGGAGCCACAGATGACACGTAAAGGTCAAATAGATGAGAAAAAGCTTAGAAACTCAAATGAATAAAATGTATGTATAGTATTGTATAATATTAACATATTTTATCTTATAATACAATTATAATTCAGATTTCTTCTCAGTACACTTCTCTGGACCAAAAAATTTTAGGTGGATTTTCCAGATTGTGGGGGCATGACCTCCTTATCTCCTTTGCAAAGTGGAAGGGATAACTATATGTGTGTCTATATTTATATCTATGTGTATATATAAACAATCTCCCAAATCTCTCGGCTCCCATATCACAAATGGATTGGAATTTGGATTTTGCTTGCTGTCTGTTCCTTCCTAAAGGAGCAATGCACTTTAGTGAGGGGATCTAAGAGGCTCCTGGGGACACATAAAACCTAAATGGTAGAGAGAGGTTTGCAATGTATTTTAATATGCCTGAAATATGTGTTGTATGTTTTTTGTTTTTTAAACTAGAGCCATTTTAGGACTTTCCTGACATTACCATCTAACTGAATGTTTCTCTTTACCCAAGAAACAAAGCTTTCCTTTCATCCTTCCCTCCTCCTCATTGCCTCTCCTGGGATTTGGTTAGCTCTCTTTAGATTTGCAAGTAGATGCATAGACTGGTCAGGCCTTCTGAAGCAGCCTCATGGTAGATGGCTCCAGACTTTGGGCCAGCAAATGGTGAGTAGTGGGATTGCACTGAGTACCTGGAGGCCAGGGTTCTAGTACTGGCTCTTCCAGGATCTGACAGTGTAACTTTAAGGAAACCATTCTAGGGGGCCTCAGCTTTTTTTTATTTATAGAATGAAGAAGGTTGGGCTCGGAACAAGGATTCATAACTTTTGTTTATGTTTTGTAACCCCTCTGGCTATCTTGTGGACTCCTTTTATCAGAATTATGTTTTAAAATGTGTACAATAAAATACAAAGAATTACAAAGGAAACTAGCTATACTAAAATACAGTTATTGGAACATGTGAAATACAAACAAGTTAACAGCCCCAAGGTTAAGAATTTTTGAACTAGATGATCCTTAGGGTTCCTTAGAGTTTTGAGATTTTATAACTTTTAGAACGTTTTCCTAGGAAAGATCTCATTAGGACATTCTCGTCTAGAGACTAAGAATATCAATAACCTGATATATGGCCAGGTGTACGTCCTTGTGCACACTCTGCCATGCACAACCATCTTGGGGAGTCACTGAGAGCAGAGTTTGAGAGTCCTCCCAGGATTTTCAGCATTCATTCTACTACGCCCTGAGCTTCCAGGTTTAAAGGTATTCGGATTAATCTTCATTCTATATCCTTAAACTTTTGATACTATTATTCTGGTAGTTAAGAAGAAGAAACCAACCTTTTGCCATCTCTTTCACTCTTATTTGTACATGTACCAACCCTTTCTTTTTAAAGGACTGTGTCTCTGCTTTGTGAGGAAATAGCATTGTGGATTTTTCCCCAGGAAGTTGCGCTTTGCTTTAAGAAGTCAAGATAATAACTGTCTGCATTCTCTTTTGATATAAAAGTATAATGAAAGATTCACGGAGTTGAAACATATAGCCTAAGTCAGAATGGAACTAAGTTGTTATAATGTGCACAGATAATCTAAGGACATGTTTCTTCCCTCTTACTCCCCACTCTATTGAAACTGCTCTTCTCAAGGGTAATAACCATTGCTTAACTATTCAATTTAATGACCTTTACTCAGTTCTTATTCTAGTTGACCTCTCTGATGAGTTAAACATTGCAGAGGAAGAGTGTATTCTTTCCTTTTGAGCTTCTTCTCTTCTCTTGGCTTCTATAACATTGCTCTCTTTTGATTCTCTTTCTTAGTCTTCTCTGTTGAATTATCATCCTTGTTCTATTCACTATGCATGTGTGTTCCTATTGTCCATCTGGGGTTTTCTCTTATTTCTTTATATTCTTTTAGAGGTATGATCAATTCCCAAACTAAAATAATTACACAGATTACATCTAAATCCACACTTTCAGCCCTATTTTGTCTCCCAAACTTCAGTACTATATTGTCAATCTCTCCCTCAATGTCCGGTTGGCATTTCAAAGTCAACATGTCCAAAGTGGAGCTTATTATTTTCCCCCTACACTCAATATTCTACCTAATTTCTTTATTTTTGTTGAAAATGTCACCACTTATTTTCACAATTTTGGAGGCATCTTTGACTTTCCTATCCCTCTTCTTCATCTATCCTCTCCCCCAGCCAAAGTTGCAAAATGCTTATAAATTCTATCTCCTCAGCATCTCTTGTATCCATTTTAGCACAGTCTGGCGCATAGCAGACACTTAATAAATGTTTATTGATTAACTGATCCCTTCTTTCAATCTAATAGACTATTACCTTAGATCAAGCCATAATCACCTCTAATCTGGCTTATTGCCATGATTTTCTAGTTGGAATTCTTGCTTTCAGTCCTCCCTTTCTAATTTAGCTTCTGTACTTCTGCCAAATGAACATTCCTAAAATATATGGCCTACTATGACACTTCACTGCTCAAAAATCTTGAGTAGCTCCTTAATGCCTCTTAAGACACAAACTATTCTGTTTGGCATTTAAAGCCTTCTACAGCACGAATTCCATCTTCTTTGGGAGAGTTTTTTCACTTTTCTTGTATTGTACCCTTTGTTTCAGTCGCTGTGGCCAAACAGTTATTTTACAGCCTGTCTCTGACCTTTGTGTAGAATGCATTCCTTCCTCACTCTTGCCACCTAGAAAAGTAGCCCTACCTAATTTCAATGTTCAGTCCAGGTGCCACATCATCTAGGAAGGCTTTCCTGATCTTCCTGTGCATTAGAGATATTTTCCTCTTCAAATTATTTTGTAGCCACTTGTTTGTGAATAGGTTGTATTCTTCCAGTAGAATGTAAGCTCCTTGGAGTCAGAGATCATTTCATTTTTATCTCTGTAGCCCTAGGGCCAGTACAGTGCCTTGCATATAAAAGATGCTTTTAAAAATGGTCATTGAATCAAACAGACAAGTGACTATTCAAAGTCCAGCCGCCATAGCTCAAAGAAGGTAGTTTGGATAAGAGGAATGGCTCCAAACCCTTACAATTCAGACTGTTTGTAGTAAAATACATACAATGTGTAATTTCTCTCGCCAAATAATTAAAACTACATAACTTGGTGTGTTTCCTTTTGTCCTCCTGCTGCTGAAAGCTTAGAGCCAAAATCTTGAAATGTTCTCAACCCCTGTGTGTCCCCAAACACCCACTCCATCTGCCATTAACTCGTCTCTATTCAACTTTATCCTCAAATATCTTATCTCAAAAGGCACTTAAATACGTAAGATCCATCAAGCAAGAATATTTAAGTATCATATACATTTTACATATTATTTGAAATATTTTTACTCTGTTTTCCCACTCCCCAATTCCCTTTGTTGTCACCATGTGTAGTTATGCTTAAAGATGTGTTGTTTCTAAAATGCATTTGAACATGAGAAAGTAAGACAAAATACTTGTAAGAGGTTTGGCAAGGGCTCATCAGTGTATATCCTTAAGCTATTTTATGCAAAATAACTTTAGCACAAAAGTTAGCAGATCAGATGGAGAAAAAGGAGTAACTGGAGAGATGCAAAGTTTGTGGTTATGTGTAGTTTTTCCTGATTGGAAAGAGTCAGGATTAACACAGATGGGAAAGAATGGAAATTATAGTGTTTTCTTATTGTCCTGTTTTTGCTGTGAAATGAAAAGGAAACATGGAAAAGATCAAGAAAATAGCCAACTCTTCTTATTAAAAGAAATGGATTAGAAGAGATGTTCCAAACTATACTAACTGCTTAGTAGGCATGGGCTTTATTGATGGTAAGGCAAACTGGACAGAGTTTTGCTAATGCTGTTGAACTTTGGCAAACTCAAGTGGGTAGAAACAGCTTGAAATAAGATGCTTTCATTTCCTTCCTCAGTTTTTCTGAAACTAAAGAAATGTCAGACTGAAAGGTCTTCACTTTTAAGAAAAGAGATAGGGACGAGTTCTTTTCAGGCCCAAGCACTAAACCTACAGTTAAATTAAGCAGTGAACAGTACTAGTTAATCTTTAGTGATAAAAATGGCAAACTATTCTGAATTGTTTTTCTTTCACTCTTGATCTTTGTAATATTATTCCAGTGAATCTTTGATCTATGGATTTTGTTTGTTTCCTCTACTAATGCAGATGCCAATCAATTAACATTTAAGTGCCTACTATGTGCTTGGTGCTATTCTAAGCTGAGGATACCAAAAGATGTGAATGACATTTCTTGTTCATCCCTATCTATACTGTGTGACTTCAGCTCTATTTTTCCATAAGGTTGTCACAGGGGGTCCATTCAAAATACTTAGGTCTTTCTTGATATTATGTCTTAGTCTAAAATTTGAATAGTGAAATGTTTACAGACAACTTTTATTTAAAGATTATAATTGTTAGATAAAAGGTGAATCAGTATTATAAATATATGTCTTCTCTCTTATCCAAAATATTCCCATTTTGGCTTGTGCCATTTGCCTTCTTGTCCTCCTAAACTCAAAATCTTGTGATAAACTCCCAAGTTCTGTCCTGAAGCTCCATGCTCAGTAATCAAATCCAGCACCCAACATCTCTTGCAAATTTTAAAATTATTTTCTATTATTTTCTCAAAGGTAGCATGGCACAATGGATAGACTTAGGTTCAAGTTTCAACTCTGACACAAATTACTGGTTGTGTGATCCTGAGCAAATCACTTAACTCCATTCTCTGGGTGTCTTCTAAAGACTGTAAATTGCATTGAAGGTGCATTGGTAGAGAGAATTTCCCCTAAAAATTCCCTATAAAAGAAATATAATTCAGGAGAATTGATTCAAAAAGCCAGAGCCCTTTCCACTATACTATGCTTTGTAGAAGAGCCTCAGGACATATGGTGATGGAAGCCTGATTTTGTTTTTCTCCCCTCTTTCAGAAAGTGGCTGTGACAAGATTGTGGATTCTCAAGGATTTCTCTAAGGAGCAACTGTTGCTTATTTCTCCTCAAAAGTTATGGATAAAAAGAGGTGATTTCTGACAACTAGACTTCTGATCAGTGGGTTCACCAAGGCTTTCCATAACAGATCAAGCAGAAAGAATCTTATTTGGCCATAATTAATCTTTGGGCCTTCTATTGTGAGATGCCATATTCCTTTCCAGACTTAGTTTATCCCTCCATGCATTGAGTGCTCCAGCTGAATTGGGCCTTTCTCGGTCACTGAGCACTAACTGTACTCTCCTGCCCATAGGTTTTGCTCATACTGTCTTGGACTGCCCATCCTTACCTTTCGCTGTTGAAGTCTACGCTTCCTATAAAACTGCCACCTCCTTCAGGGAGGCTTCCTTAATTTCCTTCTGGCAATGACTTCTTCCCCTACTCTCAACTCCCAGACCCTACAGAGTCCTTCTTTTTGTAAATCCCCCAAAGACTTCTCAGTATCATATAATACCAAAAGAGAAAATGTGGCAGTCAATGAAGGGCTGGTCTTTTATTCAGGAATAGTGGGTTCAAAACTAACTTGTAACCCATAAGCAGTCTATATGATGCTGGATAAGTCACTTCTCAATGCTCTAAGCCACTCTCAAAGACTATACATTGCCAAGAAAGTGTTGACTTGTATTGGTAAAAGGTATTCTCTCACTAAAGAGTTCCCTACATCAGTGAAATTATAGATTCTAATTGTGCATAGTTCTCCTTATATATAATATATATATCTTAGGGTTTTATAGCTCTTTTGGCCTAGTTCCAAACTCTTCTACATAATGGCTGAATCAGTTCAGAATTCCACACACAGTGAATTAAAGTCTCTCCTATTCCCCACATTCCCTCCGACATTTGTCATTTTCCTATTCTGGCCTATTAGCCAATCTAATAGATTGCTCTCCACTAGACCATGAGCACCATGAAAGATTGTTTCTTATCTAAACTTTATATCTCTTTTATGACTTGTCAGTACTCTACACACAATAAGTGTGCAATAAATGTTTACTATTTGATCTCCTATGTTGTATTGAGGAAATGAATCAAAGAGGCATTTCTGTGTCTTCCTGACTTCTAGGCCCAGTGCTCTATCTACTTCAAGGCCTAACTGCCTTAGGAGGGGGATTATAGAATATTAAAATGGTAAAGAACTTCAAAGACAATCCATCCTAATCTTTCCATTTTACAGATAAAAAAATGAAGTTCCAGGAACGCCAAAAGTCACAATTAAAATTGTAGCAAAATGAAGATAAGACTGATTCCTAGTCTGGAGTTATTTAAAAGAAAGGCATTTATTTTTTTAATATTTTCCTGTTCACTTATTTAATCTGAATGTAGATAAATACACTGTTGTCTATGGGGCTGGATGATAGGTTTTTCCTATGTAAAACTTAATGGAAAGCTACAGAAACCCCCACCCCTTACAATTTGAATGCTGTATCTGTAGAGAGTCACATCAATTCATTGGACTACAGGATCTGAGATTTAGATCTGGAAGGACCTTTGGAGATGAAATCCCTTATTTTACAATTGAGAAACCTGAGGTCCAAGTAGTTAAGTGACTCACCTAGGGTCATACAGCTAGTGAGTAAGAGGTAAGAGTCAAACCCAGGCTTTCCTGACTGTAAGTGAGGTGGTCTATCTGCTATACCAAGCTCCTCTTTGTACTGGCTTCCCAAGAAAGCTACAAACGACCAGATGGTAGAAACAGTATTGATACTCTGCAAATTCAAGATTTGCAATTATATGGCCCAGAAGACGTATTTGTTACAACAGCCACAGGTCATGACTGTTTCAGGTTAGTGACCATCTTCTCCCCTAGAGCCTTGGTCAGTAACTTTTCTGTAGCAGGTATGTTTACAGCACCCTGTAAATGGAGCATCTCTAGGAGTATGGGGTGGAGGTAATTCACTGCCAAGTTCTAGGAGTCAGTGACTCACAGGCCACATGTACATCCCTCCCGAGTGTGACCTAAATCAGATCAAAAAGTAGTTCCTTTCTGATTTTAATGTATTGATGTATTCATTATCTAGATAATAAATAGATGGGCAGCTAGGTGGCTCAGTGGATAGGGTGCTGATCTTGGAGTCAGGAAGACATCTCCCTGAATTAAAATCTGGCCTCAAATACCTATTAGCTGTGTGACTCTGGGCAACTTAACTTTATTTGCCTCAGTTTCCTCATCTGTAAAATGAGCTGGAGAAGAAAATGGCGAACTACTCCCACCAAATAGCATCACAGAGTTGGATACAACTCAAAACCTTGAACCACAACAAATTCTTCTCCTTAGCCCAAGTCAGTCATAAAGACACACACACACACACACACACACACACACACACACACACACACACACACCTACGCACAGTATGTATATATATATATATAGGTGTGTATAGATGTTTAGTCTTGGGAGAGAGCAGGTCCAGGGAGACTTTAGTGGATCCTTAGGAGGTAATCCTGAGCCAGCAGCAGCATGGTGAGGGGCCATACAATATTCCTTAACCAAGAAAAGATTTTGAGAAAGAAATAGACTTCTCTCATCATGTGCTCCAGAATAACTATGGATCCTGGCACTGCCCCATATGACCAGAGTCTCAAGTTGACATAAGAGGGCTGATGAAAATCTCAGTGGCAGGGATACTGGAAACAAACCAATGGAATGGATGCACTTCAGATCAATGGCCAATGACAGTTGAAATACTGGTTTGAGAACTATAAACAGAGGAAGAGATACTGACTTGAGAGAAGACCTGAGTTCAAATGCTGCCTCTAAAGCTTATTGCCTGGGTGACCTGGACTCATTCCCAGGTCTCAGTTTCTTATTCTGTAAGATGAGGAGTTGGAATTGTAGAATTATAGATTTAGAGCTGATGGCACCTTGGAGGCTATTGAGTCCATCTCTCTTTTTGCACAGGAAGAAAGTGAGGATGAGAGAGGTTAAATGACTTGTTCAGCATCACACAGCTCTTAAGACTACAGCAAGATTTGAATTTGAGATTTTCTGATTCTAGGCTGAACACTCTATTCACCCAATTGCCCTAAATGGTCTATTTATCTATGATCCTATGAATTTATCTTGTCAGGTTGGGGACATTCTGAAAATCTTGCATATGGTTAATTGAGAAAAAAAAATTCCCTTTTCTTTGTTCCCCTCTGTGTGGGGTTTTCTTGAAGATGAGGGGAATAGAACTCACAATTTTGGGGTATTGGACTAGAACCATCTGGGGTCAGTGTAAATATTATAGCTGAGGACCTTCCTGCTTTGGTGGGCTGCTGCTCTGGACCAACAGTGTTCAGACTACTGCCAATGGGTGTAGTCTTCTCCAGAGTGCTGAAGAAAACACAGTCCCTGATGGACAGGAGGAGTTTTCAGGGGAATTAAAAGAAAACTACGATGATGATTTCCATGTAAATTGTCCCCTTTTCTAATTATTTGTCTCAATCTTTTTTTTCCCAGTTAGATTACAGATGTACACATGGGGTTCTTAAATGTTTTGTGATGTCATATATCCTTTTGGTAGTCTGAAGCCTACCAATCTTTTCTCAGAAGACTGTTTTTAAAAGCACAAAATAAAATGCATAGGATTATAAAGTTCTGCCTTTTGGGGGGTCCACTTATGCCAGGTTAAGAATTCTTAATATAGAATTTGAAAGAATTTTAGAAATTCCCTAATTCAGCTCCCTAAGGTTATAGTTGAGGAAACAGAAGTTCAGATGTGAACTTGCCCCAAGTCCAATGGCAAAGTTGGGATTTGAATTTAGGTCTTCTGACTTCCAGTCCAGGACTGGACCATACTGCTGTTGAATGCCTCAGGGTAGGAGGATTTGGCTTTGTTTCTTTTGTTATATAGTATTTGGCTAGGGCCAGATGAACTGGCGCCAAGCCCTGGCTCCAGCGTTACAAGTATGGTGAAAAACAACAGATGAAGGTTTTTCACACCCACTGGGTTTGTTCTCCTGGTGACGCTCCACCCTCTGAACCCCACCCCCAGCCCACAACATGACATTTTTCTCCACTTGATCTGTCTTTTCCATTTTTTAATTACGACATAAAAATAATGGTTTTCAATAACACTTGGGCAGCATATTTAAGGCCTGCCAACCTAGCTACACAATACATAGCCTCTGTACCTTTCATCCCAGAATACTTTATTAGTCTTTGGACATTCATCTTTCTGTTATCCAAATGGGAATTATTTGAAGCTTGATGCTGATGTCGGGCAGTGATGGAACAAAGTGATGAATATGGATTCAGGTTCATATCTTATCTCTGACCATTACTAGTCATATGACTGGGAAAATCATTCACAGCTCCCTAAGCCTTCATTTCTTCAGCTATTAAATGGGCATGATGAGAGTACCTGTGGTAATTAGCTCATAGAGTTGTTAGGAGTCTCAAATAAGACACTGAAATGTGTTTGACAGACTGCAAAGAACTATGGGAATGGAGGCAATAATTATAAGAATTTTTATGGAGATATCAATTTATGGATGCAGGGATGGGGAGGGATGTCTCTGGATTCTGCCTGTGTGATTTTGGAGCACTTCAATGTGCTCAGATGGCTGATGACATGATTCATTGGCTATCAGACAACAGAACCCACTCATTCTGTGGCATGTTTTAGAAATATAGTTGGCTTTCAATTATTTATGCTAATTAAATGAAGCAATGGCACATATACTGCAACAGTTAATTCTTTTTATTGGATTTTATTGAATTGTTTCTGACAGGTTTGCCTTTCTAATGCCTGACTAGGGTGAACATGAGACTGAGTTTGCATTTTTATTTCTGGGTTCTTGCTCTTCCAATTTTAAGTGACTTGGGGCAGTGTCAGGAGACTCAAATTATAGTCCTGATCTGACATTATTTATGCTCATTTAATGTTTCTGTGTAGTTAGGTTGGCACAAACTAAGCATTTAATAAAAAAAAAAAGCTCTCTCATCTATAATGTCTATCTGTCTGTCTGTCTGTCTCTTTCTTCATCTGTAAAATGGGTGTATTTAAACTTGCCTTACCTATCTCATGAGATTATTATTTGGGTTAAATAAGAGTGTATCAAAATGTATTAAATGGAAAATAAATATAAGGGAATATTTTAGTCTAGTTTATGAGTAACCACATCTAAGTTTAGGATGTTGCTGTGTGGATTACAATATTTAACCGAAAGTGGTGAAATTACTTCCAAAATACTTCATTGGGCTTTGTAGGTTAGCTATAGCTGGGATACTGGGAATTCTGAGAAAGAGAACCTATAGTTTAGTCTTTTTGCTATGGGGAAAATAGTCAAAGCTAACCTCTCCTTCGGAATCTCCTACCCCCCCCCCCCAGATTGTCCCTTAGTTTTATCATTGTCACCACTTTGTAGTAAACAGAGAGTAACAAAATCCTCACATAAACCCTGTTAGGGGCAACCACAGTGCCCTTCACCTATTCTCAAACCAGTTGATTTCTGCACTGATTGGGCAAATCACTTAATAATCTTTGGGCCTCCGTTTCCTCTCTGTAAAATGAGAGGCTTGGCTAGATGGCCTCTTAGGTCCCTTTTAGTTTGGAATCTATGGTTCTTTTGTGGCATCCTTCTTGGGCTCTTTCCTGAACTCCTACCCCTATGGGGGCCGGTTCCCCACTGGGCAGTCTCTGTCTCTGAGTCTGTCGGTCTCTGTCTCTCTCTTTCTCTCTCTCCAGGTTTTTATTGATCCTGAGGCAGTTGATGCTTAGAGAGCTTATGTAATTCACCACCCACCCCGACACTAAGTGGTAGAGAAGCTAGATGTCTGGCCTCCTGCCTCCTATTTCACTATTCTTTCCAAGGTAAAATTATGAAGTTGTTAAAAACCGCCATCAGGGCCTCCCATTCTCCTCCTACAATCAGTCCTCACTTGTAGGTGACTGGGTTCTCACCGTGCACTGCCTGATCCCATGCCAGGGGGTTCCCCACGTAGGCCATCTACCCAAATGTACCTGTCAGCCTGCTTTTGCTGGCTAGCCCTGTGAACAACGGCTAGGTCATTTCATCAGTTAATCTGGGCTAATGGCTAAAAGGGATCTGGGCCCTTTGGCAAGGCCATTTGCATCTTCACTGGGTCTTTTGGGTGTAATGCAGAGGATGGGACAGTTCAGAATCTCAGGCACTGGAGCAGACTAGTTGGAAAGAGTTTATTATTGTTGGGGAGTGGTGGGGATAGAGCGAGAGACAGAGAGACTGATAGCTCTGAAGTCATTTTGCTGGGCTGGCTCTCTCTGCCAACTCAGAGAGTGCTCTCCAAAGCCCGTCTATCATCCTTAGAAGGGGATGTGTTCCTCCCCAGTGGGGATGCCAATAAAAATAGTTAAGGCCCTGTTCCCAGTAATCAGGGGAGCTCAAATAGCCCGGGGGCTCAGAATTCATTGGCAGCCAAACCTTGTTACACAGACCAAAGGAGACGGGTATGTAACCTTATGAAGTAGAAAGGAGATAGGCAGCCAATTAAAAAGGGAAGAACACAGTTCCTGAAACAGGTTCTGTCTCTGGTTCTTTAAGCTAGCCCAGTCTGCTAGGCAGGCACATCTAAGTTATGACCCCCCGCCCCGGGTTGGGGGCTCTCTCAGATTCTAGTTACCCAGAATGTTGCCTTGCAGGGCCCATGGCTGGCCCAGGATTCCTCACTAATCTACCTAGTCTCATCTGTGAGAAGGCAGGGGTGGGGAGGGGGAAGATAGATGTAAGTGAATCATAACTAACCAATGGATTTAGACCCTAATTTATTAACTTCCTAACTCAGTGGTCTTGGGTAACTAACTTCTCACTGTAAAAGGAGGCCTTCATTGGCCCAGATGCCCCTTTAGACAATTCCAGATCCCAAGCAATCATTCTAAAGGGACGCCAACATTAATGCCTTTAGCTTTGCTCTTCACCCTGCAAAGGCAATGGCCCTGAACTTGGGTAATGCATGTGTAATATGTATGTATTCCTATTGCCTATTCTGGTACCTGCTGCTTTATTTGGTCATCTCTTGTCCATACCATTGTCTGTCTTAGGCTGGGGTCCCCTCAAGGGTCCGGCCTGAATCTGGGTCATTTACTCCCTCTGGCACCTCAGGCACACGATTGACCAAAGAATGATGTTTACTAGAGACAGACTTATTCCAGAGGAATAAGTCGTGATCTCAGACCAGATGACCCAGGACTGGAGCCAAGTGTTGGTGCTTATAGGCTGTGTGAGTGTTAGCAAGTCACTTAAGTTCTGTGGGGCATGTATCTTCTTATTTTGTAAAACTGGGATTCTAAGACTTGTACTACCTCACTGGGTTAAATGGATTGGTATATTCCTCCAAGTACTATGTAAACATTTGTCATTTTTATTAGTAAACTTAGACTTTTGTTCTTGTTTATTTATTTATTTAGCCAGGGGGAAGGGGAGTCAGGGACTATGATCACGATTAGAAGGCAGATGTGAATTTTAAATGCATCCACTTGGGAACTGGGAAACCAATAATACAAATTAAGGAGATGGATATCTGGGGCTGATGCTTGTGTGTAATATACATCCGTGGGATGGAGCAAATCTAGGTGATCTAAAAGGGAATTGCATCTGGCCTTATTAGCACTATGCCCTAAGTAGCCCAGTAAGCCCTGGCCCTGTGTACTTGGTTGGTACTGTTGTCAATCCCAGATTGCTGTGTGCTGCTGGATTCATCGAGTGTGAACCCCCATTCTTCCCCCTGGTGAGGAGATGCTCAAAATTCACAGGAAGAGGACACAGGGACAGTTGGGGCTGCCTTGGTACACACTGGACAGATAGAAAATGTTCCACGGAGCTAAATTAGAGCAGGGGTAATGGCGAGAACGGCAGGGTGGGAAAAGTCTAAGGTTGGATTCTAGCTCTAAAGACATCCTCTGGTCTGGAAATCCCGACAGCTTGACTCTAGCCACAATCAAGTTGGTTGCAAAGTCAGTTTGTGTCTATGGACCTCAGTTTCCCTATCTGTTACACAGATAGAAGTGGTTGTTTTTCCCTTTTATCTCCCCATGTGAGAATTCCTCATGACTGGGCTTGGGGGGGGGGATGTATAAGAATAGGATCACTGTGTTCATGGAGTTTTCAGGAATCCCTCCTTTCCCACCTGAACCCTGTTCTGAAGAGAAAAAGTGCCGAAGTATGACTGCTGTTCACTTGCTGAGTTACTGGTTTACCATCCTGGCCAGATCTAAAGTAGGAGTAGATTTATTTTTGAAGTGGGGAGGGGAAAATAGGGAATGGATAGGTGATTTCACTGGTATGAGGAAACTCCTCCTAAAGCATTGAGAAGTTAGGTGACTTGTTTGGGTCACACACCTAATATTGACTGGAAGACTTGAATCAATCAGGCCCTGAGTTGGGGTCCTGGTCAGTTCTCTCAAGATTATACTATGTCCTGGAAGGTAGAAAACGGCCAAGAAAAAAGTCATCTCGGGATATCTACTTCGGGAAATAAGGTTTTCTCTTTCTTACAGTCAGTGGTAGGCTTGGGCTGTGGCCCATTTGCAACCTGAGGCGGCTTGACCTTTGGAAAGCCACTTCCCTTTATGGCCATATCTATAAAATGAGGGACTTGGATTAAATGATCTCTAAGGTTCCTGCCAGCTCTAAATCTCTGATCCAGGGAGCAGCTTCACAGCTCCGCTAATGTGGGCATTTACTAAGAATTATCTCTGAATAGAACAACGTGAAATCTTTGTCTTTCCTTCCTCCTCCTCTCTCTTGGTTGCTCCATGACAGAGCAGGTCTATAACCTTGTGTCTGCCTCAAAAAAAAAAAAAAAAAAAAAAAAAAAGAAAGAAAAAGGAAAAAAAAATCATTGGCTCCATATGGTAATTTCCACCCTAGAATATAAACTCTGTTTCTAGGCAACAGGAGAGGAAAAGTGTTGCCTCTGAGGGACCATTTGCTGTGACCATCGCCCACATTCAGCTCAGCCCCTTTCCAGATACCTCCCACTCCAGCCTGGCCAGGTCCTTCTGGGGGGCATGATGGAGGAACGGGGGTGGGGTGAGGGTGGTGGCTGCTCTGTAGTTCAAAAGCCTCAGACCTCACCGGCAAGGATTTATAAATCACTTTATAGCAACAGCCTGCTTTCGAATCATTTTATTGGAACATATTCAAGTAAGTGACATGTGCAAACAAGACATCAGCGATTCTTCTCAGTCATGCAAATGCCCATATCGCTGTGCACCCCTGGATTCTCGGTCAAGTACAACCCCCCAGGGTCCTTTCTTGAGCCAGGGACGTTTCCAGAGCATGGGACTTTGCTTCGAGGGATACTTGCCTCAGCAAAGCTCAGGGCCCTGGAGACCGCCCTTGGCCCTCACCCTCACAATAAGCCTGTGAGACAGCTGAAGTGTAAACTTTTGGAAACACACGGGAACACCCCCCACTAACCTAGTCGTGGAAATGAGTGCTGAACTAAAGAAACAAGGCCTGGTCTAGTGAAAACAAAGCAACGGAATGAGGAAATGGGATTAAATAAGTGATCTTTGCCTCTCTCCCCCTCCTGAGTTGGGCTTTCCCTGGGAGACCGGATTCATCTCTACGGGAGAGTCTTTCCTGGGGCTCTGAGGGTGGGGATGGGGAGGAAGAGGTGGGTATCTTTGAGTATATTTGAAGCTAAGAGACACGGGGGTGGGCTCTAAAACATGGGTTTGGATACATTGGGGGGCAGAAGAGGGATACTGGAAAATACAAGTGGATTGATGCAATAGATTTTCTATGGCTGAATGATTTTGGCAAACTTTTGGTAAGGCTAGGCTAAGCCCTTCTTTTGCTCTACTCTCTTTCCCCCTCCTTTACCACCCTATAGCCCCCTTTTCTCACCACTTCCTGCTGTATGAGAGGAGGCAGGCTCGGTCAGAGTGATGGGTTGTCCCCCAGGTTCTGGAAGGGTGACATATGGAGGGGTGGAAGACGGGGAGGGGACAAAAGCCTCCTCCTCTAACTTTCCCACCCTCCCACTCCTGCCCTTCACTAGAGTGGAACCCTGGGCCTGGGTGGGGTGGGATGATGATGTTGAGGGCACACTGGACCATGGAGGATGTCTCTGGTCCGCAGCACCTACACCATATCAAGCTTTGTAGAGGAAAACCTCGAATTGCACCCAGAGGCAGAACAGGGGACCCATGGAACAGGGGAGCCCACCGGCCGAGCCCACAGCCCAGGAGGGGCAGGCTCTGCTGCACCCACACCAGCCCTGCCAGGGCAGTCCCAAGAGGAGTGGGTGGTGGGTGTCCATGCGGGAGGTCCCAACGGCGGCACGGCTAACCCGGTGAGGCTGCAGGGACAAGTCCCAGGCTGTGCGCTAAACGTAAGTGGAGAAAGGATCCCCAGGTCCCAGGTGCCACCGAGGAGCAATGCTGTAGTCCTGTTAAGAAAAGGGCCCGGGCTCTGTGATTTGCATATTATTTTGAGTAAATCTGCATGAGACTCAATGAACCTCACATAACATAGAATAAAATAATCCGTGCAACCTACTGCAATTGTGGTAACCTAAATGTTTACAGCAGGACACATGATAAATACACAATAGCTTTGTAGGGAGCCAGGGAAGAAGTTAGGCTGCATGGGTACCTTCCTTTTTTTCTCTCTGCTCTCTGCGTCTCCCTTAAGGGACTCTGAGGCAAGATGGAGGAAAGAAGTGAAGAAGGACCCAAAAAGTGTGTCTAAGAACCCTCATGCTAACCTCATGAAAACATCTCTATTAGGTGTGAATGTATCTCACAGCAGCTTTGCCTCTTCAGAGGAGGAGTACCTGCTTCTTAAAGTATGAGCAGATTTTTAAAAGTCAGAATAAACTTAATGTGAGACTTTTTGGAGTTGTTCATGCTTCTTCCCAGTCTTCCAGGGACTCCTGCTCTCCTTATCCTCCACTAAAAAGAAGTTTTCCTCAAATTAACTAGGCCATATTAACCTATATGTTAAACAACTGATTTCTGAGTGCATTATTTTTCCCTATATAGTTTTGTATTTCCTAGAAAAATGGTTTTTGGTTAGTTATATTTTCATACCTGTAGGCCAAGTTATCTTATAGATGTTCTCAGGAACATTATCTTGTGACCCAGGGCTATAAAACCAATCCCAATGGGTGGAGATAGTCTTCTGTATTGATGGGAGTCAGGGCCCCTTGTACCTGACATTTCCTTAGTTAAAATTTAACAAGAGAACTTTATTGGATCTTTCTGAATGTAATAGTAGAGGATGGGAGAGAGTGAATGAATGATAAATCTAATCTAGGGGGTCCTTAGGTTGATTGGTAGATTACTTACAAAAGAAAGTATAATTCAGATTCTGATTGTGGCAAGAGCAAGCTGTATAAGTGAAGATGGGACTCTTTTTTTTTTTTTTTTTTTTTTTTTTAGAACAGAACATGGTGTACATAAATCTTTTTTTTTTTTTTATTGGGTTTTGTGAAGGGAGAAGATACCTTTATTCCTTACTTCATTCAATTTTGCTTGGGTATATCTTTCTTATAAGTATACTATAAACTTTTCCCTGACTGCCACCATTTCTTTGGCAGTTACCGTGATTCTTCTATTAGATGGAGAGTCTCTTTGGAATTCAGTTTTCTTATCCCTAAAATGATGGGGGGCTAGATCAGGTGATCTACTTATTGTGTACATACTTATACAATATGGTAGAAAGAACCATTGCTTGGGTGTCAGATGACCTGGACTGGGTTCAGATGCCACCTCTGACACTTATTGCCTGCTTAATCACTCTCTCTCAATCTTACTTTCCTCACCTATAAAAAAGATCCTTTCTAGATTTTCTTTAAAGCCCCTTCTAGCTCTAAATCTAGCATTTTGGGATTTGGGGGAGGGGACTCAAGTTGACTTTACTGACTGTAAAATCTTCCCTCCCTCCCCAAATTACAAACTTGAACCTGAAGTAGTTTGAGTAAGTTTTACTAACAGGACCAATGGTGAATATACCAGAGATCTGCCAAGCTGATGATGTCTTAGAGAAAAATGGCGAAACTTCCCTCAAACTCCAGTCTTTTTGTTTAATGATGATTTTCTGAGTTTTGAATTTGTCCTTCCACATTTTATATTTCTGCCTTCATCATCCCCCTTGATCCTTGTCTGTTAGTTGGAATTTATACCATAACCAAAGAACTTCAAGGTGGGTTTTCTTCTGAGGATGAATTGGCTAAGTAAGTAAATTTGATGTGGTGAGACAAAGTCAAGCTACTTTCATTATCCCTGTAGGGTAGGGGCTCTGAATCTGGGGTCTAAGAACTTTCCTTTTTTTTTTTTTTTTTTTTTTTTAATTGATAATGGTATTTTAATATAATTAATTTTCTATGGATTTTATTTTATAAATTTAAAAAAATATTCTCAAAAGGGTCTGTTTGTTGATTTTCCAGAATGCCACAAAGAGCCATGACACAAAAAAGGTGAAGAATCCTGCTCTAGGGTACCATTTTGATATCTTCCATTGCCCAACAACTAAATTAGCAAAAAGGATACTGGTGAAGATAGTGTGGTGTAGTGGAGAGTACATCGGATTTGGAGTCTGAAAATCTTATTGTGAATGAAATTAATATTCCTAAAAAAACAGGTCTAAACATAGCACCCATTGTTCAAGAAGCTTTAGTGATTCTCAACTTCTTCTTTCAAAGATAAAACTCTCACTCCTCAGCATGGCATTTAAAGCCCCTCATCATTGGCTCCAGTCTCTCCAAGCCAACTACTTGTTAACATCCCCATAAGCTTGATATTTTAGCCAATGTACCCTATTTGTATGTGAGAGCCCTTCTTCCCTCTCTCTGATTTTGCCTGGGCCCTTGCCTATATCTGGAACGATTCCCCTCTTCTCCGACTCTTGGAACTCCTAATTCTCTTCCAAACTCAAATGACATCTTCTCTAAGCAGCCTTTTCTGATTGCCTCAATTATAAATGCTTCTCTTCTCCACCTCCCAAATATTTAAAACTGCTTTTGTTTATATTTTACATTAATGTTACTGCATATGTGTACTTTCCTCAAAGTAGAGTACAAACTCCAGCCACAGATTTTTTTTTTTTTTTTTTAAATCCTCAGTGCCTGCCTAGAAGGTAGGTACTTATCTAATTGAATTGATTTGAGCTGAGTCAATTCAGATGGTTCTGCTGTTCTGGCATTATGTAAGCCACTTCTTCAGTTTGAGATTGAGCTTCCTCAGCTATACATTGTGAGCTCCTGGAAGACAAGGTTTTATCTTTTTTTCCTTTTTGTTATCCCCACTGCTTGGCACTGTGCCTGGCATTAAATAAATATGTGTTAAATAAACGCTTATTGGTTGACTGTAAAATGGGAAAAATAACATTTTCACTAACTTCTAGCTTAGTGGTGAGGAAAATAACTTTTTAAACTATAAAGCACTTTGAGCATCTAGTTGGCACAGTGATAAGTGGATAGAGGGCAGGGCCTGAAGTGAGGGAGATAAGTTCAAATGTAGCTTCAGACAACTGAACTTGCTATGTGACTCTGGTAACTATAAAGAAATAGTGAAACCCTGGGATAGTCCTGTTCTTAAGGGCATCTTTTCCCTCATTTTTTTCTGTTCTCTTATATATTTTACATTCACCTGTTCTTTTGCCCTCTCTTTGTTCCCCTCTGCTCTTCCATCTGTTCAGTGAGTTTTCTGGAGAGAATTCTGAAGACAGGCAATGAGTAAAAATAATGTTTCAATTACACTAGTTTTTATCTGTACTCATTATTTCTTTTCCGGTTAGAAACTGCCTTATTATGAATGAATGTCTCTCAGAAAACACTCTTGGTGGCAGTGGTGGAGGAGGAATTTAATTGGTTTCTTCCTATTTTCTGAAAGCTCGATGCCCATGGGCTGATAAGTGACTCTGTATGTGGCCTCCAGAGTTGACTTCAATGTCTCCATCAGAAATTCCTTGCAAACTTTCCTTCGAGGGTTGGGAACAATGCAGCTTTTATTCTCTGCCCACCTCCTCTGCCCTTACATTGGGGTAAGCCAGTGTTGTTCAGAAAGGGGGGGAATCTTTGGCAATCTCACAATCCTACTTATTCTCTATTACAAAGGAATAAGGAAGAAGTCCTTGTGTCTCTCCAGGCTAAGATCAAGGCTGAATATGAGATTTGGTGCCCTACCTCTTGATGTGTATGTGTACATATGTGTACTGGCGATCACCTTGGGTTAACTCGAAGGTGCTGACTATCATTGTACAAAAAAGAAAGGGATCTATCCCTAGTGGAACAAAAGAACAGTCCTCATCCTTCATTTCTACCTATATTTCCATGGATTTAAATGCTCTCATTCCCATATCCTCCTCCCCCAGTCTCCTCTCAGCAATTGAGTTTTGGGACTTCTTTATTGAAATCTCCCTTAACTTTTCCTGTCTCACACTCGGCCTTGATGACAGAGTCTCAGATGAGACAATGTTAGTTCTTATAATAACAATATATTATAATACAAAATAATATAACATATAAAACATATACTGTAATTTATAATATAAAATAATGTAGTATATGCTAGATTATAATTACATAATTATAATCATCATATATTATAATACAATAAAATTATTATTATTATTATTATTATTGTTGTTGTTGTTGTTGTTGTTGTTGTTGTTGTTGTTGTTGTTATTATCTCAACTCTTGGCCAAACTCTGCTCTAGTCTCTAATCCTTTTGGGGGCAACTTTTCCTAATCCAGAGGTTCTAGGAAGATGATGTAGTTTAATGGATTGAGGCCACAGGGCCAGATTTTGAGTTTTAGATTTGGTATTAGCTAGTTGCATGAACTTTGATAAGTTATATAATTTACATAAACTTAGTGGATAGAATGGAAGACTTGGCGTGCACAAGACCCAAATTTAAATTCTACTTCTATCATCAATAAATTACTTAATCTTTTTTTTGAGTCTAATTTTCCTTGTCTGTAAAATATAGATAATAATACCTATAATTCCTGGTGTATAGAGTTGATGTGCTGCTCAAATAAAATTATGAATGTAGAGTGCTTTGCAAACTTTAAAGCATTATAGAAATGCTAGTTATGATTACTATTCAGAGGTGGATCATCCCCGTTAATAATAGCTAGTCTACATTTCTCCATTCCTGTGGGTGGGGGAATGGGAACACCTGCTTTGTCTTCAGCTCCTTCGGGGGAAGAGGTTTACCCGAGGGAGTTAGGGGAAGGCAGGCCCCCCAGGACTCTGGAGTATAGTTTATAGCAGAGAGAACGAACACTAACTCAGCCAAAGCCTTGCCTCAAGGCTTTACTCAAACAAAACCAACCCTTGAGGGTCAGGCCTGATGACATCTCCTTCTCCTACCTCCCCAAGTAGAAGGACTCCTCCTGCTGAATGTGTGGGAGGCACCCACACTTCCACTCCCACCCACCCACACAACACACATAGAGATTCTCAGATGTGGTCTCACATAGAGAGGTACAGATATACACGTACATGTGTACATGCAAAAATACAGATACATATCCATGCAACATAAATATATCAATTAATCCAAATTTAAAATATTTATTTACACTCTATATAATGTCCAGCTGTATGCTGCAGAGAATATTAAGCACAGTCCCTGTCCTCAAGGAGCTTACAGTCTAGCTGAGGAGACCAGACTAAACCACATGGAACAAGTAGGGAGCATTCCAAGACAGAATGTACAAAATGAACGGCACAGACCACTGGGATAACGCGACTAATAAAAACAATAGGCTTAAATGACACACTTTGTTCTCTGAGGCTTCATTGTTGGAGGAAGAAAGGGCGGAGAAAGCACAGGGATGCATTTCAGGTATTCACATAAGAGGTAGGAGTCATGAATATGCCATTAAAAATGAGCCAGTGAACATAAAATATAGAGAACTTGGGCAGAAGAAAGAGATAGAATGGAGGAGAGGACTATGGGGGGAAGGTTAGGAAAGAGGGATTACACATGGGGAGCTGCCTCATTTTACAGATAAAGGAAACTGAGGTAGAGATGTCAAGCGTCTTGCCCAAAGTCATGGAGCTAGTGCCTGAGGTGACATTTGAGCCGAGATATTGAGCCCACTGTCCTGTGCTGGGACTGCTGACCAGCTTTATTTTAGAGAAGGGTGGCTCTCAGCTCCTAGAACAAGTCAGTGATGATGGCCCATAATATACATACACTTTCTTGCCCCTGGGCTCACAGAAATAGACCTCCAGAGCCCTGGTTGGGGAATAGTTGGCAGTTAATTTTAAAAAGTTGGGTGGCAGTGAAATTAGAGGGGACTTTGAAGACCAGGGAAAGAAGTCTGTCCTTAATATAGCAGGAAGTTGTCATTTTAGGATCCCAAACAGAAGAATAACATAAAAAACCCAAAACAACAACAAGGGGAACCTGGGCTTCTGGGTCTGGGCTTGATTTTAGGGTTTGTAGGCAATGCAAAAGTACTGGAAAAGAAGGAAGGAGGTGACTCTGTATAAGATACCATAATGATTGAGATGCATGTGATATGTCTATATAGCAACGTACTTTAAAGATGTCAGAATTGATGAAATTGCCTTTACGCAGAAGTTCATATGGTTACTGACTCGGAATTGGGAGGAACCTTAGTGATCAATTCATTCAATCTTCTTTTTTAAGAATGAAGTCCAGACTGAGTCCCAGAGAAGTGATTTGCCCAACATTACACAGAAAGAATTGGGAAAATGGATTTGAATTCAGATCCTTTGAATCTAAATTGATCATACTTTTGAATATCATCAGCATTGGCAAATTTTCCAATTTGGGTCTGGTTTTGACTTTTTGACAGCCAAAAATCAACCCTAATATACTATTTGGGGTATGGAAACTATCAGGTGACTACAAAATTATTCTATTAAGCTGCTAGCACAACTACTACAATTATTACATATTTCTAATATAACATGGCTAACGGCAACTTTTTATCATCATATTTACATGCTATGTTCTATGATTAAATGGATGACTGGAGACTATTTTAATAATCCATAGGTATAAGTGAATATGTTGAATCTTCTGTTAAAGAAAATTCACAAGTCATTTGTTTTTTTTTTTTAAACACTCAATTTTAAGTCAGTGGTTGAGAATTTGGTTGAGAACTTCACTTTCTCATAGAAACAATGTTAAGTATAGTAACCATATATGAATCATGCTTTGATATTTTCAAAAAGTTTTCAAATCTTTGTTCTCACTTTGATTCTGCCAAGAATCCAGTGAAATTTTAGGACAAAAATTAATATGTCCATTTTGCAGGTGAAGTGAGTGAGGTTCTGAGAGATAAAAATAACATCCCATAGTCTGGTAGCTAATAAAATGGCAGCACTGAGTCTAGAACCCAAATCCCTGGATATCTAATCTTATATTTTATTCATTGTGCTGTTATTGATTCATATTATGTTCTCATAGTAGCCCCACGCAAAGCATATGTAATCTCTTATTTAGTCGAATTGCAGCAAGTTTTGATGAAAATGGTAGGAAATAGTTTGCAAAACTAAGAATTCACATACTGAATAAGAAATAGCATACTTATCTTGGAACGTGGTACCTGATGTTTAGAAAATGATGAGGAAGTAGCCACATAATTTTATGGAATTCCCATATTCTTGCCTACTTTAAAGGGCATCAGAGGTTGATGAGATTCATTCTTTATTATATCTAATTTCCCTTTAAAATTCTTGGCTTTTCTCTTCTGTGATACAAATGTACTTAGTTTTATTAGGGTTATTTTTCTTTTTGCTTACAAAAGGCAAATAGAGAAAGGAAAGAGAGAAAGGAAAAAAAGAGATTCAGGCAAAACATATATAGAAAGAAAACTAAATTTCCCTGAGGTAACTGGGATAAGGCTTGCAAGAAGAAAAGAATGTAGTGGGGGGGAGGGGGGCTAGCTGTACTCTCATGTGTATTTATGAAAAAGATTTCCTCAAGTGGAATTTGTTGGATTTAAAGGGAAAAGGAAGGTAAGACAGCATGACAGGTGTGTGAAAGCAGGACCAATAAGGAAAGGGATATTTTATTTGATAATTCCAGACCCTGGTCACTTGCCCAGTATCTTTCATCTAGAAAAGTTTGGTTGTTCTTTGGAGGGGCAACCCTTGGGATGGTAGAAGGATCAGGGAGGCTGTGTGAACCCAGCCATTTTTATGGATGGGATGTTGGCAAATTGTGGATTTGTACTTCATAGAATCCTAAACTCCATGCAGTTATCTTATTTTAGGTATATATTCTTCTGTGTACATATGTGTATGTAAATTATATGTAATTGCCTTAATTTTGTCTCTTTCCACCTGAGCCTCATAATAACACTATACTTATATTGCCTCAGCTTGCCTATTGTATTTCCAACAGATTTTGCTTTTCAGTTAGCATTTTTTTGGGTCTACTTATATATTAAAGAATATTCCCTAGCAAACATCTCTTTGAATTACAAAATTTCTTTGAAATACAAATTACAAAAAGTAGTACCCCAAGACTGTGTTTTGGGCTCAATTTCTCTGCAAAGAGTTTTTGCCCATAGCAAATAATCATGTATTTTAGAGCATCACTGGAACATTTCCTCTGTAGAGAAAATTCAAAATAATAACGTTAGCTAGCATTTAAAATAAATTTCACATGTTACCCTCATCACAACCTTGTGAGGTAGTTGCTATTGGGAAAGGGGTGGTTTGAGAGGTTAAGTGACTTGCTCCAGTCACAAAGCCAGGATAACATTAGAACTTAGGTCTTTCAGTACAGTACAGTATTCTATATACTATACCTAATTGCCGTAAAGGTGATATTTTCTTTAGGTTCTCTCTTTCTCTACAGGGATGGTTGACTAACTACAAGGATGGAACATTACATACACTTCCTGGCTTGCTTCATGTCTGGTTAAGTACTTGAAGTGCTTTTCCCCTCTCTCTCTCTCTGTCTGTTTCTCTCCCTGTGTCTCTCTCTTTCTGCTATTTTCTGTCTCTCTCTGTCTTGTCTCTCTCCCTGTGTCTTTCTTTCTCTCAGTCCTCCTCTCTCTCTCCTCTCTCTCTCTCTCTCTCTCTCTCTCTCTCTCTCTCTCTCTCTCTCTCTCTCTCTCTCTCTCTTTCTCTCTCTGTCTCTGTCTCTCTCTTTCTCTATCTCTCTGTCTTTCTCTTTGTCTCTGTCTCTTTTTCTCTGTCTCATCTCTCTCTGTCTCTGTCTCTCATTCTCCTCTCTCTGTGTCTCTGTCTCTCTCTTTGTCTCTCTTGGTCTCTGCCTTTCTGTCTGTCTCTGTTTCTCTTTCTCTGACTCTGTCTCTCTGTCTCTATCTCTCCGTTTCCTCTCTCTGTGTCTCTGTCTCTCTCTTTGTCTCTCTCAGTCTCTGCCTTTTTGTCTGTCTGTCTCTGTCTCTATCTCTCAGTCTCCTCTCTCTGTGTCTCTATCTCTCTTTGTCTCTCTCTGTGTCTCTCTGTCTTTCTATATCTCTCTGTGTGTCTCTGTCTCTCTGTCTCTTCTCTCTGTGTCTCTGTCACTGTGTGTGTCTCTATCTCTCTCTTCTTTCCTTTCTTTTTTCTTTTTCTATTTTCTCCCAAACAGCAAAAAATAGATTTCCCTCACTAATGGATAAAGTAAAAGAGGGATGAGCATTTTAACATCTTTTGGGGGAATGACAGCAGTTTTTAGAGGCTCAGTGGGTGGAAAGTATCTCATTTCAATTACTCTTCATTCCCTTCAAGGTTTCTAAGATGACCTTTTCCACCCTGGTTTTTGAGAGTAATTTTCCTTTAATGTGCTAAAACAAATTGTGAATATCCAATCTGATGTTCTACTTTTACAGGAGGCAGAAAGAATGTAAAGACATTGGGGTGGGGGTGATGAAAGTACTATCTCTTCTTTTCTTAAAAAACTCCCAGAGGTCCTATCTCCTCTAAACTCTAATCATAGAAGAATCTATGGTCTATAATGATAGAGGCGATCCAAAACATAATGAGGGGAAGAGGTGTTAGAGTAGAGGGAATAATATAATATTATGATTTCTTTGAGGGAAAAGAGATGAATTAGCTTCAAGATTTTAGGAGGCCTATCTTTCAAAGAAGGTGTAACTTTTGAGGTAATTAGCTAAAGACAATTGGATAAGGGATTCTCAAGTACTCTGAATAAGCCCCGAAGAGACTATATAGACTAGCATCATGGAGAAATGCCAAACAGGCAAGCAAACTGCTATATCTTTGTTGAAGGTGATCAAAATCCTCCTAAAAACAAAATTAGTGAAATTTTAACATTTGTAATTAGTACCCATCAATATAATATTAAAATATATGCTTAATTTTTTTAAAACAAGAAACAAAATTGCTTTTTAAAAAGCAGTAATAAAAAAATCAGTATAAGGAGAAAGGAGAGAGCTTTGGAAAAGCTGTCAGCAGAAGAATAGGAGCAGGAGATAATGATAATGATGATAATAATAATAGTTTACATTTATAAAGCATTTTGCAGTTTACAAAGTACTTCATAATAACCCCATGACAAATGAAGTATCTCATTTGATACTTGGAGAAACTAGTCCTCAGAGAAATTAAATGACTCACCTAATGTCCCAAAGCTATGATCAAAACTGGAATTTGAATGCAGATCCCTTCATTTCCACACTGTCAGATTATTACACTGTTAAAAGGACTAACAAGGAATCCTAAATAAAACCGGATGGCTCTTGTCTATCATGGACTAAAATTACAGGACTCTGCATCTTTTAGCATCTTTCCAGAATGAGAATTGTTACAAGATTCAGCCAAAGTCACCTCTCTGCCATCCCTCTGTTGTAGATCCCTGGAGCTAAAATGTTTGCACTAGCTCTGAACAGGAAATTCTCCATTTCTCCTAATCTTTCCCTGTCCTTTGGGTCCCCACCCTTAAATCTCACCCTACCTACCACAATAGTAAATATTATTTAGAAAGTGCTTTGTAAACCTTAAAGTGCCCTATAAATGTAGATTTTGATGCTGATAAATATTATCTTTAGATGCCTGCATATTGTTAGACTGACAAACAGATGAAGCACTGACAGGGATACTTTACTCTTCTAGGAATGGCCTGAAAAAAATAACCATGCATCATTTCCACGACCTAAGTTATGGTTAGGTAGATTATTCACTAATGGTTAATAATATATGCTATTTCTGAGCACATAGATTATGAACCTCCAAGTGTCCCAAACTGAGGATAGCCTTAGCTCTAAAGCCAATTTGCAGTTTTTCCAGCTATTTTCATAAGAAGTTCATGAGATTTAAAGCTGGGAGAGATCACATAGCCAGTGTTCATTTTACAGATACAAATACTAATCTTCTTTCCTCCCACCCCCAATTAGTAAGATCAAACAAAGATTAACAGAACTGGAATTTGAACCTAGGTTTGCTAATCCCTTTCCTCCTCGCCCTTTATCCTTCCTAGCAAAAAGCTTCCACCTGGCTGGAGTTTCTAAAGCTGCCCCAGATTTCTCCGCCTACCCAGAGACACCCCACTTATTGTATCTGGGAAAGTTGGTCCCAGACAGTCCGGGGTTCAGTGTTGCCAGCTTTGCCTTCCCTCCGTCCCTACCCTTTGCAGGACTGGTGTGTCCGGCTCCGACAACCTTCTCACTCTGTTCCTAAAAATTAAGACATTTGACTTTTCCAAGAGAAAAATTATTTTGGTCTATAAAACCCTTTCTGAAGCCTGCCACTCCTGCCTTCCCAGCCTATTAGCCTGCCCCCTGGCTTTCTCTTCTATCTCATTTGATTCTGGAATCCTGGTACCCACTGTTCCCCAGAAAAAAATTATATATATATATACATATATATACACAACTATCTGGGAGATATACTCACTTGCGCCTTGCTCCTCTTAGAATGCTTCCAACTAATCCGCTTTAACATCTTGGCTCTCTGTCAGCTTCTCACTCCTCCTCCTCCACCAGAATTTAGGAAATGGAATAAAACTCTAAGTCCCCAGCGCAGCAGACTCAGTGGCTGGCTCTGGCTGGCCCCAGGCGCAGCTGGCTGAGTCCTTTTCGGGCTCTCTCTGAGAATATCTTTGCCACCTCCAGGAACAGTCAAGCCCTCAGTGCCAGATTGAGGCTTTGACTGGAGAGACACGGAGCCTCTGCTTTGGGCAAATCACATGCCCACCAAGGCCACCTTGTGAGTCACTGGCACCCCACAGTGAGAGATCCGAGATGGGCATTAATAATGAGCTGCTGACCTTTCTCTTGTACCACACCAGAGATGCTGGGCAAGGCTGTAGGAAGTGTTGGCAATTTCATTTGGATGAGATCTGTGCTGCTGTCTACCATTATTATTATTATTTTTCTCTCCCAGAAAGGAATGACAGGCTGAATTGGTGGCATGAATTCAAAGTTCTTAATGCAGGGAGCAATAAGTCCAAGGTTCACTCTGCTCTAACTCCCAAACTAGAGAAGAACTAAGACCTATAATTAGGCTCTTTTGCTCCCAGGCAAATGCCACAAATTGTGCCAGAGGTAGGTGGCTCAGCCTGGGTCTTCAACTGAATAGAATCTGGGGGGAAGGAGCTGGCCATTTGGTAGTTCTAGTACTATAATGAAAGATTCTAGCTGGGTGCTAGGAATGGCCTGAAAAAAATAACCATGCACCAGTTCCATGATCTAAGTTATTGTTAGGTAGATTATGCACCAACGGTCAATAATATATGCTATTTCTGAGCAGATAGGTTATATCTTTACGTGCTGAAGAATTGAGATTGCAAGTGCTGCCAATACCTTCTAAATCTGACACTGGGGCAGAGCCTTAGCTCTTAGTCCTAGCTTTGGAGCAACTAAAAGCTGAACACTTCTGTATGTTTTCTTATAGAAAATATATAATCATGTTTTCTTTCTCATCCCTGTTTCTGTTGTATGAAGTAATAAAATCCATAATGCTAAATGCCACGTAGGATGGAGATATGAAAATTTGTTTGGGTGTTCTGAAAGTCCTTATGTTAGTCTTAGAAAATGGGAACTTGTAACAACTGAAGAATATTTAAAGAAATAGCCCTAGTCTGAGTTAGATGACTGTTTTCTGGGGAAAAAAAATACCCCTCATTTTCTTTTTAAAGTATTGGTCTCTCTTAAACTAGGTGGTTTTTTCATGCCATTGGGTTTAAATTAAAATATTAAGTAAAATAGTGCTGTCCTGATTTATTTTGGCAGGTGGAGCTGAGTTGAAATTTTCAATTAAAATGGTACTTTACCCCCTAGTGAAATAGAGCAGCTGGTACCTCATATGGAAGCCAGGCAGCTGAGAAGTTCTTTATTTATTTATAAAAAGGAAAAAGCCTACATTATTGGCTTTTCCCATGACACTAAGTTTTCTAAGCACTATCACACAATATAATCATGACATGGAGGTGGGAAGAAAGCTGGGTTTGTGACCAATGTTAGATAGCACAGATGAAATGAAGCTGAGATGGAAACATAACATGTTGGCAAACAGAATAAGAACCCACAAAGATCTTGACAGTTCAGTACAAGGAGCTGAATAGAATAAGGTGGAATGTATTGAGAACAAATGAAAAGTCCAAAATTTGGATTAAAAGGAAATCAGTTGAATCAGTTATGATCAGGCCATAGGTCTTATGAAAAAGACCTGGAGGTGTTAATGGAATTCAGTCCCGATTTAAATCTACAATTTGATATGGTAGCCAGAATATGAAAGCAATCTTAGATAGCAAGAATAGAAACTTGGTCTAAATCAAGAGAGGTGATCATCCTACCATACTTTGTTCTGGTTAAAGGAAGTAATCGAGATGATTCAGGAAATTGAAATCATACCTGAGGAAGATTGTTGAAAAGAGATGTTTAATCTGGGGAAGAAAAAACTGAGTAAGAGAAGATAAGGTCAGGCATGATGGCTATTTTTAAGACTCTAAAGGACTGTCATGTAGAAGACCTTTTGCTTGGTCCCAGAGGGTAGGGCCAAGATCAATGAATGACAGTTGGCTAGAGGTAGATTTTGATTTTCCTAGCAATTCATGCTATGCAATGGTGAAATGGCTCTTCCTCCAGAGCTAGAATTTCTCAAAATGGCAGAGCTAGTGTATCAACTTGTCAGATCTGTATAGAGGGAATCCTGCTTCAGGTAAGGCTAGGACTTGATGGACTCTGAGGTTTCTTTCAACACTGACATAATATGATTGATAGACATATATGATACATCAAAGAGGGTAATGAAGTCCAAAGCATCATGCTTTTGTCTTACCATGCTGATGAGAATTTTTTTTTTAATCTTTGGAGTAACAGAGATGATATTCTTTGAAAAAGAATAAGTTTTAAACTCATCTCTAAGGGCTAAGGTATGAGACATTCAATCCCTGCCTTGGATAGGAAGAAGAATGGTTTTAGGAAACGTCTTTTCCTATCTCTACCCTTACTCCAAGCACTTTCAAAGTATCATAACAAGCCCTATTCTTCTCAACAGACAATCTAAGGATTAGACATGCTTCAGTGGATTCCTGGATGAAAAATGGAACCCAAATGCCAGTTACTCTTTTAAAATGTGTTTCTTGTATCCATCTCTCCAACTCCTTCACCCTAACATGGAACGTATATTTCTTCCCATGCATTAACAAAAGTTTTCCTCAATTCTGATTTTTTCCCTTATGTTGTGACTCCACAAGTGACAAAACTTTAGGCTGAGCCATATTTATTTATCCTTAGTTTGGATTGTCATTAAAGAAGAGAAGACACTGTGTAACTGAAGTGTCATCCTCATTAAACTGGAAACTCCCAGAGGGCAGGAATTATATTCATTATCCAAAAGGTTCATTCCAAAAGGTTAAACTATTATAATCTGTATATATTTAGTCACTCCTCCCTGTTTTCTCTTTCAAATACCCAATAAAAGAAACAGAGGCCAGGCTGTGGAAGACTCAATTTTCTTATAACTGTTGTCAAAAAAGCTATAAGATAAAGTAATAATGATAACTAGCAATAATATTTATGTAGCATCAAAATCACCTTGTTTAATCTTCTCAACAATTCTTGGAGCTAGCTAGTGGAGTATCACCATTCACATTTTATAGATGATGAAAGTAAGATGCAGGAAATGGCTTGCAGCTAGAAAGCTGAAAAGCTGGACATTAAAGTCAAATCATCCACCTCCAATTCCTGTGCTCATTCCATATGGATCTAAGATTTACATATTGAGTTTCCCTCATTGTGCAGTGAAATGTCAGTTTTCCCATATTTAAATAAGTACATGGATGTAGTGGAAATAGCTGACATAGCTGGGATTCATTCACATTATATTACACTTTCGGGAGGGAACAAGTGAAGGCTCTATAATAAACTTGTGCTGATGGAAAGAACACCCAGGTGTACTCTGTCTCAGCCCTGGGCTTTCCATCTGAGGTGATGCTGGGAACAGAGAAGAGTTGTTCTCTGGGTGGCACGGTGTTTGTTTTGGAGTTAAAAGTGTTTGATCACAAAATGGGAAGCAATAAAAGGAGCAGAGTGGTAGACCATAACCTGCCTCAATAAGGAAGTGTTTTATGGGTCCCATAGGACTCACTGGGGCTGTGGGCCGAGTGAGAAATATCTCTAAAAGA
The DNA here is from genome assembly GCF_048593235.1 of Sminthopsis crassicaudata. Classification (NCBI taxonomy): domain Eukaryota; kingdom Metazoa; phylum Chordata; class Mammalia; order Dasyuromorphia; family Dasyuridae; genus Sminthopsis; species Sminthopsis crassicaudata. The sequence continues at coordinate 333,569,969 of NC_133619.1, read as the reverse complement.
CTCAACCACAGTTTCTCTACTATAATACAGTGCATTTAATGGGATGGAGTTCCACTGAGGAGTTCATGCATATTCAGACATCATGGTTAAATGGAGTAGACCTCCACCAGTGATTCTGGAGTCACACCCCAGGGGTAAATCACTTTGGAAGTCTTTATAAACTTGTCAAATGAAAACATTATACAATGTGAGGTGCGTGACATTTCTGTTAGCACCAAAATTTCAGATCTGCTATGCTTGTCAATTTGTTGATTTGTTTTTTAGGGATATAACCTGGTACTGTCTTCACTGGACTCTTCAAATCCAGGGATCCTGTCTTTAAACTTCCTCCAATGAAGAATGTACATGAAGCATCCCAGAGAAAAATGAATCCTATTCTTAAGGACTTTTGAGAAGAGATTCCATAGTCTCTCCAATTACTGGTTTCAGAGTATGATATTCATCCTTGTTGGACAGCCCTTCCTTATGTCTAATTCAAATTATTTTGGCTGCCCCAAAAGTCCATTTTTTCCCCTTCCTCTTTAAAGTAAAAAGTGAGATGCAAATAAGTTAACTTTCACAAAATCCCTGACTTTCAGAATCTCAGAATTGAAAGGAACTTCAGAGGTAACATAGTCTAAGCTAAATATGAAAAAAAAAACCCATACTAAAATATTCCTCAACAAGCACCTATCTGAAGACCCCCATTAATTGGGAAACTATCAATTCCCAAAGCAGTCATTGTGCTTTTGGACAGCTCTTGTTGCTTAGAATGCTCACCATAAGCCTATATATGTCTCCTTTTAATATGTTCTCTATGCTCCTCATTCTGCCCTCTGGGGCCAAGTAAGATAAATCTGATCCCTCTTTCCCATGAAATCCCTTCAAACACAGGGTATTCCAAAAGTCTTAAAGCATCATTTTCAGTTGTTAAACAACTATCACATCCCTTTAAGTCCCAGACTAATGGTGCCCAGTTTCTTTATATGAGTTCTTAAGCTACTTTATTTATGTCTTGGACCCTTTGGCAGTCTGGTGAAGCCTATGATTCCTTCTCAGAATAATGTTATTAAATGTATAAAGTAAAATACAGAGATGTACAAAGGAAACCAATCATATTAAATGCAATTATTAAAATATAGTGATAAAACAGTAACAACAATAACAAATCCATAGACAGTAGACTAAATACTCCTGGGTTAGCCATACTTTATGTGGCATGGGCTCCAGTCCACTCACTCATGTTCCTCTTAATATTCTCTTGCTTGTTCATATCATGACTAAAATGTGGTTGCCTAGAACATAATACTCCAAATGTGGGCTGTTCAGGGAAGGACTTAACATTTCTCAAGTTCCATCTATGTCTCTATTGACAGCCTAAGATCATGCTATCTTTTTTTAATGATAATCTCATTTTGACCTTTTTTGTCAGCTCAAAGTTGAAAAGCGCTGTTATCTAAAAATGTTTTCCTCTCTTATAAATAAAAAAAATTTACTTTTTGAACCTATGCTTCTTCGGATACCAAGGAATAGCCAAACCTGCCTCCAGCTCCCCTTCTGCCAGGACACTTGCTATGGACTCTGCTGGGAGACAATGCCCATGTTAGTGTTATACAGTGGAAGGAGTCTGTCACTCTCTTCACCATGGAGCTGGAAGAGCTAGCTTCGCAACCCACCTCTACCACTCCTCAGACAAATTAAATAGAGACCTTAGTGTGGTAGACAGAGCATAGAGAATGAAGCTCAAAGTTCACATCCTGCCTCACACACTTAACTGTTAGCAAGCCCCTCACTTCTCTCAGGTTCAATTTGCTCATCTGTAAAAAAATAAAACAAAACTCAATAACATCTGAGGTTACTTCCAACTCTCGGATTCTATGATCCAAATTACATCGGACAAGTCACTTAACATCTGGTCTCAGTTTCTTCATCTGTTAAGAGGAGATGATAACATCTTCCTTATGTAACTCACATGGTTATCATGAGAATTACATGAGATAATAGAGATTAAAATGTTTAGTAACCATTGAGTGCTACAACAGTGTAAGCCGATATTATGATGAATGTTTGGCTAGTGGTCTGATGTCCCTCAGGTGAGACACCCGTATCACCCCCTTAACTCGTGGCCAATAGAAATTCTCCTTGTAGCTTTTCTTTTGACCTAAGTCAGTTTTCCTGTATTGAGACTGACAGCTCTTCCTGGCCTCTCTCTAACTCCTTGTCCCAGTTAGTCCTGAAGTAGGATAATAGCTTCCTGTCTCTGCTTTTAGTGTTTGTTTAGTGCACTGATTATCCCCATTCCTCTATACTCATCATCAGCTCATCCTGAGTTTCCTGGGTTTTGCAAGCTATTTGTGAGTTCTTCCACAACCCTCTCTCCCTACTCCCCCTTTCTGCAGAGCTCCCCCTTCTGCAGAGCTCCCCCTCCTTCCACTTCCAGGTCCATCACCAGATGGCTCCTAGCTCAGGTCCCCATTAGCATGCTAAAACAAAAATCCTCATTAGACCCATGCTCAGCTTTGGGATGTCCCAGAATTCTTTCTTCTCTGATAATATTTGCATAGAACATTTGCAACTCAATCATGTTCCAGTCTTTTCCTCTCCACTCAGAATGGACATGCCCTCCAAATTCCAGAGATTCTACTCTGTATTCATTTTAGGATTTTGTTTGAAAGCTTCAGTTCTATTCTGGGAGTACTTTTGGGGCATTTATGATATACCTGACATCAGTGCTAAGCAAACCTGGGGGTAAGTGACATCCCTCTGCAGAATGATCAATAGATAACCATATAATTACAATCGTAGCATAAGAAGCTATGGGGTAGTGGAAAGATCCCTGGGTTCTGAAAGGACATCAGTAATGGGACACCTAGGTGACACAGTGGATAGAGTGCTGAAGTCAAGGAAAACTTTTCTTCATAAGTTCAAATCTGGTTTCAGATATGTGCTAGTTGTATGACCTTGGGCCAGTCACTTAATTCTGCCTGCCTTAGTTTCTTCAACTATATAAAATGAGTTGGAGGAGAAAATGGCAAAAACCTCTCCAGTGCCTTTGCTGAGAAAACCCCAAATGAGGTCACAGAGAGTCAGATATGACTGAAATGACTGAACAACAAACTGTGTGATAACAGGCAAATGCTTTTATCACCATAGATCTCCATTCCCACAACTATAAAATGAGGATGACCCCTAAGGCCCTTCCTAGCTCCAAATTTATGCTATGCACAAAACATAACTGTTCCCTTAAACTTGTTCTAATTTTAAACTTTAGGATTTCTACCAGTAGCAGCACAGTACTATCTGGGATTCAGGCTTAATTCCTTGGATTCCTCTTGGACTCTTTTTCTCTTCCTCTATGTCTAATCTGCTCTCAGGTCCTATTAATCATATCACTATATAATTTCTTCTATCTCTTCTCTCTACTCATACGGCCACTATCCTGGTTCAGGTCCTTGTCCTAATGTCTCCAGTTGCTAACACCTTTTCCCCTCCAAAGAAAAGAAGAAAAATCACCCTGTGTTTTGTCGACACTTATTCATGTGTTTATCATCTCTCCCCAAAGGAATACAGGTTCTTTGGAGGCAAAGACTGGGTCATACATTCCATGTATCTAGCAGAGTGCCTGACATATAAGTAGGTTTTAAACAGATGTTTGCCCCAGCCTCTAGAAGGTTGAGATGAATTCCCCAGTGACTAGAGGTTAAAATTCCTTCCTACTAGTTAGAGGCAAGAAAATCTGAGTACAAATCAGTAAACACTACTAACTATGTGATTTAGGGCAAGTCACTTAAGCTCTGTTTATCTCAGTTTCCTTAGTTATAAATTGAGGATAATAATAGTACCTACACCCCAGGGTTAATGATTTCTTTTCTCTGGCACATGTTCTTTAATTCTTGGGGGACAGCATCATTTAAAAAATAGACATTTCATGGGACAGAGAGAAATGTTTGGAGCAGGAATGGGGAGAGGAAAGTTTTGGAGGAAATTAAATGAAGCTCTTTCTTGAACTCTGGGGTTCAGCTCTGTCTTGGGTAGAATGCAGAATTGTGGAATGCAAATCTTCTCACCCTTCTTCCCCACTGAGGTAGGATCTGCTATAAAGCAGATGACCTTAGTTCCTTTGCTCCTGAGGGAAGAAATGAAATCCCAGTCTTTGGAGATTCTGAAGATCAGAGCAGACAACCAGCTATCCAGAATGATATGGTCATCTTGCCCAAAGACAGGAACCTAGGCCAGATATCCATATGACACTTTCGAATTTTAGCATTTTCTTATTCTAAAATTGACTTTTTACTATGCACTTTAAAATCCTTGAAGTTATTTCTCTTAGTCTGATTGGTTCATCAGGCACTGAGACTCAAGGATGTCCCAGTTTCTAAGACCAGAGCTGTGTTCTCCTTCTACTTAGCTACTTTTCTTTCCTCCTTTCCTCTCTCCTAAGAGATTGGAGACAGATTTACCCCCCAGATGGTGGCTCCTTGCACAACAGGCTGGGCTCTGGAACATCAGCTAGGTGTTAAAACCTACACAGTTCCCTTTCCAGCCTGTCAGTAACAGAACATGATTTAGGCTCAGAGGCAAGAGCATGGGAGAAAGTGCCATGCTGCTCTAGCTAACCTTGGAAGTCTTTAGCAAACTTACTCTTGTAATAGTTTCCAAAAAAAACCACAAAACACACCAAAACAAAACCGCACATCCACAAAACTGCCCTTATTTAATGCCTTATTGTCTTCCAATAGTTTCATGCCTTATTCTAAATGACGATGAGTGGGCAATGAAAGGGGTTGGGGTAGCTGGAAGAAAATAGACAACACAATAATAAGGCATTGTAAGGCTATGCTGAAGAATAGTATTTCTTTCCATTTTAGGACATGAGGGAAAGGCATTTCTGAGAAGGGAGCCACTTTTAATAAAAATGAGACCGTGAAGCTGATAGAGTCCATGTTTTATCAGTTCCTCCTGAGTATCTCAGACTTCTTGAAATCTAATGCCTTCTCTAATGACTCCATGGTCCCCAGACCTCCAATTACCCCCAAATAAAGTCACTCATTCCCTTCTTGTGATCAGAACAGACTTTATATGTCACAATGAAATGTCTAAGAAGTTGGACCACCTCATTCCTGAAGCCAGAAGTTTTCTGCTGGCATCCAACAACTGTTTGCAATTCTATAATTCTGGTATCCATGACTCAACGCACTCCCAACCTTGGATTGATTCCTGTACCCTGCCTCTGGGGGCCCCAACTACTAATTTGAGAAACATCTTATATCACTTGAAGCTATTACTATTCAATGACTTGAAACACACACACACATTGTGTGTGTGTGTGTGTGTGTGTGTGTGTGTATTCCTTGACAACCAAGGAATAAAACATCTGGGGGTAATTTTCATGAGTTACCCAGTGTAGGAATTTTAAGTCTTCAGAACATAGGCAATTTGTACTGAAATTGAGGGGATCTAGGTTGTGTGAAAGAGAACCAAGAATGCACTCTTAGATACAAGAATATATATGGAAGTGGGTATCTACCTTATTCCCAAGTTCCTACCCTGAACCACAGGATTCTGATTGGGGGTACCTAGTTAAGCTCTATGTCTGGAGTCAGAAAAACTCCTTTTCTTGAGTCCAAATCTGGTTTTACACATTTACTAGCTGCATGACCCTGACAAATCACCCAAGCTTGGTTTGTCTCTATTTTCCATCTGTAAAATGGTAATAATATTAACACCTATCCCTCTGGGTTGTTATGAGGATCAAAAGAGAGAATGATTGTAAAGCACTTAGCACCATGATGGGCATGTAGTATGCAGTGAGAGAAATGTTAACTATCATAATAATTATTATCATTAGCTTTGACAGCCTTGTCATCCTGTTGTCAACCACCTTTACCCAGGCTGTCCACTTGCCTAGATCAATTATCTGTTATTTCCTTCCTATATTTATTGTCTATACCATTTATGTTTAAATGAACATTCTGGATCTTGGATGAAGTTGGAAGAGTACCTACATTGTCCCTTTTTCTCCCATACACAGATCTCCCAGTTTCCTACTAATTTTTAGATTCATACTTTGTGTCCACATTTTATATAGCTAAGCCCTTACTGATACATCTTAAAATACTTTCCCACAGGCCTTTGTCTCACTTAATATACTTGTGAAATGCAAACGGATTTCATTAACAAATGGTCATAAAGCATAAATCTTCTATAGGCAAATAATCAATTTGGCTTGTATAGAAAAATATAACTAAAATACAATGGAGAAACTTACTATTCTTCCTAGTTGAATACATTTGTCAGCTTTTAATCTGTAACCATGACATCCATATTGAAATTCCCTTTAGAAGTTTCCAATTATAAAGCTTTTGTGGGCTGAGTCACAGTTTGGCACCCAACTTGTTGGTTTGAAATTTTCCATTTCCATCCTAAGAAATGATAGGATTTTATGATTATATAGATTTAGAGCTAGGAACCTTACAATTCATCTAGTACAACTCCTTCAAAGATTTTACAGATGAGGAAACTGAGGCCATAAATGTTAGGTGGCTTGTCCTGGTTCTTTCCTGAATGAGACATTGTAAAATTCAATAGACTAAACCTAAGGTCAGTCCTTAATAAAGGTAAAGTGCCCTGGTACCATACTTAGTGATATCTGAGGTATGTTACAAGTTCCTGACTATTTTAAACTGAATTTTTCATATACATGTCTTGCTCTCCTACTTTGCTTGAAATGCCATTATTAGAGTTATTCCTCTAGGTTAGACAATAAAACAGAATATTTTTCCCTGAATATATCCATGTGATCATAGAAAAGAGAATAAACTCTGAGAGTCTCTTCTACTCTTTATTTATGAGCAGATTTTAATTTTCAGAAAGCTAACTGTTACTTTGGAAGGTATAGGAAATCTGCTTTAAGGAGATGAGCCAGGCAGCCAGTAAGTGTCATTGACTGGGCTGAGTTATGACAGTGAGGAGCCCTGAGTGAGAAGGGATGTTGTGAGATAAGTCCTAAGAGGGTAAATCAACAGTTGGAGAAAGACCCTAGGGTGGATGAACAAGATTCTAAGGAACGTAGAAGCAGCTAAAGAACAAGGCTTTTCTATCACCCTTATTTCCTTCTCTACCCACTCTCTTTTTTCTCTAGTCCAGTCTCTTAACACTCCTTCTCCTACCTTATAAAACAAAAGGAAACATGCCCTTTATTATAAAAAGTTTGGCACAAAAAAGGTGAAAAAATAATTCTAATAAATAGATACCTAGATAGCTAGTTCCCCCTACTGCCAGAAAAATTCATCCATGTGGTCAAAATTTGAAAAAATAAAATGAAGAAACAGCTAGAGAAGAGATTTAATCCCTGAGCTCCAAAGCCTTTCTTGCATTAGTATAAGGGTAGGATTGATGTATGGACACGAATGGAACCCAAACCATTTTTTCCTCAAATGGTTTTTAACCCTATAACTTCCTTATTTAAATGCACATTCTAGTTATTATAGATGTTGCCATTAGTACAGTTAGACAAAAGCCTCCAAGTGTCTTCTGTCATCATTTCATTATGTGATTAGGATGCTTTTATTTACACCTACGTGGCTCAGTGGATAGAGGGCTAGACCCAGAATCAGAGAGAGCTGAGTTCAAATTCAGCCTCAGAAACTTACTACCTGTGATATTGGGCAAGTCACTTAACCCCTGCTTGCATTAATCCACTGGAGGAGGAAATGGAAAACCAATCCAGTAGCTTTGCTAAGAAAACCCCACACAGGGTCACAAAGATTCAGACAACTAAACAATTGAAAAGCAACAATCAAGAAAACATTTTTTTCTTTTTCTTTTTTTTTTTTTTGCACTGGCATTGGTAATCCCTTAAATTTGGGTCCATTTGTCTTACTAAGGTAGTTTTTAGGGGGTAGATTCAAAGTCTAACCTATTGGTCTAATAGAAAGTAAGTGTCTTGAGGACAGGGCTGATTTTCATTTTTGTTTTACTATTTTAGCATAGAGTATATTGCCTTACCATGGAAGATATTTAATAAATTTTTGTTAATTTATATTCCCTCCCCTCTTTGCAGGATAGGGGAGAAGGAGGGAGAGAAAAGTGATTTTTGAACATTAAAAAAATCTCATCAAATCAAATGGTAAAAAAAAAAAAATGGTTATTGGATAAGATAGAATTAGTTTAGTTAGGCTGATTTCTCTAGATCTCAACTTCCAAACTCACCACTTACAGTCTTCTTTCCCTTTGTCCTCTATAAGCACGGATAATGGAGAACTCACTGTATTAAAAACTTCTAGGAGGAGTTCTGATTCTAAAGTAGCACATTGGGGGTCTGATACCAAGGGACCTCTTTGTGTTCTGCTATAAATTCTTCAATCTGATTCAGTCTTCCTAGTTAGTACTACTTTCTAGATCACCACAACTTACCCATTTTTTACCAGAAGGCAGCTAAGTGACTAATTGGATAGAGTGCTGGATCTGAAATCAGGAAGAAGTAAGTTCAAATCCAACTTAACATTCTAACTGGCTATGTGAGTTTAGGTAAGTCATTTAACCCACTGGAGAAGGAAATGACTAATTACTTCAGTAACTTTGCTAAGAAAACTCCACGAACAATATTGGTGTGCTATGGTCCCTAGTCATGAAGAGTCAGACATGACTAAAAAACAATAATGCCTTTTTAATTTTTTCCCGAGGCAATTGGGGTTAAGTGTCAGAGTCATACAGCTAGGAAGTGTTAAGTGTCAATAATGCCTTTTAAAAAATTGTCCCCAGGAGACTTCCTGAAATCTGCAACTGTACTTTAGCTAATTACTAAGATATCTGGGAATAAAATGTTTCCAGGTTTTATAAAGTTTGTTAATTGCTAAACTTATAATGAATTAAAAAAAAAAGGATAGTGAGGCAGAAATTTTAAAATTGACATATCACTAGACTTCTGCGACAATATGGAAGATTATCAAGGAAAGAATGTGTTTGATTTTTAAACTTTATCTTTCCTACATCACCTAAAAGACTTTTCTACCTTAATAAGCACTTGACAAATTTTTATTGGATTGAAAAAAAAAAAGGTAGGTGCATTATAATACAATGGAAAAAATACTGGATTAAGAGTCCAATGATTTGGTTTCAAACCCTGTCTGCCACTTATTTCATGGCTTTGAGAAAGTTGTTTTTTTCTTTTTGGGACTCAATTTCCTCATCTGTAAAATGAGGAGTCCAGATGGTCTCTTTAGAACCTTACAGCTTGAGAGCCTGTGATTGAGAAGAAGATTTCTACCAGTCTAATAATACCCTTCCTATTGAAGAAAGAATGATGTACAGTCAAGGGGGACACTGGGTTATTTATCTCTGGTAGAATATTAGAATGTTAAAGAAATTGAATGAAATAAATATTCATGAAGCCCTTCCCTTAAGTATTTTGTTTTCTTAAAGAGATGATGTTTTACGTGTATTTCTACCAATAATTAAATCCACCAGACCAACTTCCACCTCTTTTTGTTTTTTTCCTTCTTCCTAAAGTTAGAAACAACACTAGCAATTATCCTCTCCCAAAGATCACCCAGTTCCTGTGCTTCGGCTTCATTGGAGTCCTTTTTGGCACAGAACTATAGAGAGTGATTTATGAAAGGAGAAAAAAATGGAATAATTCTATGCCTTCCATTCCATCATCCCCTATTATGCTGCTTCCGGCTTCTACCATTACCTCTCTTTAGTTATCCCTGCCTCTTCAAGCTCTCCTACTTTCCTCAGCTCAAGGGAAAGGACCTAGGGGACCCATAACATGAGATAGTTGGGTCATAACCCAGTGGATAAAGTCTTGAAGGACCTGCATTCAAATCTAATCTCAGACACTTATTAGCTGCATGACCTTAGGTAAGTCACTTTTGTTTGCCTCAGTTTCCTCAATTGTAAAATGGGGATAATAATGACGTCCACCTCACAGAGTCATCGTGAAGCTTGAATGTGATAATATTTGTAAAGTGGTTAGCACAATGCTTGGCACACAGTAAGTGCCATATAAAATGTCATTATTGTTATTATTGGAAAGGATATCCTATTACTTCACAGATAGGAATTGATTCACTCTTTTGATCTTTGTGTTTGGGAGTGCTGAATATGATGGCTGATGTATAATAGGTGTTTAGTGAATCTTACCTGACTGATTGAGATGTGTATTAGAAGCTTTGAGGGAAGAGTAGAGGTGGAGCCTCTTAAGTTTTTAAACCTAACCCTTAAATTTGGAAATACAGGGTTGTGAGTCAGAAGATTTGGGTCGCATCCTTGTTTTTGCCAAATATTGATTATATGACTATGAATAATATCAACTCCAAAAGATTTGTTTCTGTTTTTGTAAAATAAAGGGAGTAGAGCTAGGTGATCTCCCAAGCCTTACTCTGAGATTCTCAGCAACAAACCCAGAGTTACTTCCTGACAAAAAGGATGATTGGGCTGTTTTTTTTTTTTTTTTTTTTTTTTCCCCTTAAAGGACACAAGACAAGTGTTAGAGGATTGGAGGCATTTAGAAGGGAATTGTGTTAGATAAAATCCTGACAGAGAAGGTTATTATACAGTTACATAAAGATAGATAATTACTATATTTTTTGATTATAGGGATCTATTATGTTTCATTATCCTGGAAGTACCCAAAAGAAAAAGACTATATATTTTCTTTCCTTTTTAATTTGTTTTCTTGGAACCCATCTTAGGGCTACTTACAAAGCAACTGTTTCACCAAGGATATTTTGACTAGCCTCCTTAGAGTAGAAAAATTAAATATGATCCAAATTTGATTAAAATATATTTCATATCTGATTTTAATGTGTTACTATGTTAATTATATACATAACTACCATATATGATACATATTATATATTATTTATCGTGTAATATATAACATTGTAAATAAAATGTTTTCATTATAGCAATTGTAATAAATTCTAGAATATATAATTATATTATATAATAATACATTATATACCATTATGTTATATAATTATAAAATATAATGCACATATTTTATAATTTATATAATCATGTGCAATATGATATGTAACATATTTTTTATATAATTATATATATATAAACACATGTGGTTTTCTAAGTCAATATGCAGTACTCAGGGATCCTTATTTACAGGTTGGGGGCCAACATTTCCATATGAGTTTGACACCTCTGTCCTAGAGAATATTCCCTAGGATTAATTAGTGGATGCTGATTATTGATCTTTTAAGGGAGGAGGCAGTTCAGGACTTGGCCTCTTAGAATAACTGAGTGGAGAACCTGGAAACATGGGATTCTTTTAATTCTAGCTCTCCTTACCACTAACTAGTGGTGTGTGTTTGGGGCAAGTTATCTCATTTTTCTAGGTATTAGCTCTTTTCCCTCAATGAAATGAGGATGTTAGGATGGAAGATTCAGAGGATCCATCTTCCTTCTGATAGCCTAGTTCCAGTATCCTATCCACATGCCTCAGCTTGGTACCCCCTCCAATTTCACTGATCTGAATTGCATGGCATTATGGACAGGGTCTAGGACTTGAAATTAGAGGGCTTGGGTTCAAAGTCTGGCTCTACCACTTATTGGGTGATATCGAATAATTTTTTTGTTGTTGTTGTTGTGTGTGTGTGTGAAATTTTATATAAAATTCACTTAATTTCTTAGGACCTCAGTATTGCAGATATAAAATAAAAGGGACTGGGCTAGGTGACTTCTAAATCTCCTTCCAGCTCTAAATTTGCAGTGCTATGACTCAATGAGAAAAGAAGACATCTGAGGGGAGCTTTCCTGGTCCTAAACAATAGTTGCTGGAAGATAGTCTCACTTACCTGGGAGGAAGCATGAAGGAAAAACTGGGACCTGGGTTTCCCCAAGCCAAATTTCAACCAGCAACCACTTCCTCAGTTAAAGGCTCTGTCTCTGAGTCAGAGGCTTTGGTGGGAAAATGCAGAGCCAGCTTGGGGGGAGAGCTGGGGCAAAAGACCCTCGGAATTGGGAACTAATAGGCTGTGTCCATACATGGCATTTATTCCAAAACAAGGTTGCATTTACAGGACAAGTCTAGAGAAATTGCTAAATATAGAAAATGAGGAAAAGAATTATCTTTGTATAGATTCTAAGAAGAGAGACCCCTGATCCTTCTCCATAGTCAAAGAAGGCTTTCAGTGCTATTCTGCCTGAAGGAAGGGACTGGCTAACTGAACCATGGAAGTCTGGGAACTTATGCTCAAAGAGAGTTTACTACTTTAGAGTGATGTCTTAAAAAAAAAAAAAAAAGTTAAAAGTCTACATCTCTAATTATATTGGGGTAGGATGAGATAGATAAAAAAATTCCCTCTATCAATACAGATCTGGAACTGTTCTTCCAATTAGTATCTTAGAGAATTGTTTGAGGTACTGAAGGGATTTAGTGATTTTCCCAGGATCACAGAGCCAGTAAATACCCAAGATAAAATTTGAACTTAGTTCAAATGAGATAATAATTGTATAAAAAGCACTTAGCCTAATGCCTGGCACACAGGAAGGGCTCTACAAATATTAGTTATCATCACCATCATCATCACCATTATTATTATTATTATTATCATTATTTTTTTAGACTCCCTCTATCCTCTACTCTAGGCTGCTCCTGGAGTGTATCAGGGCTTTTTACTTCATAATTATCACAGGATTTAGATAACAATTCTGTTCTAGGGAGAGAGACTTAGGGAAAAATCCTAATTAATTAGTAACAAACTACCAGGCCAAATAGATAGTCCCAAGTGTAGAGAGTGAACATGAAGTATGGACACAGCCTGTTCTCCCAGCCTTAGGGGGAGGGGGCGGCCAGTGCACCAGGCCAGAGCCAGATGGTACTCGAGGCCTCAGAGCTTCACCAACAACAAAGGCCACCAACATGCAGCAGAAATGCCAGTTCCACTCCCATCCCTGGCCACACTGGGTGGGCAAGGGTGGGACGTACGCGCAACCGTCACAAAGGAGGGAGATCACAACATTGAGACAGCTGGATGGATTCCACTGCCCAGCTGGGGGGGTCAAGAAACAGTAGGGGCCATGAGTGCCCTTCCTTTCTCTCCCCACGAAAGACCTCACGACACATGCTTACTTGGCTTAAGACCTGACACAGCTACCTACCCGGGTGGTGGCCAAGATTGACACATCCTCTCCAAACTGCTTCACACACTCTGTCCTCGTTGGCTCTGCCCTGGGGGACTGAGTCCCAGGATTCCAAACAGGTCCCCTCGGGAGAAAGGTCATATCACCATAGAAAGCACCGTGGATAACGTGCCCACCGTCCAGCTGCACCCTGGCCATCCTCCAAATCACTCTCTTGGGCTGGCATTCAGGTCAGTATGAACATAAGGAAGCAGCAGTCAAAAGAGACGCAGAAAAATGCCCCAAGACTTCCCATCCTTGTGGAAAGCAGAGCAGCCAAGAGCTCCAAGATGGAGCATTTGAGAAAGGGACAGGCGGGGATGTTGAGACTCGCTCCTTGCTACCACCTCTCATCCCAACAACTCTCTCAAAGTATTTGGAGGACTGACCGAGCAACCCTGAGCCTCCAACCCCAGTGCAGTCCCCAGGTCAGACGTACCTTATCCAGCCCCACTCCAGTGCTGCGCTCTCCCCACCCCCCTCTTGAGAATATAACCTTCTGAGTTATATCCCCTAGATGAGAGGCTTCTTAGGGAAGGGGGTCTCTCCAGGGGGCAGGAAGCCAGAAAGACCTGGGAGGGGGGTAGGAAGCTAGGAAACTCTCCTACCTTGTCACTGTCTACTGTGTTCTGAGAGGTTCTGGAGGCGATGGAGATAGTGTCCGGTTGACTGCTCCCATCCCCCTGGCTGTCGATATCATCTATTCCATCCCTGCAGGAGGAGAACAAGAGGGAAGGGGTGGAGGGAGAGGAAATGACCATGGGCTTAAGAAGCAAACGGCGGTCTCCATCTGGGAATGGGAGAGCCCTTTCAGGCAGGGATTTGGCTCAAATCACCCAGCTGGAAGAAGGTTCACTCTGTGATTTCCAGTGATGTCACCTCTGACAGGGGGCAAAGCCCATAATCACCATGTGGGTGGCTGCAAGTAGAATGACCCTTCCCCCCACAATTCCCCAGGGCAGCAGTGGGCACAGGTTTATAAGGGGAGCAGGAAAATACCTCATCTTAGTCAGAGCCCAGCCTCTGGCCAAATAGGCTGCTAGGAACCCTGGAGTGAAGGGAATTCAGGAGGCTCTGCCCTGTGCCATACCTGGGCTGGGGGCAGGGTGGGCAAGTAGACCATAAGTAATACAGGGCTGTGGAAAGAGGCAAACGAGCAGAAACAGCAGGGTTGCTACCGGGAACTGAACCTTTCTTGATTTGTGCTTCTTCACATTGGTGGGGTAAGGGGAGTACAGCGTGTTTTGTTCAGTTGTCATGTCTGAGTTTTTGTGACCCCCATTTGGGTTTTTTTGGGCAGAGATACTGGAGTGATTCAACATTTCCTTCTCCAGATCATTTTACAAATGAAGAACCTGAGGCAGTGATGAAGTGACTTGCTTAGGGTCACACAGCTGGTAAGTCTCTGAGGTCAGATTTGGACCTGACTCCAGGTCCAGTGCTCTAGTTCCTGCACTCTCTATTTGCCCCCATAGCATGTTATAGAGAAAAGAAAACTGAGTTGGGGGAGCAGGAGGAATGGATTCTTTTAGAACCAGCTCTGCCATTAACAGTAAATCACTTCTCTTCTCTGGCCCTTCGTTTCTTTAAGTTAATAACCAATATATATATATATATATATATATATATATATATATATATATATTTTTTTTTTTTTTGCTGAGGCAGTTGGGATTAAGTGACTTTCCCAGGGTCACACAGCCAGGAAGAATTAAATTTCTGAGGGCAAATTTCAATTCAGGTCCTCCTGACTTCAGGGCTGGTGCTGTATTCACTGGACCACCTAGCTGCCCTATAACTAATTCTTTGAAATCAAAAGGTTAGAGTAAAAAGCCTCCCAATCCCCTTCTAGCTTTAAGCACAGGTCTAGACAAATTCTGCAGGAGATATTTCTCTTTGTTTAGTCTTTAATACTGAAGATTCAGATTCTGGAATCTGAGGAAGTCACCCCCCCCCTTTCCCTTTGGTACTTTCAGGGACAATGTGGTACATCCAAAAAAAAAAATTAAGACTTGGAGTGACCTCAGGCAAGCACTTTGTGACTCAGTTTCCTTATCTGTAAAATGAGGAGATTGGGTGTCTGGGTGACCTTATCCAATTCTTAATCAATTCTGGTATCATTAACACAGTATATCATGCTACAGGTTCCAAGATAAAATGCTAGTCATATCTTCACCCAGGCTTTGGACAGCCATATAAAGAACAGGGGACATTCCTGGGCCTAGGAATTCCTAAATGTCTGGTAGGCCGGGGTATTGGCTGTCCTTGGCTTTTAGCTCTATCATCCCTGGCAATCTTGAATCTCCCCCTTGTCTAAATTGAGGACATTCTAATGTTTTTTTAATGGAGCACTTTGGTAGAAGGGAGGAGGTTAGATCAGAAAATATGCTCGTGTACATTATAATCCTTTTCCCCCCTTGTCCTAGGGCCACCCCCACCACTCTTGCACTGAATCCATGACCAGTACCACCCCTCTGGCACAATCCTTCATAGGAGGCCAGCAGGGCCATAGCTTCTTTCACAGTTGCATTTAGAGGAAGATGAAGTGGGAAATGTAATTATTGAAGTAGACAAGACTTTGGGCTCGATCTATTTTCTCTTCCTTGATGTTAGAGTGAATTTTGGAGTTTGGAAGAAGAAAAAGGAGTTCCCACTTGGCGGGGAGTTTGTGAACAGTCATGAAGTCATCCCAGAGAACAACAGTTTTTGCGATGCAGAGTTCTACAAGAACCACATACCTGATTCTTTGCATGGGAAAGGTAACATCATCAATGGAATAATGATGATAATCACAAGAATTCACATGTCAATTGAGCTTTATAGATATAAAGCATTAACCTACATCATCTGGGGAAAAGTATGAGTCTTGGATCTGGAGACAATAAAGCTTTGCTGTGAACTGTGATTTTAGGTAACTCATTTAATTTCTTTTTGGTCTTCTTTTTCTTCATCTCTAGAATGAGGGGGTTGGGCTAGATGAGATGCAAGGTTCTTTTCAGTTCTAGATCTATGATCTTATGCTCTGACATTCCAGCCAGCCAGCTTCAAATCCATGAGGTCAAGGTCTCTTGACCTCATGGATTAATGTAAAGAATACCAGATCTGGTATCCAAGGACCAGAAGACAAAATCCCAGCTCTGTTGCTGGGCAACTCAGGCAAATCACTTTATTTCTTTGGGTCTCAGTTTACTCATTGACAACATGAGAGAATTGGATGACATAGTCTCCTTCACTTATAAACTTATAAACTATTATCTCTTTTGACCTTCAGAAGAAAACTCTTTGAGATAGACAATGCAAATATCATTACCTCTATTTTTTCATTGGGGATGCCAATGTAATCATAAGACCTTAGTCTACTCGCAGATTCTAATTTCAGGGTATCCCAAAAATCTTAGTGCAGAAAGCTTCTAATGCTTAAGATTGCCTTGATTCTTGAAGTATCATATGCAGCCATGTATGGGTTACTTGTATGTAACTATTATGTAGGAATATTTCCATTCTGAGCTGGTTATTAGGCAGCTTAGTAGTATCAAATTCAAATAGAAGTGGATCCCTTTTTGGACCCCTCATCTGTGCGCATGACTTTCCAACTCAGATTAGCTTCTATTTATTCTGTATATATCCTGAATTTTCTTCCAACACTTTATTAAACCATTTGGAGTGTTCTTGGCAAAGCTACTGAAGCAGTTTGTAATTTTCCTCTCCAGCTCATTTTACAGATAAGAAAATTGAGGCAAGCAGGGATAAGTTACTTGCTCGGGCCACATTGATAAAGTCTAAGGTAATATTTGAACTCAGGACTTCCTGACTCCAAGTTATCCACTGTGCCCTTTTGCTGCCCCTCTCAGTACTCTAGGAAACACAAAGTAAGTTTCTGTGAATTTAAAAGAAGGCACAAGTATATTGGGAGAGAGAGTTCTCCCTTATCTGTGAGCCCTGTATGCCAATCCCTTTTGCTAATTCCCAGCAAGAGGAAAAACTGGAACTTGAACCAAATTCCTTTGGGGGATAAACACTCAGGCCTTAGAGTATTGAGTGTCTGGTCTCAGCCAAAGTTCAGGGATGCTCCGAGCCTGGAAGTCTGATACTTCAAGAAGGCTTAAGAAGACTGGGGGAATTCAGACGAGAAATGTGCTCTGTCCCTTCCTTTCTTCCCACAAGTTTAGACTGGCAATAGAAGGGTAAGGAGGGGAGCATTTCTTGTGTCTCAAGGGGATACAAGGATTTAGCTAGAACCTAAGTATCTCAGTTATGACAGACAAAATCCCTTCTGTCCTGCCCCTGATAAGGGCAGTGGAAGGAATGATGGATCAAATTCCAGCTCTGCCACATTTTCTCTGGGTTATACTGGGTAAGTCACTTAACTTTCTCTGAACCTCAGTTTCCTCACCTGAAAAATAAGGGATGTCAGAGACATTTTTGTATTTAGTATAATGGAGCACCTAATTGGTTAAAAATGGATTTTTTAACCAATACTAAAACAATTTCTCTACAACCTATAGTCATGAATTTCTTGGTGGCAGTGACAGGTGAAATAAATTGCCCAGGGTTACTTAGCCAATGTATGTGGGAGGTAAATTTTAATCCAGATCATTGTGATTCTAACATTGGCTTGCTATCCTTGCACTCACCTGACTTTCCATATTGCCTTCTAGGTCTACATAAAAATCCCTTTGATAAATGATGTGCTTCATAGACAGAGGAGAAAGAAACAGACTCGTTCTTAATGCAATTTATTAGATAAAGGGATAGAAACTGGACCTGAGACTTTGTTGATACAGAGAATTCCCAGGTCAGGAATCTTCCTCTTTCTATATCGATTGGTACCTTCTTTGTAACTACCAGTTTTAGTAGACATTTAGGTTTCACAGAGATTAGAGGGCTGGGTAAGAGATCAGGAAGACATAAGTTAAAATGTGGCTCTAGACACTTACTAGCTATGTGACCCTGGACTGTCAGCCTCAGTTTTCTCATCTGAAAAATGGAGATAATAATAGCACCTAGCTATTGTTGATCATTTGAGATAAAATCAGATGAGATGGTAAAATGCCTAGCACAATCACCGGGACATAGTACGAGTTCAAGAAATGTTTTTGTAATTACCTAGAATACTAAAGTTTAGTGATTTACCTGGGGATACATAGCTGATACATGTCAGAAGCAGGACTTATTCTTGGTTTGAATCCAGCTCCTTATGCACCACACCATGCTGCCTCTCATAATTTTATATAATCCATTAATTACTAAATCTAACAATTAATTTATTAATATTTAATAACATTAAACTAATTTACTATTAGAATTTCCCTTATTTTTCAGATTCATGAATTCTTTAAGAACTGATAGGAAATTCAAATCTAATCTAATTGGATTATTGAGTTTTTATTTTTTAGAGGTAATCGAGATTATGTAACTTGCCCAAGGTGATACAGCTAGTACTTGTCTGAGGTCACATTTGAACTCAAGTTCTCCTGACTACATCAATCTTCAGTACCACTTAGCTGCCCTACAGGCTGGATAATTTTATAGATAAGGATAATTAGAAATGTAAAGTGTTTTGCCCAGGATCACACAGCAAATTCATGGTAGAACCATCACTCACACCCAAGTCTCCAGTTTATATCCTAGACAATCCTGCTCTCTGTGGCATATTGGTAATTATTTTAGTGATGTTATATTGCAGGAGAAGGCTCAAAGCCTCTCATGGATAATAATAGTAGATAAGAATTGTAAAGCACTTTGCAAGTCTTCAAGGGTTATGGCAATTTGAGCTCTTCTTATTGATATTCAAACCTTACCTACGATGCACAAACTCCATTTCTCAGCTTTGCTCTGGGGTCTCGTGGGAGTCTGGGAATAAGAAACTTCAAAATGATGGAGGGAGATGTTCAGAGAGGTAGCATGTTACCGAGCCTTAGGCCACCCTTCAAATGGAATGGAGCCTTCTCCACGCCAGCCAGATTCCACTGATCTCTCCCTTTGCTGAATACCTACAGCATTCTCTATGTATATTACTCATTCTGACTCATAATCAATACAATCTTGCATCATCATTTAAATTCTTAACGTACATTAGTGCTTCTCCCGTTTACTTGTCAGTTCCATGAGGACATGGTATGCATCTTTCTCTTGGAAGTTCCTAGCACATCATTTTGCATATAACAAGTACTTGTTCCATATTTGTCAACTTAAATTAAGCAGTGGCTGATCAAGTAAGTGTGGGGCCCGTGGCTACAAGAACTCCGCCACCATTTATGGGCAGAGATCCTAGCCTCAGGCCCACTGGACCCAGGAAACAAACACTCACCCACCTTCCTCCCAAGTGTGCAGGGCAAGTGCTAGGTGAGAGAGGAAGAAAGGGAGAAAAAGAAGGAGTTTGCTGGTTACCTCTTACTATTGTTCCTCTGTTTGGCTGGTGTCTTAGGGAGCTGTATGGGCTCTTTTAAAGCACCCTTCAGGTGAATGATCCTTTCCTGAATCACCTCTCGAATGTTCTTGATCCACTCCTGCTTGGTTTCAATACTGGAGGCCTAATATGGCATGGTGGAAAGAAAATAGCTTTAAAAAGCATAAGTAATAAACATAGAGAACATCTATAAAATCAGTTTCAAGGTGTTTTCTCCTTTGATCCTCACAAAAAAACCCATGGGCTAGATAAATCCCATTATTATTCCCATTTGACAGATAAGAAAAATGAGACAGAGTACAGCTATCCCTTCCACATTGCAACTTGCTACCTAGTAATTTCAACATTTTGTGGGTTAGCATAAGAAATTAAATGGGAACTTTTTGAAAGTTTTATGAAAGCCACAGACCAGCAGGCAACACAGAAAGGGTTTTGAAACTCAGAAATAAACTAATATATGCATAATATTGTATAATATCAACTCAAATTTTACAATAATTTATGTTAAACACCCCATAAAAGAAAAAGAAAAAAATTCAGACTTCTTATCTGATATGAAGGGAAAGCCAAAAATTTTATGTGGCTTTTCCAGATCGGAGGTGCTGTGCCACCGACTCCTGAGATGTGGAAGGGATAATTATAGGTTAAGTGACTTGCCTAGGGTAACAGCTGAGGAGAGATTTGAACTCAGATCTTTCTGACAAGTCCAGTATTCTATCCATGCTGCTTTGTGACAATTTTCCATTTTTCAAAACCACTTTCCTCATAAATACATTCATTCTGTTATTCCTTCAACACTCGGAATGGTGCTTGGCACATAATCACTTAATAATAACAATTATTATTTATATTATAGCTAACATTTATATAGTTCTTAGTATGTGTCGAATACTGTGCTTTATTATTTTATGGATCTTATAATTGTATCATTTGATCATCAGAACAATCCCGAGAGGTAGGTGTTATTATGACCTCTCAGTAGAAATACTGAGGAAACTGAGGCAAGCAGGGTTAAGTGACATGCCCAGAGTCACAAAGTTAGTAAGTGTCTGAGGCCAGATTTGAATTCATGTTTTCCTGACTCCAGACCCAGCACTTAAAATCTATGAAATATTAATAAATGTTGTGGTTTCCTCTAGTCATTTTTTTTCATTCTCTGCATGTTTGCATTTGTGTTGTATGTGTATATGCTGAGAACTCCTCAAATACAGGAACTATATCTCTTCTATAGTAGGTCCATTGGTACTCAGTATAGATTTGTAGAATGGATGCTAGAGAAGTGCAGCTCTGACATCTCTTTAAGGCTTCATGTTGCTCCTGTAGGACATACTATCTGATGTCCTTCATGTTTTCATATCTATGAAATAACGTTGCTATCGATTGTCAACAATTTAAGGAATGACCCTCCTTTCCTTTTGTTACCGTTACTTCTCCCACTGGCAACAGCTCCACCTCCGGAGCTCCTATTCGGATTGGTGAATCCTTCCCCAAAAGAAGCACCATTCTGATGAAGCACCAATGAAGTCATGCTTAATTCCAACCGGCTAAGCCCCTGATGCTTTGGACCACTGCTCTTCCTTTTCCTTGTGAGATTGCCCTACCTTTCCCCTATCTTTCCAGTTTTTCTTTATATATTGCTTCTCCCAATCAGAATGCAATTTCCTTGAGAGTAAGTACTGTCTTTTAAAAAATCTGTTCCAGCCACATAGTAAATGTTTAATACTCTTTTTGTGTCTCTCTGTCTCTTTCTCCATGTCTCTTTCTCTGTCCTTATCTCTGTGTCATGTCTATGTGTGTCTCACTCTCTGTCTCTATCTCTGTATGTGTGTCTCTCTCTGTCTCTGTCTCTCTCTGCATCTCTTTCTTTCTATGTTTCTGTCTCTGTGTCTCTCTGTCTGTTCTTGCCTTCTCTCCTCTCTCTCCTTTGTCCCCTTCCCCCTCTCTCATCCTCTCCCTTGTCTTCTCTCTCTCCTTTCTCCCTCCCCCTTCTTCTCTCTTGTCTCTCTCTTGCTTTCTCTCTCTCCTCTCTCATTTGTTCCTTCCACCTCTTCTTCCCCCCTTCTCTTTCTGTCTCTCTCTCTTGGTCTTTGTCTTTCTGTTTATCTCTGTCTCTGTCTGCCTGTTTTACTCTCCTAAAATATCACTCATTTGTTGGTGACAAAATCTGATTTCAAGCAACTCCAAATCATCCATTTCAATCTCATTTTCATCACACTTATTTCCCATGTGAGGAATCAATCTGTGTTCTTGTATATTTAGATGAAATTAATAACAATAATCTCAAAATGGCTGACATTTAGTGCTTAGAGATTTGCAAAATGCTTTCCATATGTTATCTCATTTAAACCCTACAACAGCAAGATAGACACTCTATCCATTTCACAGATGAAGAAATTAGTCTCAGAGAGGTTAATTATTTGCTCATGTACCTAGTAAATGTTAGAGAAGGTGGTTAACTCCAGATCTTCCTGATTCCAAGTGTAGCATCTATCTACCACATTATGTTGGTTCTCAAATTGATCTGTTCTTTTTCAGTCTTGTGACCATAAGTGGTCATATGGCAGAACATGGTTTGGTTAGCCATCTATGAAAATCAATAGTGCTATGAAGAAATTAAAGCTATCTATAATGATATGAAAAAATGTTTGGAATTACTATTGATTAGAGAAATGCAAATTAAAACAACCCTGAGGTACTATCAGATTGGCTAATATTATAGAAAAAGGAAAATGACAAAACTGGAGAAGATGTAGGAAAATTGGGGCATTAATGCATTTTTGGTAAAGAGTGATTTGAAACTATGTCCAAAAGGCAATCTAACTGCTTATTCTTTGATCCATTAATACCACTATTAGTATCTCCAAGAGATCATAAAAAGGGGAAAAGGACCTACATGTACAAAAATATTTATAGTAGCTCTTTTTGTGGTGGCAAAGAATTGGCAATCAAAAGAATGCCCATCAACTGAGGAATGGCTGAATGAGTTGTGGTATATGAATGGGATGGAATACTACTGTGCTATAAGAAATGATGAGCAGGTGGACTTCAGAAAAACCTAGAAAGACTTACATGAGTTGATGTTGAATGAAGTAAGCAGAACCAGAAGAACATTGTACATAGTAATAGCAAGATTGCGTGACAATCAATTATGATTTACTTAGCTTTTCACAGAAATATAATGATCTAAGATAATTCCAAAAGACTCATGATAGAAAATGCTATCCACATCCAGAGAAAGTACTATGGAGTCCAAATGCAGATTAAAGTATTTTATTTTCACATTTTGGGTGACTTTTCCCTTTTGTTCTGTTTCTTCTTTTACAACATGACTAACATGGAACTATATTTCCATGATTGCATATGTATAGCCTATATCAGATTACTTGCCATCTTGGGAAGGGGAGAGGCAAGGGAAAAGAGAAAAAAATTAGAACTCAAAATCTTATCAAAATGAATGTTGCAAACCATATTTGCATGTAATTAAAAAATAAAATACTATTTACCAAAACAAAGAAAAAGAAAAGGAAATTAATAGTGCTGTCAGAGAAGGCATGTCTTCTGAGAGACTCAGAGGCTGTAGTTTTTCCTCCTGGAATTTCTGAGAGTTTTTTCTATCTTTCTCTAATTTGCCCTTACAATGTCGGTGGGAGACCACAGTCCTCACTATAGCCAAACCTAGGCAAATTGCCTTCCTGTGGGAGTGAGGAGGAAGTCTGACTTCTTGTCTTTTAGCCTGGAACACTGATTGTCCCTGTGCCCAAGGACAGAATGAAAACCAAGAAGTAGTACTCACCTTCAATACAGTCTTGTTGTCTGAGGAAGGTGTGCGCCCAGACCACAAGGCAAATTTACAGGGATCGCCTTCCACGTGCTCCGTCACACCCAGTTCTGAGGTCTGTAGACAGGAAAGGCCTGTGAGAGGCGGGGAAGGGGAGGGCAATGGGGAAACTTAGGGCTGGGGTGGGATGGGAAAGGCGACAGAGAGGAGAGGACCGGGGAGGGGGCTGCTGTCAATCAAATTTAAACAAGTGGTACATTCTGTTCATCTATCCAGGATGAGAGACAGAGAAACAATTGTTCAAAATTGGGATGGACCGCAGAAGAGTGGAAGAGGAAACAGTCAACATAAAGAAAATTTTCTTGACTATAAATATTGAAGTGGGAACTTGAGGAGGATTAGGGAATCTACCTCTTCTGGATCTTTCCAAATAGAAACTTCATTTGCCTGAGACACTTTTGGATTAAGGGAGTAAGAGGGGGAACAGATGCAATGACCTTGTCAGGGTCTCTTTCAGCCCAAAGGCTCAGAGAGAACAGGAAGTTCCCTGTAGACCCCACCTACCAGTAGTTTGTTCTTGTAAACATATTTTGTGTGCCCTGAAGAGTCTTTGATTTCCTTGCTAAACACCAAAGAGATCTCAAAGAGGAACAAATGTCTTTCTCGTCCCTTCCGGATAAGAGACTTGGGATCCCATACTTGGAAGGCATCCTGGAGAATCAGCTCCCCCTGAACATCCAGGTTTTCATCAAACCCTGAAAGACACATAAGCATTCCCATCTTTTCAGTGGAAATTTTCTCACTATATGGAGCCAAGTACAAGACTTACCTGTCCCCAGGCAGCCTCTTTCGATTAATACCTTTCAATTTTCATCACTCTGGTGACTCTGGTGGTGGTATGCATATTGAGCTCTGGACATTTTTTGAAATAGTTTCAGCATGCATGTAAAATGTGTGTGTGTGTTCCTATCAGTCTGGGAGATTCCTAAGGGCAAGGTACCCTACCTCCAATTTATACTGCATAGATCTTGTTAGGACTTAGTTGATTATATGTTGTCTCTCCCAGCAGAACATAAGCTCCTCCAGGGCAGGGGGTGTCTTTATATCTTCAGCACTTGGCACAGGGGCTGGCACATAGTGGCTACTTAGTAAATGATTATTGACTTTCTTTATATCTTTTCTATTTCTTCTAACTTAGGGCTTGGGATAGATTGGAGCCCAAGTCTATGGCTTGCTGACTGACCGACTAGCCTGGACTCCATTTTTCTTTCTTATCTTTTTTTCTTGATAGACATTTCTGTACTATTTATTCTTGCTTCAATGACTCCCATATCTAGAACTATATCACATTTAGCAGAGTCATGAACAAAATGTTCAAAGTTCATGAAACTTTAAGCCTGTGATATATGGTTTTGAAAGGCCACAGGAGCAAATGCTCCAGGAAGGAAAAACCTGGAGGAATGAGAGAAGGAAAGAATGAGGTAGTGAGGTAGGACCTCTAGTCAGGCAGCAAATGGCCAGAGTGGGGATGAGTTTCTCAAAGTTTTCCTTCCCCCCTCTTCTTCCACCTGCCCCATTCCCTATGAAACTGAATATCACCCAGACTTCCTTCCTGACATTTGACAAGTTCCATGGGGAAGAGCAAAGATAACAAGAACCATCTTCTAGAACACTGCTATCAAACCCAAATGGAAATGGATTCCACAGAAAAGTACAAATTAAATTATCTATATTGTATCATTTATTTGTTTTGTTAAACATTTCCCAATTACATTTTAATCTGGTTTGTCCACACTCAGGGAGTTTCCAGGTGCTAGTTCTGAGCACAGGCTTTTCCTTAAATCTCTGCCCACCAGTCCTGACCCAGGCAATGAGTTCTGTCTCTTCTAACACATCCCACCTCTTGCCACCATGTTGCCTCTTGGTCCATCTCTTCTATACTGCCATAATCCCTTTATTGTAGGTTTCTCTAAGCCAAAGAAAAATGGTTCTTGTGGATCAATGAACATTTGTAGAGTTTTGTTACTTTTCTGGCCTATTTAACCTAGCAGCAAAGTTATAGGGCTGAAGAACACATCAGGGTGAGAGACAGAATCTACATAAATTTCATAGGCAAATGAAAAATATGCAAATTCATGTAAATCAGCAATACTATTTTTGCATTAGAACTCAGGCACTTTTGATAATAAATATGCCGACTATCCTCAACACATTTAATAGGAGGGTTGAGACCCACATACCTTGAATCATTCATTACACTTGAGTCTGCTTAAAGGCTGGGGGATGGACAAGTTGACCTATAGGACTTTCTGTCAGTCTGAATTCCTAAATATTCTTTATAGTTACTAATGATTTGAGGCTTATTTGTCTACTTCTCCCTGCTCTGTCTCATATTTGGTATTATATTATACTTCCCACCCTCCCTTGCTCCTCTTTGCCCAGGAAGAAGAGAAGGCCCATGGGTGGACATGCTAAGAATGACTACCTTCCAACATGCTGACGTGCATGGCATCATTAGCTTTCTTTGGAACGCTGAGCATCACTTCCAGGCCATCCTTGAGTTCTCCTTTCCCTTCTTCACAGCAGGTTAAAAGTTCCTAAGGAAAAAGTCCAGGCATAATCAAGGTCAGTTCCTATAGCTCCCAACACTCTGCTTCCTAGAGGCAAAAATCACCTCCACCTCTTCCATCTTGTATTATATATATACTCAGGGTTGTGGACAAGATTGGGAAGCAAATTAAGAAATACCAAATCATTCAGTTTTCCAGACCAAACTACCCTAAATTTAGTGTCACCAAGCCTAGCCAAAGCACTATTCTGGAGTGGAAAAAGAACTAAATCTTTTCAGGTCAGTTAGGAGTCCTGAATTTGAGGCATGGCTCTGCCATATGCCATTTGAATCAGCTAAATTTTTTTGCACTTCAATCTCACCTGAAAAATGGAGATTAAAAACAAATACATTTCATACTTTGAAGTATTTCTATAAAGCTCAAATGAGTTAATGTTTGCAGAGGAGCCATTTTATTAACCACTGGGAGGAAAATATGACTGGAAAGGATAAGATGCATTTCTCTTTAAGTTAACTACACACAAATGACATGCAAGTAAATCCATTATTTTGAGTTAACGGATTGGGTACTCTGGGCTATTACAAAATTCCTACCAATTCATCAAATTTTGTAACATCCCATGAGTTTTTCCTGGCTCCCTATCCTGATGACAAAGGTATAATAGGTTTAGAAAATGTACAGAATTGAGAGATAGGAGAGATGCAATAGTATGAAAAGGATAATGCTCCTGGCTAAGATATCTTATTGTTCACATTTAGGTAAAGAGAATTTTATCTCCTATGTTTCCCTTAGCTGAAAGTATCTCCCTTTCCAAATTGCCTTGGATTTCTTTCGTATATTCACTCACATATGTATACGTGTTTACTTCTATTGTAGAATATAAAGTCCTTAAAGATTTATTTTTGTTATTGAGACATTTTAGTCATGTCCAACTCTTCATGATCCCATTTGGGGTTTTCTTGATAAAGATACTGGAGTGGTTTGCTATTTCCTTCTCCAGCTCATTTTACAGATGGGGAAACTGAGGTAAGCAGGGTTAAGTGACTTGCCCAAGGTCACATGGCTAGGAAGTATCTGAAGTCACATTTGAACTCATGAAGATGAGTGTTCCTGACTTTAGGTCTGACACTCTTTCCACTACACCATCTAGTTTCCTCGAGGATAGGAAATTTCAATTTTTTCTTTGTGTTCCTATAGTCTAGTACATTTATGAGGGGAGGATCTGGACCTGTGATTTTATCACAATATAGGAAACTCTTCTGATATTAATCCCTCTATCAATGCAGTTCAGCAACATTTCTGCCACTTTGAATCCTCTAGTGCTGCTTGGAGGCACTTAAAGGAATTTTTCAGAGGAGAAACTTGAACCCAACTTTTCCTGACCTACTCTTTATTCATTGCACAATTCTGCCTCTCACTCAGCATTTAGTACTCAATAAATACCCATTGATTGACAAATAGAGAGCGAAAAACATGATGAAAATTTCAGTCCTATAAATAGAGAGCTAACCTTTAGTGCTTTAAAATTTGCAAAAATTTCCTATATCTTATTTCATCCAATCTCATTTCTGTAAAGGTATAACTACTTTTACAGAAAAGCATAAGAATGTCTAAGTATCTAATCTCCCCACTTTATTTTTATTTATTTATTTTAAAAATATTTCCATATTTGTCATATTATGCAAGAAAAAAACAGATCACAAGGGATATTTCCCCACTTTAAAGAGAATCTCCCCAAAGGGCAAGGACATATCTCCTCTGAATATCTTATGATATTCAGGGGTTAGGAATAATAAATATAAAATTCCATATAGTAACAGAATATTAAAATAGAAATCAACCTTAGAGGTTACCCTTTTATTTTACAGATGAGGAAACTGAGGTCCAGAAAGGTTAATAGCACATAGCTAGATGGAATTTGAAATTGGTCTCCTGTTTCCTAGTTCTATGCTCTTTCCACCATCCATTATATCTTTTATATGTAAGTAGTTCTCTTCTTTCCCCTATAAGAGTGAGGGTTCTCTGAAGATGGGACCTGTATCAACTTTCCTGTTTTTACCTCTTTCTTTAATTCATCATAGTTCTCAACATACAAACACATATATATAGCACTTTTACAATTGCAATGTGCTTTATATGTCTTATCTAATTTGATCTTCACAACCCTATGAGACAGAAAGCATTACTGTCTCCATTTTATGGATAGGAAAAAAAAGAGATGATTATTGACTTGTTAACTCTCATATATCCAATAAATATCAGGGATGGGGTTAAAATAGTTGCATTTGGACCCAGGTCTGTTGCCTCTTTTCATAAGAAAGCTCTTTAGATCAGTGTGTGACCAAATCCAAAAAAATGTTATGATAGTTAATCTCTGAAGTTCTTCACTGATTCTTTCAGTTATCCACAACCCTCTGTGTCCCTCTTCCCCAATGCCACAGGAATAAGTCTTGTTCGTCTTGACAAATTCCTATTATCAAACCCCAAGAATCCAGGTGACCTTTGTTCTAGTGTGGAAGAAGGTTTGGGGGTAGTAGGTACAGTGGGATAGAGCACCAGACTTGAAGTAAGGAGGACCTGAATTCAAATCCGGTCTCAGACACTTAATAATAGTTCCTAGCTGTGTGACCCTGGGCAACTTACTTAACCCCAATTACCTCACAAAAGATTTTAAAAAAAGATTAAAAAAAGAGAAAAAAATCAGAAGGGTTTTAAAATTGGAGACAAGTTACAAGTAAGCTATTTCTTCTTCTCCAATGAATTTAGATATATAGGATCATAGATTTAGAATTAGAAAAGATCTCAGAAATCATCTGGTTATTCCCTTCATTTTATTTATGAGGAAACAGACCTAGAACAATTAAATGACTTGTTCAGGACCATAAAGTTAGAAAGAAGTAGAGTTAGAATTTGAACTCAGGTCTTCTGACTCCCAATCTCATCTCCCTTATCAACTTCACTTTGTTATTGTTGATTTGACATTCTTATTATATACAGAAACTTTAATATTTCCCTTGCTACACTGATCATTTATTCTTTCTTTACTTAATTGTTTTTGGCAAAGCAAGTGAATTTAAATGACTTGCTCAGGGTCACAAAGCTTATAACTAGTACATGCCTGAGACCAAATTTGAACTCAGTCTTCCTGGCTTTAGGGTCAGTGCTCTATCCACTGTATCACATAGCTGGCCCCCTCTTTTTTACTTTAAAAACCAACTTCATCCTCTGGTAATTTGATAATGTTAGGGAAACTTTTTAGGAAGAAATAACAGAAAACATACATCTACTTAGAACAGAATATGCCAATGAGTTTAGACTACTGGTTTACCATTAACGAGCAGTTAATTCTTCCTAGGTCTCTGCTTCTGGTAAGGAACCACTGCACATTTCATTAAGAGCCCAGCAGGAAAAATATGGCAAATGAATTGGTTTGTACAATGAATATCAAACTCCCTAATGGATATATAGCTCCCATTCTTATATTGCATCTAAAATCTTCCATCCCTTGACAGAGATTATTGCTAATTAAAAGTCAAGTTACTTGGAATATAAAAGACCTCAATGATGGAAGCCCCAGAGTCTATTTGTAAAAACTCTTCTTATTTATTATTGATGTTAATAGTTCAACAAACTATTTTTTCCTTTTATTCAGCTGAAACTTTTGCTAGAGATTTAAAGTAGCTCACAATAGTTTTTGGCAAGCATTCCATTTGTTTCCTCTAAGCCATCTTCAGATCGTCCATTTCAATACAACAGATATTTATTAAATTCCTGTAACATTCAAGGTAAGGCAGCTAGGTGGTACAATAGATAGAGTTCTGGACCTGGAATCATGAAGATATGAGTTCAAATCCAGCCTCAAACACTTATTATCTGTGTAACTCTGGCCAAGTATCTTCATCCTGTTCATATTACTTTTCTCATTTATAAAATGAACTGGAAAGGAAATAGCAAACCACTATAGTATATTTGCTAAGAACACAACTGAAGAATGATTAAACAACAACATTCAAGTTACTATAGAGCAGTGCTCAACTTTTTAAATAGGGGCCAGTTCACTGCCCCTCAGACTGTTGGAGGGCCAGACTATAGTAAAAACAAAAACTCACACTCTTTCTCCTCCTCTCAGCCCATTTGCCATAATCTGGCGGGCTGCATAAACGTCCTCAGTGGGCTGTATCTGGCCCGCAGGCCATAGTTTGAGAACCTCTACTATAGAGTGACCCTGCCCATTTTCCTATTTTTCTTTTCTATTTTATCAGTATCCTATTCCCAGTAGTTGCTGATGAACAAATACTCTCAGAATTTTCTGTATTTTTCTCTCTTCCCAAATCTAAACCATAACTTCTTTTTATTGTACTTTTCTATCATAACATTTCAGGGATTCATAACACACAGGGAATTTTAAAAAATGAAGTCACTGACATTTATTTTAGACATGTTGCCTTATTTCTTTTAGTACCAAGGCAACTTGGATAAGCTTTATATCTACCTAACATCTACCTTTATTATATACCTAAAGAGGAAGGTTTTATAGAATGCTATTCAATAATTTGTATTGCCATATTACAATATGAATACCCCAGACCTTTTGTAGAAATAATAATATTAATAATTGACAGTACCCATTCATACAGAGCTTTAAGATCCACAAAGCTTGTTCCTCTTAACTTCCTCTGAGGGAGGAAGTGAAAGTATTATAAATATCCATTTTGTAGATGAGCTTCAAAGAGGTTAAGTAACTTTCTAGAATGACATGGATAGGAAATATTTGAAGAAAAGAGAAGGGTGGGAGGTGGGGATGATACACAGCTAGGCTCCTACATTCAAAGAATGTAATTAAAGGCACAAGGCAACAGATTTCTGTCCCTGGTTACCTTTATCCTGATGACTACTTGCCTGCTAAGAATGCATCTTATGCTGTGAACAAATTAAATAAAAAATCATTACCCCTTTTTGGGCATTAGACTGACTGTTCATTGGGAGGTAGAACAACATTAAAAAAAAAACTCTTCCTTGCAGGATGAGCTGGAACCACCAGTGTTAATGCTCCCTCCATCCTTCCCAAATTACTACACACATATTTATGCTGTATCTTCCAGAAGAATGTAAGTTTCTTGAGTCAGGGCCTGTTTCCTTTTTATTTTTTGTAACCCTAGTGCTTCATCTTGTTTGTTAGATTGAATTCTCATGATTCAATTTCTTTTGGAGCTACTTAGAGAGTTCCCTCCTATACTCTCAACTTAATCTAAAGGGTTAGTTGGATCTGAAAGGCAACCTGTCAAGTAGTTATCTGCCAAATTGGGAAGAAACTCTATCATGGCATTTCAAGAAATGACCTAGGTAAAAATTATGGGATTCTAACTATATTTTTTCCAGACCTCTGAGAGAGCGATATATTTATTAGATTATAAAATATTTCCCCTGTGACAAATTACATTTAAAATACCTTGCTATTAAAGGGAAAACATATGAGGAGTGTTCTTATTTCAACAGCTCCTAGAAAGCTTAAAGAATACTCTTCCCCATTCCACCACTTTCCCCATTCCAAAAGAAAAAGCTTTGTGCTTGACAAATGTAAAATTAAGCCAAAGCTAATGGCACTGGATTCCTAGTCTCCAGAAAGCTGTCCTTGGTCCTGAATCTAATTAGGTCTTTGAGTCAGCTGGAAGCAGGGTGGCCAAGAGTATTGTGTCAGAAAAGAGAGAGATTTATGTAACAAGCAATCCACCATACAAGGTGGATTGTACTATGATGTACAGGAAGCTCTTTTCTTGAGAAAGCCTTGGCTTTCTTTCTTCCTATCTTCCAAACACAAAACACGCTGGAAAAAAAGAGACAGTAGCTAGAACTAAGAGAAGGTAAATCTTAGCAGTTTCAGAAGTGCAGATTTGGAATTGAAGCTAGAAAGGTTTTGAGTTGGGAACTTCATCATTATGAACAGTGCTCAGATATTTGACCCTATGTATTAGATGCAGCTGGAGGTGAAGGGGAGTAGGATTGAGCTAGGAGGAATGGTAGGTACCTTCAGGAGCAGTTGGTACTTAGTGATCCTCTGGACAGGCTTGATTAAATAGGAAGAAATAGAGTTGGCTAGTCCATGGCGTTGCTGGATTTCCTATAGGGAATGATATAAAGAATATTAGATATAAATGGAAGACAGAGAGAGAAGAAGGAAGAGAGAAAGGGAAAATGAGATGAGGGGAAATTTGCATTTAAGGGGAGAGAGGAAGATAAAAAAGGGAAGGAATAAGACATTTCCTGTCATCATAGAAACCTGAAGGATGAGGATCCATGATCTTTAGTATTTCCCCTGTTCTGTTCTCTGTCTAATAGATTCCTATCTTTTGTTTTCCCCCTAATCCCTAATTCAAAAATGCTAAAACCCCTCTGCCCAACTCTACTCCCTTGTTATATCCATTCAACTTAGTCCTTTTTCCTCTGCAAGTCTTTTCTGTCCACCTCAGTTCTTTTCTTCTATTTTGTCCTCTGGAACATATAATTGCACCATATAATTGCTATCAGATTGCTCTTTACCATAACTATCTTCCTTTTGCATTGTGTCTATCTGGTCTTCATACAAATAAGACTTCCTCTAGAAGACATCCCCAATACAAAGCACTCTTTTCATGATTCCCTGACATAACAGACCAGGAAAAAAGTAGGAATAATTCTTGCACTTCTACCTCAGGACACACCCCTCCTACCCTCTTCTATTACTCAGACAATAAATATTCTCCTTTGAGGTTTATTCTACCTAACCACATTGTCCATTTCCGATCCCTGTCACAGTTATCCATCTACCTCTATATCACTTTTCCTTCTTTCTCATGGATCATTGCATTTTTTCCACCTCAACCTCTGTCCTCATACTTTAAGGCACTTTAAGATACATACTTTTATTACCCACAATACACGGGTCACTCAGTTCATCAACTGCAAATTCTATTGATTTATGGTTTCATTCTACTTCTATAGACTTCAAGGATGTCCTTTTTGGAATCTCACCATTCCCTATAACTATTCTATTTACATGATTTTGAACCTGAAAATTCTTCTCTCTGATCAGAACATTTTATACTTCCTTTGGTTCTTCTAATTTACTATTCTGATACCTTTTATGCATACTCACTGTGGCCTTTGGGGCTTTTACCCTCTCTTTGTTTTCAATCTATTACCCCTCTCTGTTTTCATTTCTTTTCCTTCGCTTTTTTAACATTTTCTTTTTAAAAATTGAGTTCCAAATTCTTTCTCACTCCCTCCTCCTCCTCTACTTACTGAGAAGGCAAAATTTGTGATATCAATTACAAATGTGAAGTCATGAAAAACAAATTTCCATATTGTCTATGTTATAGGAAAAATAAAGAAAGTGAAAAAATTATGCTTCAATCTAAATTTGGACTCTATCAGTTCTCTCTCTGGAGATGGTTAGCATTTTTCATTATAAGTCCTTCAGTATTGCTGAGAAAAGCTAAGTTGTTCATAGTTGATCATCATACGATATTGCTGTTATAATGTACAATGTTTTCCTGCTTTGCATCAATCCATATACGTTTTCCCATGTTTTTCTGAAACTAGTCTGCTCATCATTTCTTAAAGCACAATAGTATTCCATCATAATTATAGATCACAACTTGTTTATCCATTCCCTCAATTGATGAGCATCCATTTGATGCTCAAATTTTTGCTACTACAAAAAGAGCTGCTTTAAATATTTTTGTACATATAGATCCTTTTCCCCTTTCTTTGATTTGTTTGGGAGTGGTATTGCTGGGTCAAAGGCTATGCACAGTTCTACAGTTCTTTGGCCTTTTCCTTTATATTCTTGACATTTTATAGTTTTTCAGTTCAATTGTAAAAAGTTTGCTCTATTGAAAACTTATTTCCTTTACCCAATAGCTGCTCATACCTTTCCAAAGTCAATAAAGGTAATGACCACTTGCTAGCTATTTCTTTCATTTTATGGGAGCATTGCCTTATTGGAACCATTTGGGGTTATGGAAAATACATCTTCCTCTCCTGAATGACATCAGAGAGATCTTCTCAGGGGTGGTGGATGATGGGGACAAAATAGCTTCATCAATAGCCACAT
The DNA here is from genome assembly GCF_048593235.1 of Sminthopsis crassicaudata. Taxonomy (NCBI): domain Eukaryota; kingdom Metazoa; phylum Chordata; class Mammalia; order Dasyuromorphia; family Dasyuridae; genus Sminthopsis; species Sminthopsis crassicaudata. The sequence continues at coordinate 333,535,998 of NC_133619.1, read as the reverse complement.
TTAAGCTTCTTTTTGATTATTAGACTGATGGTTGGATAGGTGTGATGTGGGGAAAAAGAGGCTCATTAGCCATATTAAAAAGTACAGCATCTTAGAAAGCCACAAGATAGTGCTAGAGGAGTTAGCTATGTGAGTATCTTAATGCTTCCTTAATTTATATTGTTGAGTACATCTCAATGTTTTGCAAGGAGTTTAAGAAAGGGTAGAAGCAAAAGACATTTTCTTCATTTCTCCTGTCCCAAAGGACAAAAAATTTCCACCCTGCCCACACACTGTAAAGAGCAGCTTACATCAAAGAAGGTGCCTGCATGCTCCAGGATCAACTGGCTGGAATCAGGCTTGTTTTTACAGTAGGTGACGTACATCTGGAATTTGTCTGCCTGGAAAAACCAACCACAAGGAAAATCATAGATAAACATTTGGTAGTCTTTTGCTCTATGCACATATAATATGAAAATTGACTGACATTTATGGACTTCAGACAATTTATATATGGCTTTATGTGGAAGCTGAGGAATGGACAAATTGACTTCAGGGATATTTTTTCCAGACTGAAGCTGTACCCCTAACATACATATACTCACACATTCTTCTTTTTCTATCTCCGCAAGTTAGAGCAGTGTCTACAGGTCAACTTTAAGTTATCCTTTTGTAAATAATTTATGGCCAAACATACCTTCTTCTGGGATACTTTCCCTGTACAATCAATTTGTGTGGTCAGGGAATATGAACTAATTTAAAAAAATTGTTTATATGTTTGAGTTAAATTTTATTTTTAGACTTTTAAAATTTTAACCTTATTCAGACATCATTAGGAAAATGAATCAATTCACTAATAAAGAACGCTAAATAGTACTGGTATGGGAATCTTCCACGGTTATGAATTATCTGTAATATCACTGCATTGATTGATAATTAAGAGTTGGTTGCATTTGTTGTAAACAAAGGAGTGAAAAAAAGAAACATGGCAGCTCTTCTTGGGTTTGATTTGATACTTACTGTTGTCAGTCAGAGAACAAGGTACCAATATATTACTTTACTTAGCAAATCATGAAACTGTTTTGTTTTCTTTAAAATCAAAGATGGCCATAAACAATGAAATGGAAAGTGAGAAGGTGGAGCTGCAGCTAAGCTTTTACATCAATCACTTACCTTTTGGGGTTTTTGTTCCCTCTTCTATAAAATGACGGAATTGGTCTACAATACATGATCTCTGAAATGCCTTGAATGGATATAATGTGATGATAATTTTCTAGGTCTATTATACTTCTAAAATCTAAAAAAATGATCTTATAACAACTAGCTGGAGGGCTAGGCAAACCACTCCACTAGTCCTTAGTTTTCTTCTCTATATAATGGAGTTAAGCTCTCTTTCCAAATAAACCATAAAATTGTTAGGAGACTAAATTAATGCTACAGATGTGGGAAATTATGATAAGTAATCAGAGCTATGCATATGAAAGTTATCATTTATTACTTTTATAAGAGAGCCTTATGATTGATCTCCATTTATTTGGATCCAGTCAATTGAAGTTTATATTCTCATTGAAGCTCCCTAGGGATCTCCACAGTTGTCTGTACTCACACTAATGAGCATGAGTCCAAGATAATGTAGAGTCAAAAACATAAAGGAACTCATTTTGTATATTTTTTTATAAAGAAGAACCTAGTAGAGAGAGTCTACTAGTGTGGTTAGTGACAATACATAGCCAAAAAGGGTCGTTCTAGAAGTGCTGATCCTTTTTGGATCTGTAAAGAGAAGACCCTTTTCTTATTATTTGTAGAAGTTGTTACTCTTGGACTGGATTCTCTGGCACACAGTAAGCACCTAAAATGCTAATTGAATGAATGAATGAGAGAATGAATGATTGTGAACACAAGGGGCTCTAGACATCAGCAGACACAATTATAGATCAGTCCTTCTCCAAAGACAATATTTCACCCACATTCTAGAGTTAGGCTTAGAGCCTGCTTTATTATTATTTTCAATCTATAAAATGGGAGAAAAATCCTTTCATACATAATCTACATAGTTGTCAAAAGGATAAAATAAGATCGTTGATGGGAAACCAGCATCTATCAAAACTTCTTTACCTTTTTCCATGTCCTGGACCACTTTGACAGTCTAGTGAAGTCCAGAGTAATGTTTTTAAGTGCATAAAATAAAATGCATAGGATTACAAAGGAAACCAATTATATTAAAATACACACATATCTACTGACCCTATTTTGGGAACTCCTTATGTAGGAAAATAAAAATCTAAATGATTAATAAAAATCTAAATGATTATCCCTAGTGTTAATTATATTTTAAAATGATAAAATGTTCCAGTTTTCTACCACGGACTCTTTTACCATTTGTGGTCCCTGGTTGAATGTTCTTATTTGCTAGAAGTGTGGAGTGTGAGGAGCAAGCTGGAATTTCAAGAAACAAAGTACTAGGAGAAGAAAGTATCAGTTTTTAAAGTTAAATTTTAAAAATAAGAACCTTGGTAGAAAATAATTGTAATAACTAAAAGCCTTCAAAGTATTTTATGTGTGCTATCTTATTAAATCCTTATAATAACTTTGGACTAAAGATGCTGTTTTTATACCCAATTTACAAATGAGGAACCTGAGGCTGAGAGCTTAAATGCCCACTGTCTGGACAATATTTGAGGCAGAATTTGTATTCAGATCCTCCTGATTCAAAGTTTAGCATTTAATGTTATGCCTCACACCTAACTGCCATCCAAATACTTTGAGGATTAGTACAAAATTTTCCAAGGACTGGCATTTGGGAAACAAGGTTTTATGTAAATTATATTAAATAGAATACAAGAGCCAGAAAGATAAAAATGGAGAGCTAATTAATTTCAGGAAGTTGTGATAGCTAGTTATAGCTGTTTTGGCAACATCTTGGGATAAGGGCTGGTGTTCTGCAACTTATCAATTTTATGCCCTGTTGTCATTGTTTTACTATTGGCCTAAAACTGTTATTTTATTGGTGTGGAGAACCTAATGAGGACATTTTCTGTATCAATGATAGATCTGCACATGTGCAATGCTGCAACTTCTATAGCTCTGGAAGGTTGCCTGAGGCACTTAATGACTTGCCAAGGGTGATACAGCCAGTTTTTCTTAGAGGAGGTCACTGGTCCTGTCTTGGAGATTTCTACACTGACTCTATTTTTAAAAATACTCAGCTACCATTGCCATGTGTACTTGGCAAAAGTCACTAATATTAGTTAATAGAGCAGACTATTGACTTGGAGAATAGAAACTAAGGTAAAGAAAGAGGACAGTCAGCCTAGACTTGGGAAAATATGATGAGCCTAGGAACTCTGAAAACCATGTAAGGATTTGTGAAAGCAATAAAGAGATTGGGGTCTTCCAGTTTTGGAATATGGCTTATTGTTAAGTTATTTTTCAGTCATGATTGACTTTTTTTTGTGTGATTCCATTTGGGGTTTTCTTGGTAAAAATATAAGTGGTTTATCATTTTCTTCTCCAGCTCATTTTATGGGGCAGAGTTATATGACTTGTTCAGGATCACATAGCTCATAGTAAATAACTCAAGCTGGATCTGAACTCATGAAGATTTTCTGAGTCTAAGCCTAATACTTTATCCATTGTGCCACCTAGCTGCTCTATAGCTCATTAGAAAGTAATGGGAAAAACATGGGTAGAATTGGGTATAAGGTTTAGATTCAAAAAACATTCCTGGCTGAAATAATTTCTCTAAAAGATCATATGGGAAACAATTACATTAAGACCTCTATCCTTACTTAATACAGCAGGACCCAGAGACAGCAACTGGGGGGAAGATGAATATTTCTTCCCAAGTGTTAGCTCCCAAAATGAGAACTGAATCTCCTGGGAACAAAGTGGTATAGCATCTAAAGAACCAGCCTTGAAACCTGGAAGACTCAGTAGAAGATCTGCCTTTGATACCAGCTGAATGATCTTGGACAAATATCTATTTTAATCTATATTCATACATATTTATATGTATAGACTATGTGTTTGTATATGTATGTTTAGTATATATATGTAGATATATATATATATTATATATACATCCATACTGATCTCTGTAGATATCAGTGTAGCTATATCCATATAAATATATCTACTGATATATTTATTTGTATATATATACACAGTCTATACATTTTAGAGAAAGTATAGACCTGTATTGACAGTTGTGGGAAATTATGATAAGTAATCAGAGCTAACCCAGGAGTTCCATATAAGAATAAAATAACATGCCTAATTCCAATTGTGCTTTGACCAATTGTGCTTTTGGCCTTCTGGATAGAAACTCTCAGTTGCCAAAGTTCCGCTGACAATAGGGAAAGGACCCAAGACCCTGAGATACCCAGAAGAAAGTACTGTCTGCCACATGAACTTGGCAAAAGCCACACCCAGCTCAAAATTCTGCTCAGTAGAAGAAGCTATCAATGTGGAAGAATGGAAAGACTGCAAGACTGCAATAACTGGAAAGTAGTGCAATTCCTTTTCCATTAAAGAGCTAGTCTGTGGCCTTGGTGAGCTAATTAGATCTCCTTTTTGAATTTCACTGAGTGATGTTGCAGAGCAGAATCTCAATGCAATTTCATAGCTATGGTGCAGGGTGTCTCAAAAGTCTTGGTGCAGGTTTATGCTTATTAGAGTTTACTCAAATTTATTACAATTTTTAAAAAATTCACTAAGACTTTTTGGGACAGTGTTAAAATGGGATCCTCTTCTCCTAGGACATGGGACTCTGTCCTGAATGAGTTGGTTATATCATTTTATATGCTTCTTTGTGGATCAATCCAGTTGCAAATTGTATAAGGGAAATGTGCCTTGCCTTTGTATTCTTGGGATGAGAGACAGAGCATCTGCTTAGGATATTACTGGTTTGTATTTGTCTGTAGATAGCAAGAAGTAACTATGTTCATCAACTAAACTGTTCAGATTGATAAAAGGGTGATAGTCACTGAGGAAAACTGATCCTAGACTAGGCTAATAAGTCTTCTTGTCTGAAAATGTACTTGAAGCTTTGTTTCTACTTTCAAAGTAAGCAAAGTAAGAAACAGTATCCTTTCACAAATGAACTAAGAGAAGTGATTCATACAAATCTTGGATTCATGAGCATAAGGACAATTTACAACTAGAAAAAATAACATTGTCTCACTCTTTGGCTAAAGACACCACATTGGAGACTGACAAACTGACAAATTACTACAAATGGAACTAACTTAAGTAGGTCCTGAATGTTTCCATGGAGAAGACACAAAACCAGGGTTGATTGGAGAAAGATGTATGTGTATTGAAGTAAAGAACAGACAGAAAAAAGTAAAACTTGGGAGTCTCTCATTTCCTCTAACAAACAAGTCAATGAAATAGATTGTTCTTGTCCTTGTCTTCCACAGGAGAGTGCCACTGTCCTTATTAAGTGAAGGAAGCCAAGATATAAAAAATGAAAGGAGTTCTCCAGCTAACACAAGAAGGACCAAGTTCTCTGTCTCATGATCTGTCCCTTAAAGAATATTTGTCCCATCTGTAAGCACCTTATTAGGGTAGATTGGCAGTGAACCAGATTGCATGACAGTCACATGGATGGCATGAGTCTCTATGCCTTGACTCTGTACAGAATTTGAAAAAGATACTAAAGGCCCATTACCCAGGTGACAAAGCAGTGTCCCACGTCCTCAGGCAATTGTTCATACTTCTCCAGTTCTTTGAGGAAGATACTGCAATGGGAGAAAAAGGTCAAATCAGACACTGCACAGTTGAGCCCCCAGACAACCACACCATGAATTAGTCTGGATAATCATAACAAATCTCTTTCGTAAACATTATGGGACAACACTTTTAACCTTAGAGGATCACAGATTTAGAGTTAAGAAGCACCTTGGATATTATCTGGTTGATTCCCCCATTTTACAGATGAGGGACTGAAGGTCAGAGTGGTAGAAAACTTGTGAGAGGAGTCACACAAATCCTAAGTGACAGGATGTGATTTGAACCCTGGCCCTATGACTCAAAAAGCTGTGATCTTTCTGGCTATTCTACACTGTATGTCCCCTTTACATGCTTCTGGAACTTTTCCTTTCACCATCAATCAGTGGGAGCTCAAGAAATATAAACTCACTTCAATAAAAGCCCAAGCTTGGGAACAACTAGGAAAGGGAAAACCCCATATAACATATACCACTGCTAATCAGAAATGATTATCTGCTATTTTAGGTTATCTCTGGCATCAGTCCTTTGGATCAGTGAGGAGAAAAAAGTTGACTATTAATTTCAAATTGAAAAATCAACAAGTGAAGCTCTCTGTGTTCAGGGATACAGACTCATTAGAACATAAGCTGGAGCCATCCTTTATTAGAAGGAGAAATCTGCTGCTACAAAGAACAAAGAAGAAAGAAAGGAAAAAGAAAACCAAAGAAATGAAAGGGAAGAGAAAGGAAAAGGGAAAAAGGGAAAGGGAAAAGGAAAGGAGAAAAATTCAGCATTCAAAATCAAATATAGTGGATTTTTTGTTTATTCACAATTTTGGATTCTCTGTGCCTTTGCTTCCCTCTTTTAGGAAAGGAAATTAAATGATGACTGATATGATTTGCTGTATGTGGTACTGATCTCTTGGCAGTCACTAATGACTCAGGTGAATGATGAGGTAATGGTAATGAGGTAATATTTGGAATCTCTCCTAAGTGTGTCATGAATTTCACTTGTTTGCCTGTTTATTTGGTTCCCTTTTCCATCTTCTCATAGTTCTCATACAGATGAGGAAACTGAGGCAAACAGGTTGAAAGGATTTGCCCAAAGTCTCACAGCTAGAAAATCTGAGGTCAGATCTGAACTCATTTGAACAGATTTTCCTGATTCTAGGCTGAGCTCCCATCCATTGTATCACTTAGCTGTCCCCTTGGCATTTAGTAGGTACTTAATATATTTTCTCTCTCTCTCTTTCTCTCCCCCTATCCGACCAACACACACCAACAACCAACATCTCTAAAATGGGGATAGTAATACTTATCTTATCAAATAAAGGGGCAATTATGTGGCAAAATAGATAAGAGTACCACAGTTCTGGAGTCAGGATGATCTGAGTTCAAATCTGACCTCAGACACTTACTAGTTTTGTGTCTGAGACAACTTAGACTTGTGAAGTTACTTAACACTGAATACTCTCCCCCCAAAGAAAAGGAAAATAGAGACAGAATGGTAGAACCAGATCTGTGATTTCATTAGTATGTAGAACTTCCAGGGGAGGAAACTTGTACCAGTGCAGGTTTGTATCTTCTCTGCAATTTACTGTCTCAAGATGTTGACCAGAGCACTGGAGAGGTCAAATTATTTTCCATGTCACCTAACCAGAATATGTTTGAGACAACATTTGAACCTAAGTCTTCCTGGCTTCATGGTCAATTTTCTGTTCACTATGTCATGCTGCCCCTTGGTAAATAGTGGAAATAATTACAAAAAAATGGGAAGCTCACAGGATACTGCGAACAGCATTCTAAACGGCAATGAAATCATTATTCCAATTTGAATGCAAAAATTGCAAAAAATAAAAACAAACAACCACCCCCCCCAATCAACAACTCCAAAGCAATAAATAAATAAATAAACATGCTTGCAAGAACTTCAGGGTAAAGTGTGTTCAATTTGGAGCCAAAAGAACTGGATTTGAAATTGAATTGCCTCTCCTAGTTGTGTGATCTTTGATGTCACCTAAAACTCTTTGGTCCTCAGTCTCCTCATCTGTAAAATAAGGAGAGTGGATTGGACGACCTCTAAATTTCTTTTTGACATTAACTTTTGCTCATAAATGCAGTATGAAGGTTGACAAGCATCAAAATCTCCATGTAAATGGAGACTTCAGTGCATGAAATTCACTGTGAAACATTAATTTGGCCATAAAATGAAGGTCTGAGTGGAATAGTGTTTCATGATGAGTTCAGGCAGTCCTATTTTTGGTTTTTACTTTACTAATGTCAGTGACAGAACTAAACACAAATTAAATTTAACAGCATGAAATTTGCTTTTTGCCACAAGGTAGGCCATCCCTTGCCCTTTCATTCTTGCTAAGCTATCCCAGAAATATATGTAGAAGAGAGTATAAATACTTTTCATGAGTCCTAGTACTTATTTTTAAGTTTCCCATCGTTACAGGCTAGACTTTGCTGCTGGACACTCCTTTTTGGCTTGTACCACATCTGGTAGGTCCTCAGACAATATAATCAGGTAGGTCTAGATTGGAACCAGATTCCAGCTTCATCATTATTCCATACCTCTGCTTCTGGAGTATGTTGAATGTTAGCTTTGGAACACTACAAATCATAGACTTGGATCAACATCATCACTCACGAACTTCCTAAACTAGACAAAATATGTAACCTGAATTTCGGATGCCAGTGAGTCCAACTTCTACCTGAATAAGAATCCCTTCCTCAATTAATATTGTAGTTGTTCAGTTGCTTTTTAATTGTGTCCGAATCTTTCTTTTTTTTGGAGGCATTTGGGTTACATGATTTACTTAGGGTCACACAGCTAGTAAGTATTTTTTTTTTTTTTTTTTTTTTTACTGAGGTAATTGGGGTTAAGTGACTTGCTCAAGGTCATACAGTCAGGAAGTGTTAAAGTGTCTGAAGTCAGATTTGAACTCAGGTTTTCCTCTACTGCACTACCTAGTTGCCCACTCCCCTAATTTTAAAAATGAGGAAACTGAGGCAAAGTTATATAAGGAGTCACATTTGAACTCAGGAAAATGAGTCTTCCTGACTCCCGACTAGGTGCTCTATCCACTGTGCTATCTAGTTGCTCCCTCAACTAATACCAACTCTCAAAATGGTCATCCATCTCTCATAAAGCCATGTAGCTCTTATCATTTAAGGTATTCCTTTCTAAATGCTCACAAACCATTTCCTTAATCCCATTCTGGTGTTTATTAAGATTCAACATCAAAATCGCCTGCTTATCCACAAATTCTACTTTCTTTCCTTTCTTGAAAATTTCAACATTTTCCCTCTCCCAGTTCTATAGCACTTCTTTCAAAAACCTTTCAAAATACCACTAATAGTGTTTCAGCATCCACATCTGACAGTTCATTTTGGCACAGTAATTCTCTCACCCCAGGAAATAGCTAATTTGAATGTGATCATCTTAACTACTCTATTTTCTTATTTATCCTGAATTTCAATGTCTAGTCTTTCTGTAGAAGCTTCCCCCATAGCTAATCAAATTATAGTTCTCCTCTTCCTTCCCCAATTCTGTATTATTTTTCTCTTCCCACTGGTCCACTCTAAAACATCATAAATACCTTCCTATCTTTGCTCCTGATGGGAGGATAGTTTGTTTATGTGCCTTTGATCGGCAATTAAAAGTTTCCTGCCAAAACCCCATTGCAAACTGAAGCTCTGCACAACTATTATCTATGAAAGATCTTCCAGCAGAATTCAAAAGACATGGAAAGGCAGATCCAAGGCCATGGCAACCCTCACTCATTCCTGCTGTTAGCTTCAATGGGCCTTGTTGCCTATTTTTACCACACATTCCCTTCACACTTTTTTCTGCTCATTACCATTTATAGACTGATCTGAAAAAAAATTAAATACCTGCTCCGTTCCTTCCATTAACATACTTAAAAATTCTATATAGCTGCAGCTGAAATAATGAACCTCCAACTCAATCCCTGCAGTCCTAGCAACACAGCAGGTGGGTCCCTGAAGAGCCTCTCCTAAGCTGTATAAGGCAACACCTGCTCCTTCTCCTGCCTCCAAACCTCACAGCACCCTCTTCTCCCTAATAAAGGGGCTCCTACAGTGCAATGAAAAATTAGGTATCTCCATGAGGCTTAATACAAAATTCTTGATAAAGATCAGTGATTTTGTTGCTGGCAGATGCGTAACCCAAGCAGGCACATAAGACAAAGAATCAGGTAGCAGGCTCTGCACGTTTTATCTTGCCCCCAAATAGATGCTTGTGGCAACTGGAGAAGTCATGGAGGCTAAAAAGAACCATGTCACCTCAGTTCAAGGTGGCACTTTTCCTGTTTTGCTAAGTAGAATCCCTTGAATATTTTGAGGGAATACCAAGTGATGATGCTGAACTTGATTAAGATTGAAAGTTTTCTAGTTGAAAGCATGATGGAAGACAAGCCTTAAAAGCAAGAATAAAAGATGCTCATCAAAAGACATTGCTGGTCTGTAGCCTAAAAGGGAGATCTACCTTAGCAATAGGATATGTACAACCTGGCAAAATGTGTTACACACGTTTCCTGACCTCCATGCTCCTGCTTCTTTCCCCATTATTAGTGTAGTGACTATGGGAGAATATTCCCTGTTGTATATGGAAGGGGACTCTTTTCTGTCCCTAGTCTTGCTTTGCTGTTTTTGTTAAATGTATTTTGCTTCAAACTGTGTCCTTTGGGCAGCTGGGCTAGCTAGCTTCTTTCTAGTTTACATCTTAAGGATTTCATTTATATGAAAAATTATATTTAATATTTGGAGTAGATGAATTGAACATGGGATAGGAGTAAGAATAATTTTTTTCCTTACAGAACAGACAATTATATATATATATATATATATATATATATATATATATAATTAGAGAATTATTAAGCTCTTAGAGAATTATTAAGACGTAAGAGGTATCATTGACACATCCAATAACTATGAGGTAATACCTCACACAAATGCTTTGGCAGTAGGGGAGTATTTTCTCCTAATCTTGCAAAGTGCCCTAGACAAAGAAACTTTTTTTGGACACCATCTGATACAAATGTTTTATAAGATTTGTCAGAAGAAATACCACTCTTTAGAGAAAGTAGTCTTACTATACTTGGAACTGATAAAACCATAGTGGGAGTTCAGTTTAAAGTGTCACAATTAAAGACAGACATCTACAAGCTAGAATCTGACTGTGGAGAGGACTAAGATAGTGACAGATCTAGAAATCATGTTCTTTTGAGGGAAGTAGGGCTGTTTATTGTGGAAAAGAGGTAATTTGAGCACAGGAGCATGTTCAAGTCCTTAATTGTCAGGTGGAAGAATTTTGTTTTTTTCTAAATGTAGGATTAAGACTATTGAGTGAAGGTTAAAGGTTCAAAGAATCCTGTTCCAGATACATACTTATCTGAGGGATACTGGAAAAGGCTCTTAATATTACTCAGATTCAGTTTCCTCATCTGTAAAATGGGGATAATCACAATACTTAATTGTTGTGAGACTCAAATGATCTAACATATATAAAGTACTTTGTGGACCTAAACATGTTATATAAATACTAGCTATGATGAGGATGATGACAATGATGATGATGTGTTCCTAATGTAGATCTGGGCAATTTTTTTGTAAACCATGAACAGTCAGTTATGTCTAAGGCAGCAACTTGAAGAAAAGAAAATCTACCAGACTGGTCCCATTTTGTTATCCCTTGCTGTTCTCCCTCAATGTCCAGTTCTGATAGAATAAAAGAATATACTTAGAACCAACCAAAAGGCTAAAAAGAGCTTGAAGAGACTTGGTGGGAGTATCCAACAGAGATTGCTAACACATTGCAGTCACTTAGGGAGCACACAATGATTCATCTGAATTTCTTTTCCATCAGGAAGCAGAGCTTCAAACACTACTTGGCCCCATTCTGAAGCCCCAGGCTTCAAGCCAAGAGCCCAGTACCCTTTGGCTCCCTCCCATCTGCTCTGACCAGAGGGGCCTTCATGCACAGGCTGCTGAGGAGGATGAAGTCAGTGGAGGCTCAAGGAACTCAAACTGTAGTGAGGGGCTCACACCATACCAGTGCTGCTCATTCCTAGCCTTCTAAGCAAAAGAAATAAATTTCAACTAGAATCATTTAAATGAGGATGCTGCAATCCAAGTTCTCTCCAGGCTGGCTAAGGTTAAAAGTGGGAGACTTACATTACCCACGCAATAACATACTGTGACGGCATGGGTTTGCAAATAGCTTAGTGTAAGAAGAAATCAATGTACACAAGTTAATTTAATGAAATTAGTGATTTGCATGTTCAATCATGGCTATACTGCCAGGCACTTAAAATGGCAAGAAGCTGACGTAATCATGTATGAGTAGGTCTACTTTAATACAAGTCAAACCAAAAATCTTTCTTCCCCAAGGAAAGACAATGGGCCATTCCTTTTGGAGTTTTTATATAGTTTTAATTACAATAAGAAATCTTGCCCACTTGCCCTCCGAAGCCAGAATTTCTTTCTCCCCCCCCCCTTTTTTTGAGGGGGAGTTATAACAAAGTTTTTTAATCTAAAATTCAAGAAAAGGAGCTTATAGTGTTAATTAGCAAAAAGAAGGAAATAAGCATTAAATGCTTCCTGTATGCCAGGTACTATGCTAAGTATTTTACAAATAGCTTCTTTAATTCTTACAAATCTGGGAGTTAGTATTGCTATTACTCCTATTTTACAACTAAACAAACAGAGGCAGACAGCAGTCAAGTGACTTTCCCTGGATCACATTAAGTATCTGAGACAGGATTTGAATTTGGTTCTTTCTGACTGCAGGTCCAATGCTCTATCTACTGAACTATCTAGCAGCCTTGATATTTATTATTACTGTCATTATTATTAATACCACTAATAACAATGAATAATAATAGCTAGTGTTTTAGAGTTTGTAAAGCACTCATGTATGTCATCTCATTTAATCCTCACAGCTCTGTGAGACAAGCAGGTGCTATTATGATTCCCATTTTACAAATAAGGAGATTGATGCTGAGAGAGGTTAAGTAACTTCCTCAGATTTGTACAGCTAGCAAATATATGAGGCATGATTTGTATTCATATTTTCCTAATTCTAAGTCCAGTATTTTATCCACTAAGCCATAGAGCTGAAAATAAGCAATCAACAGGTATAAATTAATGTTCTATTAAATCCTTTTCTTTTGTTTTATTTTACATGAGTGGAATAGACCATGGACTTGAAATTTATTAGTATAGGGAACTCCTCAGTGGGAAATTCCCTCCACTAATATACATCAGCACTTTCTTTATAATTTATTGCCTGATTGATGCTGTTATTTGTCCTTCGTTCTCTAAAAGGACCATGACATCAGGAAGGTGATGCCATGAGTTATAAGTAAATTGGATCTGAGTGAGGGAGGACTGTGCTGTACAACTGAACTCACTTTCCCCTCCAGAGCCATCTGGGTCCAGTGGCAAGACATAGACTTAGAGAGTTGCCTAGGATACTAAAAAGTTGTGACTTTCCCAGTGGTCACAGTCCACTAAACCTGTCCACTAAGCCATGCTTCTTATATGATGCAGAGTACTGGATACCTGAAGCAAAGGAAGGGAAGTACTACTACAATTATCAGGGCAAATGGCAAAGGAAGGGAAGAGAAAGAGATATTGAAGGACAAACTTTAATTTTTTTTAGAGAGTTTGGGGCTTCCAAAGAATGGATAACTCACAATCTCTTCTCTGAGAAGGAAAGTTTGACTCTTAATTCTAACACTTGAAATGACTGTTAACAGATGTTCCTGCAATTCATCCAAAGTAATTGCTCTGGATGGATGGAGACCAGGAAGTGGTTTTGGAAAAGGTAGGTGGACATGTTCTACAGTTAGTGATCTATGTCATAAATTATCCAGGCTTAATTCAAACTCACAACATTATTGGCAACACAATGGAGAGGATTTAGAAACATTACCGAGATTGGAGTCCGGAACCTTAAGTTAATGCTATCACCTTTTTTTTTTCTGGGATTATCTGCAGTTTATTCTGGATATAACTTGTTGGTACAGTTTTGTTTGCATGCTGATTCTCTCAGTAGACTGAGCTTCTTGAAGGTAAGAACTCATTCTTTGCCTATATTCTGTATTCTCAGCACTTAGCAGGTACCAGGCTTGATAAATACTTGTTGATTTGACTTCTGACTCTGCCCTATAGAATATCATGCTATCTTCCTGGGTCTGTTTCTGTCTCTATAAAATGAGGAGGTTGGACCAGATGATTTCTCAAGTCTTTTCCAGTTCTGCTACCTGATGGTTCTGAGAAGATGATAATTTCCTCCACATTTTCAAACATTTCAAGATAAAATTGGCTGCCAGCAATCTCCAACATTCAGATTTAGTAAAAACAAAGAATATTTTAGGTGCATCCATGTCCTTAACCAACATGATGTACCTCCAAAAGTCATAATATGTGTAATTCAAGCTACACGTGACAATACTTTTTAAAAATCTGACTTGAGGTTTAGGCCTAATGGGGATAGCATGTTTAAAAGGTCAGACAGTCAGGTAGCACAGTGGATAGAGCATCGGGTCTGGAATTAGAAATATCTAAGTTGAAAATCTAGCCTCAGACACTAGTTGTGTGATACTGGAAAAGTTTCTTAAGCCCTTATTTGCTTAGTTTTTTACTTGTAAAATGTGGACATACTGGAAAAGTAAATGGCAAACCATTCCAGGATCTTTGCCAAGAAAACCTCATGGACAATGCTCATGTGATCAATTAAGAGTTGGACATGACTGGAAAGCTGAACAACAACAAAAATCCAGGCTTCCATACCATTGTCTAATTATTCCCAAATCATGCCCCTATACATATATCTCTCTCTCCTTTTATCTCCCTTTGGCTCTAGTTCCTTATGTGCCATCTTTATCCATTATAATATAAGCTCCTTTAAAGAAAAGAATATAAGCTCCTTGAGGGCAGGACTGTATTCTTTATTTATTTATATCCCCAGTGTTTAGAATAGTGTCTAGTACTTAATCAATGTCTTTTATTCATCCATTTATCCTACATATGATCTTGAGTTTGTTTAGCAGGTCATAAAACCCTGAAAGGACTCATTGAACTCAACTCTCTCTATGCTACAGATGATGAAACTAAATTTTTAGTATAGGTAAATGGCTTACCAAAGGCCACATGTAGAGTTAAGAGCAGAGAACAAAAAGAAAAAAAGGAAAAAAATACTGATCTTCTTGTATTTAACATTAAATCTGTCTCTTTCACTGATGTTCTTCTGGCTAAAATAGTAACATGAGTTATAGTTAGAAAAATTGGTGATGGAGCTGACTGCAAAGTCTTAGAACTATTTCATTTAAGCCTTTCTATCAAAATGAGAGACTGTTTTGCATTCTGAATTTTTCATTTTCATATAAATTTTGATGCTTGACAGTTTTCCTATTGAATTCCTATTAAGTTTCCTATTGAGTTCCTTGACAAACTTCCTATTGCTTTTAAAGGAAAGATTTTTGAGAGAGATGCTAAATGTTCTTTTTGGTAACCAATTTTCAATATGTTTTAAAATGATAACTTGTTTGCATGCTTTTCATAACTGTGTTTTTAGTACTATACACAGGAAGCAATACAGAATTTCTTGAATAAATGGGATAATTAACAAATAACTTGACTTTGAGTCTTAGCCTTCTCCATGAAGTACAGGCTAGATCATTTGGACTGGCAGGTCAATTAGTTTTCTTGAAGCAGTTCCATATCCAACTTGGAATGACAGCAGGTGGATTTTAAGAGGAAGATGAGAGGTTCCTTGGTATTTGAGAGTTAACAATTCCAGAGAGATCTCCCAAGATAGAAACATTCTTCATATCCTCCTCCTTACCCAGTTATGAAAGCTCTAGTTTGGTGAGAGGAACAAACTGACATTGTCTAAAGACTTTAAAAATAGTTAAAACAGGACTATGTAATAATCAACTGTGATGGATTCGGCTCTTTACAGCAATGAGGTAATTCAAGCCAATTCCAAGAAACTTTTAATGGAGAGATCCATCTGCATCCAGAAAGAAGACTAAAGGGACTGAATGTGGATCACAACATAATATTTTTCACCTTTTCTGTCATTGTTTGCTTGTTTTTTTTTCTCACTCACTTTTTTGTGGGTTTTCCATATAACTAAAAGTGATATTTATTCTCCTGTAGATACACTATCAATAAAGAGGATATTTGTTTTACAATTGAGCATCTTATATTTCTTAGAAGTCCCTCCTTGGAATTTCAAAAACTTAGAGGGCAATACTGACTTTTCAGAAGATACCTGATAACTACTGCCCTAATCTTAATTGAATGGATACAATTTGGAGAATGGGGGAGGAGATACTGGGGTTATAGAAATTGGGTTACTCTACTTTTCTCTCAACTATACAAGATCTTCTCAATCAAACAAAGATACAAAGAGAAATTCTCCTGCAGGTAACTTTCAAACTTTTTGATAAGAACTATCTTTCATTGCCCAAAAGCCTTGAACTTACAGTGTGTGTGCATGAGAAGAGGCACTGATAGTTAAATTCTTTCCTTCTCTAATGGAGATCCTGGTAGAGAAGACTGTCATAAAATAGGAGACATGGTGGGAACCAATGCCTTGGAGCCCCACCCTGTAGAGCAGTTTCTTGATCTTATTTCCTCAGTCAGACTCTGTCTTATGGACAGAATCTCTATTACTCTTCTCCTGCTATCGAGACCGAAATACTTCGCAGGATAGGCTAAAGACTGGATAACTGACTAATTTCCCTAGGGACCTTGAGAAAATTATGAAAAGGCTATTTCTAAGAAGTCATTTATTCTTTATCTCTAGAGATCTTCAAGCTAATACTAGTTTGGTACTTGGTAACTTGTAAAAGGTATTTCTGCTTCAGAAGTGTTTTAAATAGGTAAAATCTGAGGTCTTTTCCAACTCCAGACTGAAAAGATCCATTATCTTCTGTTACCTTGGGGAGTTCTCTGGGAAGCAGTATGGCACAGTAGAAACAGCATTGGATCTGTAGGCAAAAGACCTGAGTATCTCTACTGTCTCTGATGCTTACTCCTTGTATGACTCTGGTCAACTCACTTAATCTCCATGGGCTTCAGTTTCCTCATCTGTAAAACGTGGAGTTGGCCCATATAACTTCTGAGTTCCCTTTCAGCTCTATGATCAATGCTCCTAGTGAGCTCCCCTGAAATCCTCCACCAACCTACTTGTTATGAAAATCGTAGATTTCCTGGATATTGCCAAAGATGATGTGTTCTTTGTTAAGAATCCCAGGGGGGATCTCCTCCACGCCACTTGTCATTTCCCACAGGTACGTCTGGAAGACACCAACAGGTTTCAACACTGGTACATCCATATAAAAATGCAAACAAGAACAGATAGGCTCTCCAACTTTCTGGCTCGAGGCCCAGACTGAGAAATGTAAGATTAAGTACATAAACAAGAGTAAACAAAGTGGGGAAAAATCAAAACTGAATAGGCTAAATCATCCCAAATTATCTCAGGTGAAATTCATTTCCTGAAATAAAATAAGATTCCAGGAGAAACATACCCCACCCCTTCACACTACCCATGTTAACTTGTTTACTAAATGACCAATGGAAGATAAGTGTTTTGTTTTTAAACATGAAATTACTTTAATTCTCCACTTTACTTGGTAGGCAGACCCAATCTGTAGCAATTTTTTGAGTTGCTCTTATTAAAAAACTTTATGATCCCATATGATACCTCTGGCCCCAAGGACAGCTGTGTTCTTTGATATGGATTTTTTTAATTCTTTGCTTCCCTCTGAGAAGAGAACAGAATCTTGAATTCTGTGCTTTCTATAATTCTGGACCACTATCAAGAATGTCATCTTTCTGAAAAGGTGGAGTCACCTACAGTAAATACTTACTAAGTAAATTACTTAGACTTACCTCTAAGCACTCATGTAAATCTCTTACATATGCCTTTTCCGTCTGGAGGAGTTCTGCCATGATGAATCTAGAAGAAAAAGCATATGGTCTTCCAGTAAGTCATCCATACATACTGTAATTACACCATTTTTTGGTTATCCTCCTTGGTTTTCACCATCAGTATTCAGTCTCCTACTTAAAACTTAGCTCAAAACTCAGAGACAGAGCATAATAGGCCCACAAATTATCCTAGACTGGGAGGCAAAAAGATGTCAATCTTAGATACAGCACTATCATTAACTACTTCTGTGACCCTGGAACCTATCATATAATAAATAAGTGGCAGAGTTGGAATCTGAGTCCAGGTTCTATCTTTCCAAATTAAATACTTTTTCCATTACATGTCTCTTGCTGAGGATGTCTTCATAAGATGTTGTGAACAATGGATGTATCAATTACAATGCATCAATTACAATAGAATTGGGATGGAAAATGCCAATCACATCCAGAAAGAGACTATTGAGACTGAATGTAGATTTAAACAGAGTAATTTTTACTTTTTGGTTTGTTTATCTTTTTTCTTTCTCATTTTTTTTTCTCTTGGTCTGATTTTTCTTGCACAACATGATGAATATGGAAATAAATTTTAAAAGATGGTATATATTTGTTCTATAGTGAATCACTTGCTGTCTTGGGGAAGGGAGAGGTAAGGAAGAAAAATTTGGAACATGAAGTTTTACAAAAAAATGAATGTTGCATGTATTTGGAAAAATAAAATATTGTTGATAAAAAACAAACAAATGATGGATGTATTGCACAGTAAATGATCTGGTAATGAACTTCCCTGAATTGATCTAGAATGGTCCTAGAATGGTGGTCCATAACTGGTGGGGACCATAACTGAAACCTTTCTGATTTTAAAGGCTTGAAATAATTTTTCTTCTACTGTTACAGCCTTTGGAAGTCCAGGGTTCCTCAGTATGACACATTGAGGTGTTGGGGAAAAGAAAGATCAGAATAAAATGGAGGTGGGAAATGTGCCTGTTTCCTCTCCTGCATTTAGAATTCTTTCTGGTGCTGATCTATTAAATGGAAGGCAAGTAAGGAACAGAATCTCCAGTGAAGCCCTGCCACCACTCCTGCCTTCCTCTATCTGCTTAGTAACACCAAAAACAGTGCCTGAAACTCCTTGACAGCTCTAGCTCCTCACCCCAACCCTGCCTTTGAATGTACTCCTCAAAGCCTCATTTTCTCCTAAACTGTTACAATACTCCATAGGATTAAGTGGCAGCCCCATAGTCTAATCCTATGATTATATCTTCTTCATTAAAACATACCTTATTGTTTCCACTTCTGGGCACAAATTATGCATTTGCCTAGATGGATAGGAGCTTTCCCTCCCTCTGGAACCAGATTATCATTATCCACCTTCCCTTCCTTTCTAAGGTCCTTCTGCTAAAAAAGTGGAGAGTTACCTGGCAACCAGAAATAAGCACTAGATTGGGATTCATATCACGGAATCAGAGATGCAGAGCTTTAGCTCAACCCCTCACTTTATAGAGTAGGAAACTAGTAACTTGTGGTCACAGATTTGAACCCAATCTCTCTGACTCTAGGTATAGCACTCTAGCCATAAATACATGTTGTTTCTAAATAAATCTGGATTCCAGATCTGACTCTTCCGTTTACTAGCCATACCAAACTTATGCAAGATCCTTAACCATTCTGAGTATTAATTTCCCCATCTGCATTGTGGGGATACTAGTGTAACCTGAGCTATCTCCTTGGAAGGACTGAATGGGAATTATTTGTAAATGATAAAGTCCTATGGAAATATAAATGATGATGATGTCATTAGGAAAATAATGAATTCTTCCCTTGCCTTCCTGAAATGCTCCCTGATCTCCCTCAAAAAAAATCTGGTTTGTATAGATCTGAAATCTAGTTTTGATTTTATCCCTGATCTATTTCAAGATCTTGGTTTTCCCAATCAATTCAAATTAGTATGTATTCACTGGGCAGCTACTTTATCTTGGGCACTGGGTCAGGGATTACAAATTAAAAGTGAGGCATTATCTTCACATTCAAGTTGCTTATAACCTTTCAAAAATCTATTTTATTTATATAAAATAATATTCTTTTTCCCCAATTATATGTAAAACAAATTTTTTTTAGCTCCGAGTTCCAAATTCTATCCCTCTTTCCCTGTTGAGACAGTAAGGTTGATTATAAACTTGAAAGGGCATTGATCATAATTAATGAAGGAAAGGGCCAAATCAAACATGATTGCAAGGTTTTGAGCCTGGTTGCCTGGGAGACAGTAGGACAATTTACGGAAGAAGGAAAATTCAGAAAGGTGTTGACTGTGAAGGAAAAAATGTTAAATTTAGATTTAGGCAAATTGAGTTTGAGATGGCAATATGGGTTTGGTGACCCACATAGTCATGTCTTGCAGGCAGATGGAGACTCAGGCAAAACTGGACTGGAGCTCAGGCAAAAGAACAGTCATAGAGATAGAGATTTGGGAATCATTATCAAAGATGATGCATATATCATGAGAAGAAGCCTATCTGGCTGGGGTTGTCATAAAATATTGGGAGATATGAAATTAATATTATTAGAAAGTTAAAGGATATAAATATTAAATTTAATAAGTACTTATTGAAATATGAATTGAATTAAGAGATATAGAAGGGTAGCCTTATCTCATTTCTTTGTGGAGATGAGAAATTCAAATCTGTTACACATTACATTGATGTGCCGACTGATTGGGCTGATTTTTTAAAAAGTTGCTTTCCCTTTTTTTTTTTTTTTGTTTTTTGTTTTTTGTTTTTACAAAAATACTATTTTCCATTTGGAATGATTCTCTGGAAAGGGGAAAGAGGAATCCTGGAGAAAACTATGATGGTTAAAAACACAAAAGACATAAAATTTTTTTAAAAGTAAAAATATTAAAAGAGTAAGTAAAAAATAAAATAGATGTTTGTTGAATAAACAGATGTCAGTGGAAAGAAAAAGGAATGGATGTCTGTGAAAGATATTTTACAGAATCATGGATTCAGAGTTGAAAGGGAACTTCTATTAAGTCCAAACCTCTTATTTTTACCAATATAAGGAAACTGAGGCAGACCTAGGTGAAATGATTTGTCCAGGATCCCACAGCTAGTAAAATATCTGATGTATGATTTAGGTCTTCTTTATTCTAAGTCTAGTGCTCTGTCCTTTGTCCAAATTTGGTCACTGACAACATGGGGCATAAGGAAAGGGATACTTTTTATCATGAGGTCTCTTTGCTTTTCAGGGCTGGGGCTGCCCAGAGAGCACATACTCTTTTTTCCGGGCTGATTTCCGCTTCTCTTCATTGACTTCATGGTTGGCATCCCGCAGTTTGACCTCACGGTCTGAGAGGCTTGCTGGAATGATGTCCAGCTCCAGATCCTTGTTATCCTATAGACAGAAGGATTGAGGAAGATTACCTTGTGAACATCTCAGGGAGAGGCTACTTGAAAGATATAAGTGGATGAGGTGGGTAAGAGAAAGAAAGCCAAAGTTATATGCTTTTCAGAAAAAGGAGATGAGAAGGTAAACCAGAAGCAAAACCACAAAACCATAAATGGTCCTATGGGAGGGAAGGCTTGTTTTGTTCTTTTAAAAATTATTTTCTTTATACATGAAATTGATATAAGAAAAAGTTGCAGCCCAGGACAATGCCCACAGCAGGAAAAACACCACCAAATTCAATAATTATGTTTGTCTCAAGGCTAATAAATATGTCCTATACTTGATTGAATAAGGTCTTCTACTTTGCTAAGAGCTATTAGCACACAGCATACTTTGTTTTGTTTTTTTTTTAATTATGCTTTAATAACCACTCGGAGATAAGTTCTCTCTCTAGTAGATAGCATATTTATTATGAATTTTTAAAAATTGCCTTAGATTATTGTATTGATTAGAGTAGCTAAATCTTTCATACTTGATCATCACACAGTATTGGTGTTATCATATAAAATGTTCTTGTTCTGCTCACTTCCCTTTACATTGGTTCATAAATCTTTCAAAGTTTTTCTGAAAGCATTATGTTCACCCTTTTTTATATATATTTATATAAAGCTTTTTATTTTCAAAGCACATGCATAGATAATTTTGAATATTCACCCTTGCAAAACTTTGTGTTCCAATTTTTTTCTTCCTCCTTTCCCTCCCACTCCTCCCCACAGATGGTAAAGTAATCCAATATATGTTAAACACAGCACAGGCTACTTTGATTGAGCCTTCCTCTTGACCATGAAACACAAAAAAATTGTGAAATTTAGTCATGTAAAAATGCAAATACACTTTCATATCCCTTGGGAAGTAATCAAAGCAAAGCTTTAAACACAAATAAACAATTATCCTTGAAAATAGAAGGCTAAAAATAAACACAATTAATGGATGCATTTTTTTTCTTACCTGATGTAGACAGTAGTTAGCTTTTAGTCTTTGGTTCTGGATCAGGGAGTAAACTGATCTCCTTTGACATGAATTCAATGTGAAATGAGGTCTCAGTATCCATTGTTCTTACCTTAATTCTTTCCTGTCTTAAGACCCTAGCCAAATTCTATAATCACATGAATGAGATTCCTAAAGAAGACCTCAGATATACTCTGTTACAATCTTAATCTGTAAAATGAGAAGAAATTGGTTGATTCCATTCCCTAATTAATCTAATATGTCATTTATCTTAGAAAAGGAGTCTGAATAAATTGAATATACAGGTGATCTCCAAACTTTTTTGGTAGATTTGATTTCCCTGATTTCTTTGGATAATTTTTGTAAGAATTCCTCATGAGAGAACTAAGCTGCCTAGTTCCTAATCAAAAGTAAATGAAATTAAAATGTGACAGGGACTCATGACTATGGTTGACAGAAGATCTGCATTTTTGAAATTTATTTCCATGTCCTCTGCTCTGGGCATACTAACCTTATATGTCTCAGGTTTTATTTATTCATCATTTCTCTCATCTGGATTTCCAATGCATTAGGAGCTCTCTCTGTCTCTATTGGAAGCTGATGGTTATGTCTTGTTTTGAGACAAAATGTGATATTAAAAGGAAATGAGTTAAAGGTTAACATCTTTAGTGCAAGTTGCTCACTGTGGATAGGAGAAAAAAGGGCTTCCTATCTCTTTGCTCACTCCTAACTCACTATGTTCTTGTTTAGTAGGTTACCTCAAATAGAAGGCTGGCTTTTGATAGTGGGGTTAGTGTGAGAAATGAAGTTAGAGTTCTGGTTGAATGACATCCTTCCTTCCTTCCTTCCTTCCTTCCTTCCTTCCTTCCTTCCTTCCTTCCTTCCTTCCTTCCTTCCTTCCTTCCTTCCTTCCTTCCTTCCTTCCTTCTTTCCCTTTCCTTCCTTCCTTCCCTTTCCTTCCTTCCTTCTCTTTCCTTCCTTCCTTCTCTTTCCTTCCTTCCTTCCTTCCTTCCTTCCTTCCTTCCTTCCTTCCTTCCTTCCTTCCTTCCTTCCTTCCTTCCTTCCTTCCTTCCTTCCTTCCTTCCTTCCTTCCTTCCTTCCTTCCATCTTTTTCTTTCTTTTCCATATATTGTCCAGGTTGGAAATACAGTGGTCCCTCCTGGGTCCAATTCCATTACTGATTGGAGTGGAAGTTTTGACCTGCTCCATTTATGATTTGTGTTGGTTCATCCCTTCTTAGGTTGCCTGACATTTTCCTTTTCCAGGGACAGCTCCTATTGATGTTGGACTTAGTGCAGACATCAAATGGTTCTATCCACTAGGGCTCAGAACTCTTGAACTCAAGTGATCAAGTATCTTCAACTGTCTCTGCATCAGAGACTATAGGTATGCACAACCATGCTTATCCCAATTACAACTTCTAGATCTAATTTGGTTCCATGAGTCCCTTGCTTGAAATACAATATAAAAATCATCTTTACCTTCCCTTTCTCCAAATAGCTCTTCTGCAATTTCTATCAATGATGTCCCATATCTTCAGCAATGAAACTTTTGGTCTCCAGAACTCTCACACAAATAGCATCTGACAAGGGCAACTCCTGCCACAGCTGGAGCCATAGCAATTTGCCTGTTAGATCAGTTGCGTACAGTAGAGGGCTAATGAGGCCAAAATTATTAGTCTAATTACCAATGGGGGCCAATTAACTTGGTTGAGAGAAAAGTTCTGTTCTACAGACACAAAAAGCACAATAACCCTAGCCAGACATCATGCAAATAAATGCATTAGTAGCTTTGGCTTGATGCAACCCATCCTGTCTACTACAAAATTTAGTGTGGATGCTCTAAGGATTGTAAAAAAACCCTCATTTTTGGATGCTAGTATGACATAAATATAATTTTCATTCTGTTGTGGTACAAATGACAGACAGGACTGAAAGTGATGAGATAGGAAAGGATAATGCAGTCCCTATGCACCTACCTCAGTGTTAACTCCCAAGGCTTTCTCCAGTGAGTAGCGGTACTTTCCCATCCTCAGGGAGAAGTCCCTATAGTGCTTATCAACCGTAGTCACCCACTTCCTGATCTCAGTGGCATGGATGTGGCCCTTTTCGACAAAGCTGTCAGCCAGTTGAATAAGAAGCTTCACTTTCTCCTTTGTTTGCTGTTCCCAAAAGATGACCCCATGTTACAGGATTTAGTTTTTGATCCAACAAGCAAGTAATGAGCATTTATTAAGTACCTACTATGTGTTAGGTACTATGCTAGTCCCGAGGATGCACAAAACAAATGAAGCAATGCCCACCTCCAGAAACATATCCCGGTAAACAATGTGTTTTCACCTCATCCAAACCTCTCCTTCCCCTCCCATAAGTTTTGGGTAAGTCACAGAACTAGAGACATGTTATAGATTAGGAATTTTCAAATATTATGCACATTGGCACATTCTCAGGATAGAGGGTTATCAATCCCCGGATTCAAAAGGTAGTTTCTTATGGGAACTTCCAGAGGTAGTTGCTAAGAGTTATCAAACTGTGCATACCCTTTGATCTACTGGGATTATATTCCAAAGAGATCTTAAAGTAGGGAAAGGGACCCACATGTGCGAAAATGTTTGTGGCAGCTCTTTTTGTAGTGGCTAGAAATTAGAAACTGGGTGGATGCCCATCAGTTGGAGAATGGCTGAATAAATTATGGTATATGAATCTGTAAGAAATGACCAGCAGAATGATTTCAGAGAGGCTTGGAGAGGCATATATGAACTGATATTAAGTGAAATGAGCAGAACCAGATCATTGTACATGACAAGAAGACTATATGACAATCAATTCTGATGTACGTGGCTCTCTTCAACAATGAGCGGATTCAAACCAATTCCAATGATCTTGTGATGAAGAGAGCCATCTATACCCAGAGAGAGAACTGTGAGAACAGAGTGTTCTCACTCTCTCTGTTGTTATTTTATTGCATATTGTTTTTCTCAGTTTTTCTTTTCCTTCCTTCTTGATCTGATTTTTCTTGGGTAGCAAGATAACTGTATAAATATGTATACATATATTGGATTTGACATGTATTTCAACATATTTAACATGTATTGGGCTATCTGCCAGCTAGGGGAGGTGGGGGAAAGGAGGGGAAATTTGGAACAAAAGGATTTGCAAAAGTCAATGTTGAAAAAATTACCTATATGTATATGCTTTGTAAATAAATAAATAAAAGAAGTGATTGCTAAGGATCATAGTTGGAAAAATGCCAGTCTCAGTAACATAATGGCAGTTGGCAGAAAGTTAGGACCTTTGTCACATTGTCAGTGGTAAGTTGGTCTTAGCAACATGACCATCACCTACACTATAAGCCCTAATTCTCTACTGCTTCAGAATATAACCTGCTTCCCAGGCTAGCAGGACAGCTTGATTTTCCAAACAAGAGCAAAAAAAAGCTAAGAATTGAGTGCTGAGGTGTCAAAAAGAATTTTGATGATGTTGATAACCAACTGAATATGAGGAAGGGAAAAGCTTTCTGAAGTTGTACAATATAAAAACGAAGAAAGGTTAAGACTAAAACCAAAAAAAGCCAAATAAGAAAAATATACCTTGTAAGTATTCTAGGTTTACAAAGTCATTTTATTAAGTCTATTCCAAGGAGCAGATTCTCTTGAGTACTGTAATTATTTAAAGTTTATGAGAATTTCAGCTGTTGTAATCAAGATATATTTAGGAAATCTCCAAATTTTTCCTCATTTTATTTCTAATTTATGAAATAAAACAAGCATTTCCATTAACATGATATAATAAAATGATGAAATGGCAAAATCTATTATGTACAACCTGCTGCTCCTTTTAAATATATAATAGTTATCATGTAAATGAATTGGCTACCATTAGAAACAAATAAGTATATTTATATAAAATTATTCTATGTATACTTCTACTTATTAGTTCATTCTCTGGATGCAGATAACATCTTTTTTCTTATGTCTTTTATGGATTATTTGAGTATTTATGATAGTCACAATGACTTATTCATCTATTTCCAAAGATGAGAAAGGAAAAGAACCCATATGTTCCAAGTTTCTTTAATGATTCCAAAATTCTTAACATCAATACTCTTCCAGGAATATTGTTTGGCTATGAGTCACAGAACATCTAACTACACACTCTCCACAGAACTAGGCCCCTGAGAGGCAATAGAGAGCAGGGGACATTTGAGCAGGCTGTATTATATCACCAAGATGGAATCACAAAGAAGTAAATAATGTCATCAGAGAAATGTAGGAGCAAGAAAGAAGATGGACTAGTTGACAAGAGTGAAAGAGTACCAATGGACAGCTTGTGTTCACATTGATAGTTTCACAATGTCAAGAGAAGGGGGGATATTTGTGTGGATCCTACTTGGAAATTTATTAAAAGGTGAGGACAAAGGGTCTCACAGGATGGGCATTCATGTAGGGATTATGATCCATATGGCTAGAAGGAATACTACTTTGATGGAGTCAGAGATTCATCTGGGTATTTGAGATAATAAAGATCAATCTCCTTATACATAAAATACATCATCTGCCTGCCAATCCTCAAGTATCAGTATAACTTCTTGTGTTCTATGCTAGATACTCAAATGTTGGATGTCTGATTTTTTACTTGTATTTAGAGTCAGTATACCTGAATTTTAGAAAATTAATACCCTAAGTGCTTACTGATACAGTTAATTAAAAAAAAAAACTTACATAAATGACTTTGCATTTATTGCTTTTTAGCTAAATTTTATCTTGCTAGTTTCTGTGCCACATTTCACTTTGTCAAGATATTCAGGAAATTTAATCATATTATTTTTAGTGTCTGCTTCCTCACTCAGTTTTGTACCATCTTTGCATCTGATCACTGTTCACCTAGGTCTTCTGCGTCATAAACAAAAATGTAGCTCAGGACAGGGTAAGGAAAGAGACTTATAATAAATTCATAAATGGATTTTTTCTGGGTTGGCATGACTAATTTTTGGTGAATCTAAGCTTATTTCTAGTAACCAACTAAAATATTTGCCTAAATGCCCACAAAACAAATTAATACATAATTTTGCCAGGGATTGATATAATGCTGATCAATCTCTGGTTTTTAGGTCTCATCCTTTCCTTCTGAAAAATTGGGACAGTCATTCCCCTCTCAAATACTGGCATCTATCTGATTTTCCATTATCTTTAAAGATTGTTGACATTAGTATAGTATGTGGTACACAACAAGTGTTTCTTAAATGTTTGCTGACATGAATACTGTGATTATGCTTTCAAATACTTTCAGGATCCTGAGAGATAATTTGTTTGTGCCTAGAAGTTGGAATATAATGAAAATGGTGAGGTACATATATACTATCTTTTCATCTCTTTGGAATTTCAATTTACTTCTATGTCATTTTGTCTCACGCATCCACATTTGATGACCACTCTCCTTGTTGAAAATGGCGGCAGTCATTAGCTGCCTTCTTTCCATCATTGATCAGTGTCTTCCCAAAGCAATACCTCTTATGCACTTCTTTTTGCTTCTTACTTTGAATATGTACAAACAAACCCCTTTTGGCACTTTGCACAAGCCTCAGTTCATCTAGGACTTTAATTTCTCTCAAAGTAATTTTATGAGATAGTGCCATGGTTTGACAGCAATCTATACTTATGAATTATTCTGTCTCTCTTATAAATAACCTCTAAAGAGAAGCTCATCAGAGAGCTCAGTGTAGCCACATTGGTTTAGAGAGATCCTCTTTTTTCCCATTATGATTATTTGTGATTATGCAATAAGATAGATTTAAAAAATAATTGTTCCCCAATAGAGAATAAAATCCTAGTAATGGGATTATAACTATCCTTTCTCTGAGGCTTTAAAACATGAATTTTCTAAACTAGGATATATCTTGATGTCCATTTTCTCCTTTCTTTGCTTCCAGAAGATTAAGGATTTTTGTCTTTTTCCTATGGTTCTTGTCATCTTTACATTGCTAACCTATTCTTCGTTCATTAGAATTAAGCCCAGAAAAATAATCTCCTTGTTGCTCTCTCCTGTTGGATGTTAAATTGTGAGCTGGGCAAGCCAAGAATTTGTCAGATGGGCTGCTTTTAGCAGAATTGGACTTCTCAGAAATGCCAGAAAAGTTGAATGCCTTTATGTAAGTTTTGTAATTTATATTAGGAAAGCAACTCCCACATAATACTTTTTCTCTTTCTCTTTTTATCCTCACCAAAATTCTCCTTCCAGTTCTATTTTCAAGTTTGTAATATTCTATACACTGCTGCTTCTCACCTTCAGTTAGGCTAGCTGCTTTTAAGCAGTGAAAGGATCTAGCAAAGGTAGCCAGGTGGTTCCATGGAGATAGTACTTGGATTAAAGTCAGGAAAACCTGAGTTCAAATGTAGCCTCAAGCATTTTTCAATCTCTGGACAAATCACTTGGAGGAAGAAATGGCAAACCACTTCAGGATCTTTGATATGGATAATAGTATGGTCTATGTGAATATGAAGAGTCAGACATGACTGAACAAGAAAGTATCCATATAACCTTCAGTTGATATAATATAGCCACAAGACCTATCCTGCTAAGTTTCAGTGACATATCTATGATCTTATATATACCTTCTTGTGTGAAATGTTGTTTACTTTGTTGTAATCAGGACTAACATTGTGTCCTAAATATGTAGGATACTCTCAATTAATAAATTAATAAATTCATTTTTGAATGAATAAATTGTTGCCAGATTGGATTATTTTTAGATCAGTACTTCCCTGTATACTTTTAAAAATTATTGAGGATCTTCTACCCTAACTTTGGTTTACATGATTTATATTGATCAATATTTATATCAACATGTCTTAGTTTAAGACAATAGATTTGACTTCAAGAAAGCCCAAAAGGCTCTCTAGACTCCCTGGGGTTTTTAAAACAACACTTTTCAAAGCAACAAAGCTCTGCTTTGGCTCACACCTTGCATATTCCTGCCTTTATCATTGCTCAGACCTTTCCTTCTGTCCTTCCTTTCCAGCTGAATTCCTATACAATTTCCATGGTTCAATTTAAATGTCACACAAGCTTCTAAGTCTTCCTAAGTCCCCTTAGTACCGGACACTTTTTGGGGGGCTCTCGTTGTTCTTGTCTTTAGGACCAATAGCACTCTGATCATGTATTGTTGTTTAGTCATGTCTGACTCTTTGTGACCCCATTTAGGATTATCTGGTCAAAGATAGTTTGCCATTTCCTTCTCCAGCTCATTTTACAGATGAGGAAACTAAGGCAAACAGGGTAAAGTGACTTACCAAGGGTCACATAGCTAGTGTCTGAGGTCACATTTGAACTTGGATGGGCCTGACTCCCAATTTTACAGATGAGGAAATAGAGGCAGACAGGAGTTAATTGACTTGCCTCAGAAGGTTACACAGCCTATAAATGTAGAATACAGGATTTGAATTTGGGTCTTTCTAACTCCAGATCCATCACTCTATCCACTGAGCTACCTCGATACCTGATCATAAATGACTTTGTATTATGATATTTATGTATATGACACATATTCCTACTAAACAGTAAGCTCTACGGCAGCAGGGAAGGATCGTGTTTGAGTTAAACAATGTGCCTCTCTAACCTTGTCACATTCTGTACTCTGCATACTATATGGTTTAATAAATATTGATTGAATTGAATGAAACAGGAAGGAATGGAATGAAAGATTGTAGTCCAAGATCCATCCTGTGTTTGGACTCAGAAGCAGATGTTTTGTATAAGTAAATATTTTATGAGACAGAATTATGTCATGATGGATAGAGAGCTGGCCTCAGTGTCAGGGAAAAGTGGAGTTAAGCCCTGGCTCTGACACATATTGGCTGATCAACAATAAGTATTATTCTACTTTTCAGCACTCCAAACAGCTCCCTATAGATTGTTGCCAGTCTGCATTGATTGGTAGTTTTCTAAACCAATGAAATCACATATCTAACCCCATTTCCCTCATGTATCTATATGTATGTGTCCATGTTACCTAAATATGTAATGTGTAATAAAAGATGTAAGTTCTTTGAGGGAAGAAAGGGTTTGTTTTATGTCTTTGTAGTCCCAGCTCCTAACATTTTGCCTATCACATAGTAGGTCTTTACCAAATGTTGATTGACATTTACCAAACGGTAGCATTCTAATGACACAGAGAGCTTACTCAAACAATTCAGGTCAAAATCAGATTTGGAAAGAGGTCCAAACCTTTTCATCCAAATAATAAATATTCATTGGCTACCTATTGTGTGTGACATTATATTCTTGGTACTAGAGTTATCTAGGATAGATTATATGTAGGTATACAAGCCAGAGTCCTTGCCATCTCCCCTCCTTAACCCTGAGATTTCAAACTAGTAAGATAAATACAAAAACTGGAAAGAAAAGCATAAGATACTGTTGTATGAAATTGTAGAGACAAAAGGTGCCATTGGATTTTAAAAAGAGGGAGAGAGTACATAATTTGATATAACAGAAAAAATATGTACAGAAAATGTGATTGAGTTAAAGGATTAGAGGAATTTGGTAAAAAAAAAAAAGGGAGACATTCCAGGAATTAGAAAGAAGAACAGAGAGGTAGAAAAATGCAAGTTGAGTTAAGAAACATTTGCTTTTTGTTTGAAGATAGAATAATTTTTTAACTTGAGAGGTCTGTAGAGGGAAGTAATGGGAAATCAGCCTGGAAAGGTAGATAAAGACTAGCTTGTAGAGGATTTCAAATGTTCCTGCTTAGGAATTTTAATTTTCTCTTGTAAGTAGTATAGGGTGGGAAGTTTTGGGGCAAAGGACTGACTTGATTAAAGCAATGCAGAGAAGTGATGGTGAGTCAAACTAGAATAGTGAGAATGGGCAGGTAGTAATGGGCATGAGAAGAAAGATGGAACTAATTAATCATTTGTACTGACTGAGAAACAGCATGATGTAGTTGATAAAGAGCTGACTTTAGAGCCAAGAAGATCAAGGTTCAGATCCTGAAATTATAGTTTTGTGTCCTTGGATTCAAACAAAGGCTAAGGTTAAGAAAGATTAAGTAGCCCTTCTACCTTCTAAACAACTTAGTAAGTTACAGAAAAGGGATTGAACACACAAATAAGTAGTGACCCACTTTGGAGGTGGAAGTTTCCTCTCCTGAAGGGTTCCTTATATTAATGAAACCACTGGCTAGTCCCAACCCCTACTTGTAATCATAACTGATCATGCAATTTGCTAAGTTTCCATTTTACTCATTTGGTCTTATAGTTTCCTGTGAGGCTTGCTTAGGCTACAGTCCAGGCTTTAGTCTGGAATTCAGGGGTGAGGATTTCTATCTAAAGCATCTCTTCCACTTGAGAACAGGATGGACCTTGACACTCTATGGGTCCCAGTCAACTATCATTCTTCCCAACAGAGGGGAATATAGTCTTGACTGGGACAATACAAAAGTCACTTCCACTTGAGATACATGAATTCTTAAAGTGTGATGTTTGACTCACTGGTATTTAAATTAATTTGCATTCTTTGATTTTACACCTACCCACAGTGGAAGACTGGACAGGGAGTGTGCTAGATGGAAGTGGAAAGACACTCTTAGATAAGATACCAGCTCTGCATGATGTACAAAGCAGATTATCTAGCCATTTGGATAACTTGGACTTTCTTACAGCAAGAAAAATCAGGTTTAGGAGAAAACTGTAGCCTTTCAAAGGGGGAAGTAAATAAAGTTGGTGTGGTTTAGGGGGAAAATGTACCCTATTAACTCCCAGTGCATTCTTCATCTATGCAGAGGTAGCTCATACTGCTCTATGAAGAGCAGGCTGGTTTCCATCTGTGGTTTTTGGCACTGATGTCAAGAGAGTCTCCTAACATGGCAGGGAGCCCAGGGTGTGGGGTTTGGGAAGGGGGAGATAAAAGAGAAGGGACCTGAATTTGAGACAGAGAAGATTGGCACTTAAGCCCCATGGGCCCTGAGATCAAATCTTGGCTGGGGTTCTAGATGGAAATGAAATTGGGAGATTAGTCCTGTTTTCTCTCATTAACATCATCCTACTTGGTACAAGTGTATAGAGGGGCTGCTTTGTAGAGAACTCAACATGCCTCAGCTAGGGAAAGAAGACAAGGCAGAAGTGGGAGGGAATGCACATCAATTAGAAATCTTGCTTGGTGAACTTAGAATTATTATTATTATTATTATTATTTTTTTAACCTTTCAAATGGGGAAAGTATATATATGAGAGTAGATATACAGGCATATGGTACCATTACATGCAGATGTGAAAATACATGTTCTCAAATGTAAGATGCCTCTCTTCCCTTGGGTCTATGCAGTTCCTCACATTAGTTGGCCTAAAGACTATAGCAAATGTAGGAGCCAAGAAAATCATTAGAGAGACAATGGTGAATATCTAGAAACAGAATAAGCAGGAGCTGATCATTAAGAAACCAGGAACAGACTTGTTCTAGTCAACAGCTGTAATTCAGGTCCCATAGGAACTGATTTCAACTATGTTTCCCTGGTAACAGTGGCTAACTGTTAAACAGATCTATTCTCAGAAAAGCTTTAACTAGGAATTGGGGCACAAGTACTACAACTGTGTCCAAGGCAAGATTGATAAGTGGACTTTCCATCAAACAGGGTAGAAGATAGAAATCTCTCAGATGTACAGGGAAAGAGCTTATCTCAGACTGTTATCTGGTACAGTTTTATTTTAATTAATTCATACTAATTATGTGTGAATTTCTGATGTTTCTACATGGCTGGAGGACCACAAAAGCTACAGTATCTTCTAAGCCCATTTTCTTCTATCAATTTGGAGCAAACCTGTCTAACCACTCCAACATATTACAATTCTGGCTTCTGTGCTCTTCCCTCCCTGGGATGGAGAAGGGCTTGAGTGGATTGGGGTGGTTGAGTCTGGAGGCTCCATACCTTGGCTGGCACCCTGAATTCCCCATACTCTTTCAGCAGTTCCTGAGTCTCCTCTGTGGAATCCCCAGTGGAGTTGTGTGTTGAGAGGAAATATTCGCCTGTCTCTTGGATCCAGTCGAGTGCCTGTGGAGGCAAGAACACCCCCAGATCCCCCAAAAAGCCAGTCCTCAGGAGGAAAATATGCCAGAAGGAAGGTTTATGGATGATTTAGTAGAACCTGACAAATATTAACAGGCACTGATAAGCTAACTTGTTTTTACTTGACTTTTTCTGTTCTTTCCCTTTAGACTTGAAGCACTTTGAAGGGATGGATTTTATGTTTCATTAGGGGACATAGGACTGAAGGATCAATAGCTTTGGAGTCAAAAAGATCTCAGTTAAATCCCGCCTCTGATATTTACTGTCTGTGTGACTCTGGACAAGTCACTTAAACATAACTTCTTAGTTTGCCCTAGCCAATTCTAAGATTGTAAATTATAGAAGAGTTGCTGCTTTGTATAGGGAGTTTTCACATCTGGAATTTCCTACTTACATTTGGACTCCCCCATTTCCCTAGAGGCACTCTTTAAGAGAAAAGACAGTTTTTTTCTCTTTTAGACATCTCCTCAAAACCCTCAAATATAGAGTTCTATACACAAAACGCTTAATTAATGTCATTGGTGAGTTAAAAAACAACTACTGAAGCCCTCCTCCTATCTGCCAGCTGCTGCCTTTGCCTTCTTCCCCCTCCTCCCTATCCTGCTTTAGAGAGTCTCCTTTGGATCTTCTTAGGCTTTGAACCCTGGGGGGATGGGAATGCAGTAAAAGGGTCCCCTGAATCTCCCAGCTCAAAGGGAAAGCAAGGGGCAAGCTCTAGGAATACCTGCTTGGCGCTGCGCTCAAACACCACATATTGCTGGCACTGGTCTAATCGTCGCTTCTTCAAGGTCCAGAAATGCAGCACTCGGTTCTCCCTCTGAAGAAGCTCGCTCAAGATGGCTGTAGGGCAGAGCAGAGGGGTCACAGGCCAAATCCAAACAACCCATTTGTGCTCTGTCCAGTGGCCAGAGAATGTAGCCCTTTAAAGTAACCTCCTGCCCAGGGCCTGACCCACAAAACATAAGACAGGCATCATAGTACAGAATGTATCAGGAGGAAAAAAACACCACAAAACACCAGATTTGGTACCAAAGCACCTGGGTTAGAATCCTGGGACTGCTCTTTCTTATTGTTGTGACTCAGACAACACAAAATGAGGATGTTGGACCAAATGATCTCTAAAGTCTCTTCTTGCTATAAATCTTGTGATCTCAAGAAACCACAGCTTGCGAGATTTGAAAGGATAAGAAGGGAATCACAGACAATAGGGCTAGAATTTGGATGTGAATGTGATATATAAATGTATATCCATACCAGAAACCTTAAAGATCATCCAGAGTGACCGTCTTATGTTACAAATGAGGCTGAAGTTCAGTGTTTTGCCTAAGGTCATACCAGTAGTAAGTATCAGAGTTAGAATTTGAACCCAGGTTCTCTCTCTGAGTTTAGAGGACTGACTCTTGTCCTCTTTCCATTAAAGGAATAATTCAATTCATTGAAAAGAATTTGATAAAGGATACAAATTAGGTAGATTATCTTGAAGTTCTGATCTACTAAAGTCCATGTTCACCTCTCTGGGTTTTAGGATGATAGCTTTAGACAGGTTTGGAAACCACCTACTACAGCCCTACAACAACCCTGCCCAATTTTATAAATGAGAAATCTGAGACTCAAAGTCACACAGGTTATAAGTGTCCTGGGTAAGAATTTAACCTAGATCCTTGAACTCCTGAGCCAATCTCTCCCCATTATACCAAGCTGCTTCATCTGCAATATGAGAGCTTTAGACCAGATGAGAATAATTTATATAGTGCTTTAAGTTTTAGAAGGTGTTTTATAAATATTGTTTACTTGTTGTTCAGTTATGTGTGACTTTTTGTGATTCCATTTGGGGTTTTCTTGGCAAAAATACTGGAGTAGTTTGCCAGCTCATTTTACCAACAAGGAAACTGAGGTAAACAGGTTAAAGCGATTTACTCAGAGATGTACAACTAGTAAATGTTCAAGGTGAGATTTGAACTCAAGTCTTCTAATTCTAGACCCAGAGTCCTATCCTCTGCACCACCTCACTCAAGTGTGGTGTATTACAAAGAATCTAAACTCTGGGATTCCAATATTTAACATAGCCTAGAATTATGGTTTGGTGCATTTCTCTAGCTAATCCACCATGCCTGCATAGAGTAGGTGCTTACTAAATGTTCATTCCATTTCCTCCCTTCTATATCATTTATATGAGACAGTGTAAACAGTTCACTAATTCAATAGAACCAACATGGTGAATCAACATTAATTCTAATAACATATTCTGTGCCTAAAGTTGTACTGTCTGTTTTGTACTATGAATGTTCCACGTTGAAGAATAGCTGTATTGTAGTTACAAATCAGTGACCACATTGATTGTGTTTTTATCTTGTGGCTGATTCCATTTTCACTCTCACTTGGATGAGAGATCCTTGGGGACAGGAACATTGCCCTATTTATTAGGTTGGAGGCTTCCTAAGGATAGGGAAAGTGTTCCTGTCACTTATGAGCTGAATGTCAATAAACAGCCTTAGTTTTATCACCTGTAAAATGGGGATGATACCTGTAGCAACTTCCTCAGTATGTTATTTTGAGGATCATATGAGAAAATGTAAGTAAACTATTTTTTAAATCTTGCACTGCTATAAAAATGTTAGTTATTATCATCACTTTTTATCTTTTTAAAATAAAATTCAGATAGAAATGACAATCAGACAATTCATCATTCTTATATCTTTTTCTATTTATTATTTTGTGGACTAATGACACTGGTGGATAAAATGACTAGACTTTTGTAATTAAATAAAATGATTGGGATAGGTACAGAGTTAGGAAGGTTCAGCTTCCTAATTTCAAATCTGACCTCAGACACTTACTAGCTGTGTGATCCTGGGCAAGTCACTTAACCCTTAACCCTCAGTTTCCTCAATTGTAAACTGAGTTGGAGGAGAAAATGGCAAATTAGTGTCTTTGCCAAGAAAATCCCAAATGGGTCATGGGAATCAAACATGACTAAACAACAGCAAGCAAAGGTAGGATGTAAGATAACTTTTGAATGATCATAAAAACATCCTCAGGACAATTCCAGTAGCAGACATGAACATGGTTTTTATGTTGTCTCCTTCCCAAAGGGTTTATCTTCTTTGTTAGTCTGAATTCTCCTTGGAGGCAATTACACTTTCTCCTATTAACTAGATTTCCTTTTTTATTTTGATAGGGGACAACTGGCTCTGGAATCAGATTATTCAGGTTTTATCTTACATCTAAAACTTATTATCTGTGTGATATTGGGCAACTTATTTAACATTCATGGGCCTCAGTTTCTTCATTTGTTAAATCTGTTAAATGAGGAACTAGATGTTAATTATTGCTGGACTAGATAATAATACTATTAATAATGAAGCTAGCATTTATATAACATTTTAAGGTTGGCAAAATATTTTACAAATATACTATTATCTCAGTTTGACAGATGAGGAAAAGTTGAAATTAAGTGATTTGTCCATGGTCACAAAACTAGTAAGTTTCTGAGGCTGGATTTGAACTCAGGTCTTCTTGATTTCAGAAAATGTTTAATGACTGATGGACTAATTGACTGAGTCAGGCTCTGTGATCTATCCACTGCATTATCTACTTGCCCCTAAATAGTTTTTGAGATTCTTTACAGCTCCAGATTGATCTTCTGTCTTTGCTTTGTTGGATATTCCTCAGCACCTCAGCCCACTCAGAGCATTATGAAATCTTTATTATTACAGTCATCTTCCTTACTGACAGTTTTCATATAGTCAGCAATCTCTGCCATTGCCCTGAGGTGATATAATACCCCTGCTCTCCCTGGGAGCTTAGCTCCACCTTTCTTCAGCAGATAGATTCCCACCGATCACACAGCAGAAAACCCATAAAAAAAAAAAAAAAGTTTAGTACTTGGAAGAGACCTTAGTGATAGCCCAATTCATGGCTTTACCCCTTTCTAGAGGTTTTCAAGCAGAGCTAAGATGAATAAATGACTTTTGAGGTTCCTTCCATTTGTAAATCTATGGTTCTAATAGCAAATAATCAGTAATTCTGTATGGGCCAAATTTTGGATTATAAAATAATAACAAAAACAACAGACATTTTCCATAGATTTGGTAATCCCCAAAGCCCTTAGAATACATTATCTCATATGAGCCCAACAACCATGTGAGTATTATTGTCCTTATTAAAAGGGTTTCATTGCCAGGCTCATAACATCCCCCTAAACCTACTAAGATATTTCAGCATATGGAATAAAAACATTCCGAATACACATCATAATTTGGAAATATGCATTAAGTAGATTACGACTCAGTCATATTTATTCTCTTCTTACTTTTCAATAGACCATAAGTTTCTGCAAATGGGGAAAGGATTCCTCCCCTTTTCTGTGCATTTCCAACATGGGCAAAATTAGAGATATAAAGAGAAAATTAAATCTTTTTTGCAGAAAAGTTTTTTCCCCTTCCCATCTTTTTTGCCCTTTTCCCATTGGTTAATGAAACCATCAGAAAAGGTCAATTGGAAATATCAGGATACAGAATACAAATTAAAATGTTTGTAGCAGCATATATGCTTTAAAGAAACAAAGTAAAACACAGCTTTCTCTTTGTTCTTCTTTTCCTCTCTCTCTCTCCCTTTCTCCCTTCCCTCCCTCCTTCTCTCCTCTCCGCCTTTCTGTCTTGTCCATTCTCCCTCCCTCTCTCTTTCTCCCTCCTTCTTTCCCTCTCTCCTTCTCTTCCTCTTTCTCTCTCTCTCTCTCATATTTCAGGGAAGGAAATATTTGACTGTGATTCAAATTCTTTTCTGGAGCGGAGAAGAAGATTGAAGGATGTGGGTGGAATTATAAGCATTTAGAAGTAAAGAAAAAATTACAGTTGAGGAAATTGAGGCTCATGAAAATTAAAGAATTTGCCAAAATTTGAATAGCTGAGAAGTATCAAAGGTATGACTTGATTCTAAGTCTTCCTAATTTCAAGTCAGCATTCTATCCTTAGTGTCATATATTCAGCAGTTTCACTCATGTTGTTGACATAAGTGAACAAAACACAAAGTGTTGTTGATACTTTGTGATCTCATTTGGAGTTTTCTTGGCAAAGAGAATCTAGAGGTTTGCCATTTCCTTCTACAGCTCCTTTGACAGATGGGGAAACTAAGGCAAGCAGGATTTGTGCGGTACTTTCTTCACAATAAGCCCACGAGGTTCATAGTGACCAGGGACATTATGATAAATGTCTAATAACTAGCTTCTAAAATATTTATACATGCACACACAAAAGTATGTCTGATACACCTTTAATTTTAATTTTTAATATTTCCTCCATCACACCCTTAAGTCTAGACAATCTACAATACAATAAATCAAGCCACGATTTGTAATATTTGCCAATTTCTGAAAGCATACATTCTTACACTGAAATTTTAATAATTAGCTCTTAAGAGCTGGTTTGAGGTGACTCCAGCATAGCCCTGAGAGTGAATTGTATGGCTGATGTGGCTAGAGAAGTTAGACACTCACCTTTTACTTGTTGCTCAGGTCCCCTGGTATGGCTGGCCACACTGGGCATGCTGACATTATTCCTGTGGATATACTTCAGAAATACTTCAGCATTCCTGCGGGCAAGTGTGCATGCCTAGGAGAGACAAAAAAAAAAAAAAAAAAAAAAAAAAGATGCCCCCTCCCATTAGTCACGTGAATATGGAGACCACTGCAGAAAGAGGCTCATAACCCTTTCCGGGAGGCTTATGATCTTATCCTTGAGGTTTATGGAGGGTAGTAGCCCCTGGCTCCTCCAGATTCATGGGAAGTTGGGAAGTCATGTTACTTTGAGGCAGGAGGTTAGATAAGATGACCTTTTTTAGGTCACTTCAGGTTTGAGTATATGATAAGCTCTATTTTTTTTCAGGATCTTCTTTTTATTTAGAAACACCTTTGTTTACCCCTTGTAAACTATCAAATTTTTTATTTTTAAAAATTTTGAGTTTCAAATACTCTTTCTCCTTTCTTCCCTTCCTAACCTTCTCCTTGCTAAGACAATTTTATATAGATTATATATATTCACTCATGCAAAACATTTCCATCTTGACCATAACAATAGAGTCATGATCTATAACAATATAGTCATTAGAATGTAAAATTCCCAGTATTAGAACTTCCTCTCTCATTGCAGATCAATAATTTGGCTAGAGTTCAGAGTTTTAACAACTGTTCCAAAGTGAAAATTATCCATTGCAAATATTCACTACTAGTCTGGCTTCCCTCTTTCTGCTAGAATATTTTTCTAATACCAGTCAGCTAGTGGGAGCTCAAGGAAAATAAACTCATTTTAATATTAGGCAGATTTAAACATAATTAGGAAAGTAAATCTGGTTAAGGGAAGAGTAGTACACATATTACAAATCCAAATAAATTATTTTTACAGTTATTTGTTATATTTTATTATCTCTTCTACTAAACTTATGATATTCCCTAAAATTTATTTAGCTTATTTTACATCATTTCTCTCTTTTTAGCCTCCTAGTCACTGTAGGTGGCAGAAAGAATATCAGAACATTTTCTCCAATATGCAGATGGAGAATCTGAGGCTCAAGTAAGGAAGTGACAAAATGAGTGGGGAGGCATATTGTTTTTTACTTTCTTTTTCTCTCCCCTTTTTTTGCAACATGACTAATATGGA
Source organism: Sminthopsis crassicaudata (assembly GCF_048593235.1). Classification (NCBI taxonomy): domain Eukaryota; kingdom Metazoa; phylum Chordata; class Mammalia; order Dasyuromorphia; family Dasyuridae; genus Sminthopsis; species Sminthopsis crassicaudata. Next base: position 333,496,229 of record NC_133619.1, on the reverse strand, counting down.
AATATGTTTTGCATGACTTCACATGTATAATGGGAATCATATTGCTTATCTTCCTGATGGAAGGCTTTGAGGGAGCGAGAAAATTTGAACTTAAAATATGAAAAAAGATTGTAACTTATTTAATAAATGAGTGGGAAGATACAGGTGCTGACTTTTAATCCAGGGAACTCTACTATAAACATACACACAAAATCTATAAATCTGAAAGTTTTCTTACTAATAGGTACTCAGGTAGACTGATCACAAGCAGGCTACTTAAGCTTCTATAGCTGAAGAAGAAATGATATGATAAAGAACATTTAGAAAATGTACTGGTTATGCTTAGGATTAAGGGATGAATGTGGAAATGCACTTTGCCTTCCCCCAAACCTAATTAACTATACATGCACACACGTATATATGTATGTATATAAGCTCTACATACATACATATATATGCATATTATATATATATCATGTTCATGTTTATATACATATATACACATATGTGTCTGCACACATATTGTTTATATTCAGTCATTTGTCTCTTCATGATTCCATTCCGATTCTTCATGATCCCATTTGGAGGTTTCTTGGCAACGATTCTGGAGTGGTTTGTCATTTTTCCAGTTCATTTTATAGATTAGGAAACTGAGCCAAACAGTGTTAAGTCCCATGTCCAGGGTCACACAGCTAGTAAATGTATAGGGCGGGATTTGAATTCAGGAACATGAATTTTCTTGTCTTTCTGACTCTAGGCTCAGCACTCTATCTTCTGTGCCACTTGATTTATATATGTATACACATGTGTATATGTATCTGTATACATACAAATATTATGTATATATGAATGTTTTCATCTTGTTTTTCAATTACATGTAAAATAATTTTTAACATTTTAAAAATAATTTTTGTAACTTTCCATATTCTCTCCTTGAGAAGCCAAGCAATTTGATATATATTACACATGTGCTATCATGCAAAACATTTCCATATTAGCCATATTACAAAAGCAAACAAAAAAAGTAATCATAAAGTAAAACAAACAAACAAACAATCCATTATGCTTTAATCCATATTCAATCCATCACTTCTTTCTCTGGAGGTGGATGACATTTTTCATCTTGAGTCCTTTGGAATAGTCTTGGCTCATTGTATTGTTGAGAAAAGTTAAATCATTCACAGTTGATCAACATACAATGCCATTATTACTGTATACAATATTCTCCTGGCTCTGCCTGAGTTTTCTTTAATAATATTATTATCTAATATCTTTTTTTAAAAAATGATGAAATTAAGGGGTGAGAGAGGAATGTAGTAGGATAAAGGGAAAGGGAGAAGTGGAATGTTGCAAATTATCTCCCATTAAAAAAAGGCAAGAAAAAGCTTTTCTAGTGGAGGGAAAGACGGGGAGGAGAGAAGGAGTGAGTGAACCTTACTCTCATCAAAAATGGCTCAAACAGGAAATAACATATTCACTAGGGGTATAGAAAGCTATCTTATCCTTAAGGAAAACAGGAGAATGGGATATGTGAGAGAAGGTGATAAAAGAAAAAGGCATGTTGGGGGAGAGAGTGATCAGTAGCAAAACAATTTTTGAGGAGTAATAGGGTGAAGGGAAAGAAAGAATAAGTGGGGGAAATGCAGTTAGCAGTAGTAATTGTAAAAAAAAATTCGAAGCAATTTTCTCTGATGGAGTATTATTGTTCTCTGGGAAATGATGAGCAGAATGTTCTCAGGGGGAAAAAAACACAAAATTGAAAAGTCCTCCATGAACAAAGTGAAATATATCATATACAAAGTAATAGCAATGTTCTGGGGTGACCAGCTGTAAATGACTTTGTTATTCTCAGTAATACAATGATCCACAACTATTCTGAAGAACTTGTGATAAAAAATCCTATCCATACCCAGAGAAGAAATTGATTGAGTCTGAATATAGATTGAAACATTCTTTCTCTCTCTCTCTCTCTCTTTCTCTCTTTCTCTCTCTCTCTCTCTCTCTCTCTATTTTTAATTTAATTTTCTTGAGAGATTTTATTTTCATTAGAGTGGGAGATCTATGTTTTCTTTTACAACTTCACTTTTCTGCAATTGTTTTGTATAAATTTCACATGTGGCTTTTTAATTGTGGGTGAATATAAGAAAGAAAACCTAAAACTCAAAAATCTTTAAACACATGTAAAAAATGTTTTGAATATACCTGGGGGAAATATTTTTAAACCTTTTTATTTTATTTTCAAAGCATATGCATAGATAATTTTCAAGACCTTGGGGGGAAATTTCAAATAAATTACTTTTAAAAAATAACACATTATTTAGAATCCATTCTTTTACCGGAATTCTTTAACTATTTACATTTCAGGCCTATATCATTTTCTCTGGATAACAAGTTTCCAACTTAGGATATTAATATTTCCTTTTATTTGCTAGACAACTTCTTTCTAAGTACCTTTATTCTACTTCCATTGCTAAAGACCTTAGTCAGATTCTCAACTTCAGATAATAGATCCATTCAGCTTTATAGGACGAAAGCCTCCTAAATTCTCTGATCTCCACCCATTGGAAGCTTCCTCCCCCCCCACCCCCCAGTCAACTGATTATCTTGATGCCTTTCTTACTACTTTTTTAAGCTCTTTCTTTAGGTGTAATGATCAAAATAGCACAGAGTATTTCAGAGATAGATACATCATTGTATTGTGTAAGGTTATGATCACATTTTATACATCTTTTTCTCCTAATGCTCTTCCTGAAGACCAAACAATTTGTTAGCTCTTTGTTTATAGTGCCACTTCAGGTTAATGTCTTTAGAAAATACCAATGAATGTAACAATACTTTTCCTAAATCATAACTGATAGCTCAGAGCCCATCCTTTTATAAGGAAAATTTGGCTTATTTTCCTACAATGCATTACTGGCACTCATCTGCACTGAAACCCACCTACTACTTTCCTGTCTATTTATATGGCCTTCAGTGAGGTGTTTCACTTCAGGATCCCTAGTTGGAAGCAGTATTCTCTCATGAGTGTACTATTAATTTGAGGTAGTAGAAAAGAAATTGGCTACTAGTCGCTTATAATGTGGGCCTGCCTTTTAAGGATTCAGTATCTGCATAGCATCTCAAAAGGTAGTTGGAAGCAGGTGGATGTAACAAATAAATGAAGACAATTTATTTTCTGCATTCATTTATGATCTAATCTTTGCTACTAAAAGAGAAAGTTCTTACCACTGCCTAAGACCAAACAAATCCTAAATAAATCCCTCCTTAAAAAAAGAACAAAGCAAAAAGAAAGAGAGAAAGAAACAAAGAAACAAAGAAAGAAAGAACCCAAAGACTAAAACGCATCATATTAGAGCAAAAAAAAGGGGGGGGTTCCTTTGACATACTATGGGAAAAGAATATTATATATGTGTGTTAAAAATCTTTAGCTGAAGTTTAGTTGTCATATTTGGTATAGCTATCTATAGATAATATAAGTTCTTTAACCCAACAGTTTCTATCTAATTGTTTGAGCAATTAGAAGTTTGAGACAAGTTGTATGGGAGTAAAATTCCAAATAAGAGGAAAATGATGGAAAGTCTCCTCAAAAAGAAGTCAAAAAACCAAGAGAGCTAGGAGAAGACTGAGTCTCATAAAGATCAGCAACATCACTTTACCAATTTTTTTCTTTTTTCTTCTTAATTTCTGTAACTTGTGAGGAAAGGTATTGGGTCATAAAAATAGGGACTTTTTGGGGAATTTATAAGCAGGCAGTGAGAGGTTTCTCAGTATTGAGTGATTCAAAAACTGGAAGTAAAATGTTTACAAGGACTTTCAACAAAAATTTTCCCCAAATCCTCAGGCTGGAAATAAAATAGATAGAAAGCCTTTTAATCAACAAATATTTATTGAGGAATTTAAAGAAGATATTTTATTTATTTAAAATAAAGATTGAAAGAGTGAGAAGATATAGAGTTTGAGACCTAGGAAAGTAAAATCTGACCTTGAGGAAAGCCTCCTTTTGTTCCAGATGTTTGCTGATGAGTGGAATGACATGGTCAATCTCTGCAGCTGGCCCCAATTTATCTCGCCCACCGCACCAGTCCTCATCTCTCCGGTATTCCTGCTCTAGGCTCTCCAGGACACTGCATACCTAAAGGCAGAAGAAGGGAATGGTTGGGTAAATCATTCAAACAATTATTCAACAAATATTTATTGAAGGATTTAATAAGTTTTCTTGGGGAGACAACATGACCATAAAATGATTTCACACTTTCAAAGTATCACCCAAAGATTTTTGTGAATAAAACTTTAACTGAGGCTATTTTAAAGAGATATATAGCATAAAAATGGAAGGAGGCACTGAAAAATGTGAAAAGAGAGAAGAGTAAAGTAAGTATGTCTGAGACCAGCTTCCACAATTCCACAGTTTTGTCCAGAGCCATACCTGTCTCATGATTCTGGATATTTTAGAACTGGCTATAGGTCCCAAACTGCTCAATTAATTTTGTCTCTAGAGACACCTTTTCTCTCTGCAAACATATAATCCAGTGATGAAAATCAGAACAGATCTGCAGGCTCAGGACTTAAGAGAACACACTATATGGGCACATAAAAACTTCAGGTCATACGGGCAGAAAGCCTCAGATTTCTGTTTGTTAAACTTGCTTTAAGGCCAAACTCTTAAATATCACTCAAATGAGGAGCTATAGTTCAGCTATATCACTATACTAAGGAGCAATTCTAATGGATGAATTTCGATGAAAACTGCCCTACTTTAGAATTCCTTTCATAAGAATTCCTTGGTTGACTCCCCTCAACCACATTCCCCCTCTTCAGAAACTTCATACCACTTGTATTCACACATACAGCACTTGTGTTTATGCAGTTGCACACACCCAAATGCATATAGATCTTAAGGAAGATAGTGTCTAGCATCTAACTGATCTTTGATAAAATGCTTGTTGGGTTGAATTAAGAGAGTATAAATATATGTGTATACTATTTGCATATCATATAAATATAATAGTTATATATTATATACATATATTATTTATATATTATATACATTTATGGTAGATGTTGTTTGGTCCTTTGTTCTCGAAGGGAAATGATGCTATAACTTGCAAGTGAATTGGATGTAAGTGAGGGAGGGCTGTGCAAGGTCACCTGCCTCACTCACCAGAGCTGTCTGAGTGCAATGGCAAGATATAGTACAGAATGACGGGAGATGGCTCTGGATACAATGAGAGACCCTGGTCTTTTTAAGCCAAGGTCTTCAACAGGTCTCAGTTTGACTGAGGCTATGTCCATTTGGTGATGAAGACTAAGTAGCAATTGAGGAAAATGATCTCTCTTTCACTTAGTTAAAAAAAAAAAAAAATCTAAGTAAATAAATAAATTAATGTGAGAAAAGGTTCTCCGGATTTCAGGCCAAAGCAAAAATGACTATTTACCTTCAATCTGAATCATTCTGTACCCAAACAATGACCAAATGGTGCTTGGCCTAAGACCTCTTAGTGAGCAATTAGAATTAGATTGATTTTGGTTTAAGGCATGTTCCTTAAGAAAATGCTTTTAAGAGCCTTTTAAGGTATGATAGATATTGCAAGGTGATACAGTCAGTGCAGAGCTGGCCCTGGAATCAGGTTGAATTCCTCCTCAGAGACTTACTAATTTAGTTGACACTAGGAAAGTCAATTAACCTCTCTCAGAACTCAGTTTCCTTCTCTGTAAAATAGGTATTAAAGTAGCACCTATCTTAGAGTTAAAGGGAGGATAAAATGAGATAATACATATGTAAATCTCCAAGTGCTCTATAAATCTTGGCTATAATTATTATTGGATGTGTTTTGTCTGTTTCTTCCAAGTGAATTTTGTTTCCTATCTTCATTTTCCCTGTTCTCTCTGATTTCTTTGTAATGTGAATTCTAAAGGATAAGGGACAGCTAGGTGGGGCAGTGGATAGAGTGCTAGACTTAGTCACAAAAACTCATCTTTCTGAATTCAAATCTGGCCTCAGACACTTCTTAGCTGTGTGACCCTAGGTAAATCAATTAACTCAATTTTCCTCAGTTTCCTCCTGTGTAAAATAAGATGGAAAAGGAAATGGCAAACCACTCCAGTATTTCTGCCAAGAAAATCCCAAATGAGGTCTTGAATAGTCCTGAATGACTGAAATGACTAAACAACAAAGATAAGGATTGTACCTCTTTAAAGCAGGAGGTTCCAAGAGAGAAAGGATGATTCTCTTAAGCATCAGCCTGACCCATTGAAAGAGAGTTTGGAGTTTCAGAAAATACTTAATCATCATTATTATTACATCATTCAGTTACCACTTTGTAGCCCCATCTGTGGAGCTGACTAGTGGGAGGAAATATTTATTAAGGTCTGAATCTACTCCGGTGACTTGGTAGAGGAGAATATGGCAAAGTAAACAGATGTTGTTATCATAACCTATCCTTCTACTTTCCAAGATTTAGAGTCAGAATGAGTCAGGAGAAGACTATAACTACAACAATAATAGCTAGCATTCACATAATCCATTAAGGTTTCCAAAATGCTTTATATATGTTGACTCATTTGATTCTCAAAACAACTCTATGAGATAGATTATATTCTCCATTTTTCAGATGAAGAAAGGGAGGCTGAAAAATGTTCAACAATTTGGCCAGCCAGATTTAATCAGCTAGCTAATGCCTGAGGCCAGATTTGAAGTCTTCCTAACTCCAAGCCTAACACTATGTATGGGTTATACCATCTAGCTGCCTCAATTTACACACATAGAATAATGACATTATTGTTGGTGGTGGTAACTATCATTGATATTCTTTTGATTTATGTCCACTTATATTTTTAACTTTTTAATTTCTATTTTAAAAGCTTCTATTTATTTAATGTTAACATTCTTTTCTTAAAACATTTGAATTCCAAAGTCTCTCCCTCCCTCCAGCCCCTTCTCCATCCCCCAAGAAGGCGAGTAGTATGATATCAATTATATGTATCAAATCATATCATTGACATTTTCACTAACTGTGAAAACAATACTAAAAGACAACCAAACGGATTAATTAAACTGATCAATCTCAGTCCTGGAGAACAAATGATGAAACATAGCTCCCTCCTCTTGAAAGAGAAAGATGGGAGACAAGAGATGGGAATTGTGGCCATACATACTCTCAGACATGGTGACTAGCTCTTTTTCTTTATTATAAAGTATATTTCAGGGAATGACCAAATCAAACAAAAACAAAAAGTAATAACAATAAAACATAAAGAATACTGAGTAAATATCTTTATATTTTTAAAGACGGTTTATAAATCTTTTAATCTCTAATATCTACCTATTTTAGAGAATATAAATTAGAGACGTTATGGCATATGTGCAGAGGTGGGCTTTGGATTCCGGTCCTCTGAGCTAGGTCAACACTGTTGTCACATCCCTATGCTGTCCCACTGACTGGGACAAGCTGTGACCTTGGATCTGGGGGTGGGAGGTTGTGGCTTCCCCCTCTGCTATCTCCACTCACCTGCTCGGATGTTTTGTAAAAGGCCACAGAGGCATTGACCAGCTTGAGCCTGTCTTCCATCTTCAGCATCAGCTGTTGCCAGTGCATTGCCACTTTCTCAGCACATTCCCGGATGGCATCAGCATCGTAGTGCCCAGCTTGGAGCAACACCTCTGCCTTCTGCTGTACCTGCAGAGCACTCTGGTGCGTCTTCTGCAAGGAAGTTGCATGAAAGAGGGACTGGGCATGAGGGGAGGAAAGAGAGGTTCATGGGGATGACCCAGGTATAATATGGGAGAGGGGTGGAGTGAGGTGTGAGCAGGAAGATGTAGAAAAAGTTAAACAGTTTTAAATGACTTTTTTCTTCACAATTTGCTACTATTGCTACTAATTACAGACAAAAACGATATTCATTCACAAAATCATAGATCTAGAAATGGAAGGGAGTTAGAGGCCTCCTGGTTTATACCTGAGTTCAAATCTGATCTCATAGTTCCTAGCTATGTGACTCTGGGAAAGTCATTTAATCCTGTTTGCCTCAGTTTCCTCATCTGTAAAATGAGCTGGAGGAGGAAATAGTACATCATTCCAGTATCTTTGCCAAGAAAACTTCAAATGCAGTCATGACTGATTAGCAAAATAAGCCCCCTTTCTCATTTTACAAATTAGGAAAGGTTCTAGGAGGTTAATTGAATTGCCCCAAAACACTAAGGCAGTCAGAGTCAGACATAACATTTGAACCCAGATTCTCTGATGACAGAGATATTGCTCTCTTCATTGGACCATCTTTCCCCCTTACACCTTCCATGCACATTCTTTGAATCATAACATACAAATATATGAATGAATATCCCAGGGCCCAAACAGGTTTTCAAGGAGAGTTTTGCTTACTGGAATGGGAAGAGGAGAAGGGTATGCTGGAATCAGCTCAAATAAGCTTCCAAGAGCCAGTTGCTTAATTTTCACTGTGAATATTTATATTTTAGAAATAGGTAAATGTTACAAATCAAGATTTAATTTATTTCGTTGGTTGTCTAGACTTAAGAAAACAATGGAGAAAATGCTAATAGTCCAAATTAAACTTAAAGAGGTGGCACGTGTACACTTTTTAAAAGAGTTAGTCATTATCAATTTACTAGCACACCCATGAAAAGGAGGCAAAAAAATTATTAGGCCGTACCTTCACTGTATCCCTGCCCTGACTCCTTTGCCCTGGGTTATTCACTAGGTAAATTTCTCTTCTCCTTTCAAATGCCATTCCAAAGAATTTCCATCATTTTGATTTTTCCAAGAAAATCATTGGTATAATTCAGTGTTCTGGTCAGATCTTTTTAAAAGTACATAACATAGCAACAAAAATCTCACATAACAAAAAACAATAACCATGGTTCATTGATTACAAGCAGTGTTCAATGAAGGCTAACTACAGGAGTTTAAAAGAATTTGGTCAGTTTAGCCTAATTCATTATTATAAGATTTGATCTTTATATTAATTTCTCTAACACATTAAAAAAGTAAAGAACAACAAATATCATCAGAGTCCTATTGCCCATACTAATGGAGAAAATCAGTAGCCTACATGATTCCAAGAAGCTGGCGCCATTTTAATAAATCATATTTATATTTGCCAATGAAATGCATTCCATGACTTTGCCTTTCATAATTCATTTATTTTCTTCATTGTTTGTGGGGGAGGGGGAAGACAGAAGGAAGATAATCTGGGTTAAGTAACCTTGCCCAGGGTCATACAGCTAGCAATAATCTGAGGCTGGATTTGAATTTAAGTCCTCTTGACTCCAGAGCTAGAACTCCATCCTATGTACCATCTAGATGCCCCAATGAATTTATTTTCTTAATGTTGCTTGGCTCAGGTTATTATTAGAGGCACTGTGGTAAAGGGGAAAGAACACTAGACCAAGTCAGTAGTCTTGGGTTCAAATTCTTCCTCAATGCTTCTTAGCTACATAACTTGAAACAAGTTACTGAATCCCCCTTATTTGTGAAATGAGTAGAATAATCCTTGCACTATCTCCTTCACAAAGTTAAAGCAAACAAAAAATTGGGAGAACCTTAAAACACTATCGACATGAATTATATTCTACAGATCTTGAGACTATATAGATTAACAGAGGTAGGATTTGAACTCAGAGCCTCTGACTCCACAAACAGCACTTTCTTCACTATTATACTTTCTGGACAGAATTAAGTTATGAACACTAACTTTACATAAAATTTAGTCTTCATTCTCTTAGTTACATACTAATTGTTAGGGTTAGGGAGATTAACCCAGACACTCCTGAGTGGCTGAATAAAACAATCTAGCATTTAAAACTTGTTACAGTTACACGCTAAAATAGGGGATGGATAACTGAAATGAACTATTTCTGATACTAATAAACAGACCTACAGAAATGCCCACTACTTTTTCTAATAAATAGCATGTATATAACCCTTTAAAGTTTGCAAAGCTCTCTACAAAAATCTCATTTTATTCTTACAACAACTGTAGGAGGCATGGTGTTATTATTATTCCTATTTTACAGATAAGGAAATAGAGGTAGACAGAAGTTAAGTGACTTGCCCATATGTATGTCCCATAGTATCTGAAGCTAGATTTCATCATCATATTTTCTTTATTGCAAGTCCAGTTCTCTATCCAAAGCTGCTAGTTCTCAAAAGTATTGGGTGATTCCCACTTTTGGAGAAGGGATAGTTTGCCTCTAGAGCACCCAGATCTAGGGAAACCAGCAAAAGATTGGTCTCACACAGCTTGTGATCCTCCCTTTAGTGCTATCTCTGGGACTATCCCTCGCTCTGACCAACCCATCCCACTACTTCTCCACCAGAATTTTTTGCCTTACTATTTTCCTGTTTTCTCATATCTACTTACACCCTTTTTATAATCTTATTGTTCAGGCCATTATTCCCCCTCTGACTTCAGTATCTTTTTCTGGCTCTTCATCTGTATTGACTCCCCTAATATATATTCTGTCTCCTCCATTAAAATATAATCTCTTTGTGAATAGGGATTATTTCTTTCTTTATCCAAGGCTGCTAGGTGGTACAGTAGATGGAAAGTTAGATCTGAAATCAGGAAGAACTGAATTCAAATCCACCTTGACTCCTAGGCAAGTTACTTAATCTCTATTTCAGAGTCCTCTTCTGTAAAAAGGAATAATAATAATAACTGTTTTCTTGAATCATCTCCATTGTGAGGATAAAATGAGATAATATTTGTAATATTGTTTATATATATATAATGTAACATATACATAATGTAACATTTGTTTTATAATCTTTTGAGCAAATCATTGTTGTTTTTATCATATCCCCAATGCCTTGCATATAGTAGGAAATGCTTTTTATTTGACTGATTGGTGTCTTTTTGTATCTAGCTTCAACTTCATGGTTAGCTGCCCTGCTCTGGTATCCTAGAATGATTTGCCAATTCCCCATTAGTAACCTTGAATAACGCCAACTATCCACTTTTTCTATTCCCAAGCTGCCCAGTGCAAACCAAGTCATAGAACTTCTATTACTGAATTAAAAACAATTTCATTTTATCTATCTTCTCTCGGGCCCCTGGTGCTTGGAAATCCTTTTTATTAATCTCTTCATCCTCTCCCTCCCAATTATAGTCCCAAAGTAGCTGCTCCAGTTTTTTCCTCCTCTGTCCTACAGGTTCCAATGCAAGCCTTATATATTTTTTCACTTTCAGAAAATGAACTTCCTCTTCACATTAAAGATTGAATGAACTCTTTCATCTTTCTTTTTTGACTTCAAAATGTTTCAATACTACACTCTTCTTACTACATCCCAAGTTCTCTGGATTTTTACAAGTCTTTTGTAAAAATAAAGAATGTGATTTATAGAGATATTTTCCCCCTAATTGAATAGTCAGTTTTCTTTACTTTTTGATGTCATAGAATTAATTTAAAATAAATAGAGACTATTCTCTCCCCCCAAAAATTAAAGAATGGGAATACATTCAAGTCAGTCATCAAGTCCAGTTGATTATGTTTTCCCAATATATATCACATTTATTCCTTCCCTTATATTATTATTTCTCCTCCTTGTTTAGGGTCTTAGCACCTCAGGACGGCAATAGTCTCCATTGGCTTTCCTTCTATTTCTTCTCCCTTTTAATCCATCATCAACAGATGATGTTATCATCATACAGATTATCATCAGTATATCATCAAAAGATAAATTTTCCAAAACACTTATGTCAACCTTCAACTAAAAACTTTCAGGTGATTTCTTATTACCTGTAGCAATCTTATAGATAATATTCTCTAATCTCATTTTTATGGACAATGTAGCTGAGGCCAATCAGCTCAATCAATTAAGCCAAGTCATAGGAGCATTAAGTGCCAGAAACAGTATTTGAACCCATGTCCTGAAACTCCAAATTCAATGCTGTTGACATTCCAGCCCATTAACTAACCTTTTCAAACTGCCCTTCCTGTCTTACATCAGCCCTCTGTTCTACCAGATCTGATCCCACACACTTCTGCACTTTTCCCTTAGTCTAAGGCTTACTTGCCATTCAAAGTTCAATTCAAGACTTATATTTTCCATTAAGCTGTCCTCAAAAGAGCCCAAATCTTAGTGCTGGTTCCTTCTCTTGAGCTCCTACTGGAGACCAAGGGAAGGAATTTCATCTGTTTGCTTCTATTTTCAGGATCTGGTACAGTGCACAACATATAGAATGTTTAATAATAATAAAATAGGCAATATTATTAGCAAATATGTCTTTCGACTCTATCTTTTATTTACATTAGACCTTGGGCTCCCTTGGGCTTTAATTTTCTTTTCTGAGATATGAGGAGATAAGACTGAGTGAACCCAAAATTCCCTTCCAGTTCTGAATCTATGATCTTATGTGAGAAACCACCAAATGACTAACATTGTATATAAAATCATGTTGCCCAGAACCTTCATTTAGGAAGGGAATGCTAGCCTGAAGTCTTCCTGTAATCCTGGACAAGGATAGCTTCAGAGACCGTTACTCCTCTGCCCATGGACTTACTTGAGCTCAGTCTGGCTCTTGTTCCTTAATTTAATTATTATCTAATAGCTATCTCAGCCATTTTCTTCTTTGAATAACAATAAGAAGAAGACTTGGCCCACATTCTGCATCTTCTGGCTTGCTTAACTTTTTACTGTCTTGTTGCATTTATTTGTAATTCCTGGTCATCTCAGCCATGATCCCATAATGGGGGCCAGGAATGTTTTTGAATAATACAGCTTTGAGAAACTCATTAGCAGGAGAAACGATAGTTGCTAGCAATACAGACGAGGATATCTTAAGCAAATCAGTTGGATTTAATATCCAGCTGCTTTAACTACTGTTCATGTGGTAATGCTTATGTTTAAAAATGCATTAGAGAATTTAAAATAAAAATGAACTAAAAAACTCAGCTGTCTATGAAAACCTATGAGAACTTGATTCTCTGAAGATACAGTAGACAGAGCACCTTGAATAGTAACAGAATCAGTTAGATTTGTTTGGTAAATTTATGGATTCTCCAGTTGATGGTCCCTGGGTATGTGCTCTAGCAGTCCCAGGCTGACCAAGGTAGTGACTATGGCTCTCTTTAGCATGGACAGTAAATGAAATTAGAATTTCTTTCAGAGACACCTGACTTCTCTCTGGCAACCCTAGTAGTCAAACAATCATCTATCAGTAGTCAGGATGAATTCCCCAATCAAAATCCCCATCAAAGTGGGTTAAACCAAACTACACTCTTTAAACTCCCCTTAATATAGCTTGAATTTTTAAACAGTTATTTTTAATTTGTGATAGAAAATTTGGTTCAAAGAGACACATGGAGATTGGTGTGGGGAGAATAAGCCTAGAGTTGATATGCTTCCTTCTCACCCTGGGAAAAGCCTCTGCCTGCTCCCCTAAGATTTTTCAACATTCTTTCAACACACATACTTTAAATTGACTCCAGTAGTATCCCTTGGAGAATAGACTGTCACATTCTAAAATATGTTTTTTTCTGTGAATATCAATGTACCATTTTTGAGAAAAGTACATACATGAAAACCTATCAGTGATGACTAGTTGTATGGTATCAGAGAAGGGCATAGGATATCTGTGCTATGGTGACCCAGAATTGCCAATATTATTATCAAGTGCAGGTACCAAAAAGGTACATTAATATAGAATTTAGCCATTCTGCTATTTCCCTATTCATTGGCTAAAACTCATGAGGAATTTTGACTAGTAGTCACTTTCCAGAAGCAGATAAAATCCACATTTTCTATATATTCCAAAAGAGATTGAGTTCAACACTTAGTCATTAGTAAGAAGAGTCTGTATGTGTTTTTCTATTTTTTTCTTCTCCCATTTGTACTGATCTATGACTTTATTTAAATATAGTCCTCATGCTTCACTTCCTATTCTTCCTTATTCTCCCCCCACTCCAAAGCAATCAACTCAACTCTCTATAGGATGGATGAGAAGACACCAATTTCAAGCATTATTTAAGTCATTAACCCTCATCAGAATTAATTTGTACTAGATTTTCATGGTTATAGTTAGTTTATTTAAAAGTCTTTCTCCTTCAAAATCCAGTTTGGTGACCTCCTGTCATTAATAGCACATCTCTGGAATCTTAATAATGTCCCTATTCTGAAAGGAACTGAAACAATCTGTGTGTACAACTTGTATTAATGCTAGCCAAACTTAGTTACTAAAAGTTCTTTCCCTCACTTCTAATTCCCTACTGGGGGAAATAGAGACTTATCTTACTTTACTAGAAACATATTGTAAGAACATTAATGTAATTCAGATGTTTCAAGAATTTCATCCCATTTTCCTAATGATGTGTATTATAACTTCTGAAATGCTTAATCTTCCTTTCTGATTAATCTGCAATTGGCAGTGGTTCCACACTTTTAACTTTACATTTCTAAGCTTCTTTCTCTCACTCATGCCATTGATACATGAAAATGTAGCAGAGAGGTTAGGCATTTCTATAGGTCTCCATTCTCTAAAATACTCTAGGGGACCTACAGTTTAAAAGATGTATCATTTTCTAATGTGAATGAATTTTAAGACAGTTTTCAGTCTGGATGTTCATACCTTAGGTTTATGTAAAGCACTTGAATTAATTCTTTATTAGTTCCTGGATGTTGGGAAGATATAAATCCCAGTGTGTTTCATTCAGATGCTTTTCTTTTTTTAAGAAACCACCCCAAACTTCAGGGAACTTTTTATAACATGGAGTCCAGTATGGTAGACAAAAGATAGAACTCAGAAGCATAGATAGGAGTGTTACCTCTATGGCTAGTTGGAACTGTTCATGCTCCCGCTGAAGCTGCTCAGCTTCTGACAAAGAGCTGGCGTTGACCAAGCTGGCATTAAGCATTGACTCCCCATTGCGGATCCAGCCCAGGACCTGGAGATAGGAAAAACACACATTTTATTAATCTATTACCAATTCCCATAGAGGTAATTGCCTTGATAATTATTTTGGCCACACACAGTCCAGGCATTCTCATTCATTCTTTTGAGAAATATTTAATAAGTATTTAATTCCTTCATTCTCCATGGTCATAGAAGAAATATGGAATAACTCAAGTGCCCTTCCACTTCTGCTGATTAAAATCCTATAAAAATCAATTCAGATTTCACTTCCTTTATAAAATCTTACATAGTCACTTTAACTGGAAGTTTTCTCTTTTTTGTGAACTCTTATAGTACTTTCTTTCTTCCTACCTCTCTTATGATATATTTTGCCTTGCTTTAAGTTGAAAATGTTACATCTTCCCTATTGAACTGTAAACTTGTTGAAATCAAAGGCCATATCTTATTCTTCTTTATAATCTCTAGGATGGGGCCTTACAAATAATAAGTATTGAATAAATGTTTAGTTCATGAGTTTTCATTCTTCTCACTTTTATGTTGAAACATAATCCATCCATTATTCTTCTGGAGGAGTAGGGAGAGAGGAATAGTGGAGTGGCTAGAGATTATAGAAGTATAGTTTTTCAGACTTGTCAATGAGGCCTTTTCTCTCCTTCTTAAGGTGCAGGATTAGAAGTCATTTTTCTCTCTCAAATGATAATCCTCAAATTCTCTGTAAAGCCAGACAAAATGATTAATGCTACATTGTGTGTGAGCATCATCACCATAGCAAATCAGTGTATTTGCTCTATGACCAAAGGTAAATCACATAATTTCTCTGAGTCTGTGTCCTCATATTTGAAAGGAGGATAATCCTTCCACTATTCACCTCATGGAACTATTGGGAGGAAAGAAGTCTATAAACTGTAAAATGTTATTTAGACGTGATGTAATTCCAACCCTACCAAAGCCATCCAATTAGAGTGAAGATGTTACTCTGATTGATGTGGCATAAACTGGGATAAGATGCCATTAGTTCCAGAAAATAAACTCTCACATTGTATGTATGAAATTCTCAGGACCATTTCTATACTCTCCTAAAGTAGTTGGCAATGTCTAATTATCTTGAAATGGCAGATACAAGTATGGGAGCATACACACATGTATGCTAGATTCACAGATAAAACTAACTTCTACAATTCTTTGAAAAATGTGGCTGATCATTTATGATCGGGAAATATGTATATATGTCTGTCTATCTATCAATCTATCAATCTATTCATCTACCCTGCCCAACAGACTAGATTACACATTGATTGGTCCACTGATTCTTTTATGTATCTTTAAGAAATATTCTCTCCAGATGCACCAATGGGATAATCTGTCTCCCTCTGGGCAGAGAAAATTAATTGTAAAAAATAGACGCCAAGAAAATCTGGGCAAGACAGCTAAGTCCCTGGGGGTGGCTTCTTTGAAAAACTGGAGGGTTCAATGCTGCTACATTGTGGGATTGTTTCCGTTTATCAGTTTTCTCATTCAGAGTAAGATTTACAGCGACACATTTATTAAATCTCTTAAAAACATTTATTTTAAAAAGATATAGAGTGGCAGAATGAGAAAAACTAGACTCAAATCTCTATATCTCCCTATATCATCCCATATCCTTGATTGTTCCCATTTTCCAACTGCTCTCATTAAGAAACTAAAGAATTCAGGAAGTAACATATTATAATGGATAGATTTGCATTCAGAATCAAGAAGACCTGTTTGGATCTTGCCTCAGACACTTAACTACCTATGTGACTTTGGGCAAGTGACTTGGTTATATGCTATTATTTCTAAGTTCCTTAGCTTTAAGATTCTGCTTTTTTCATACTTCAAAGGATAAATCATCTCACTAAAAACTGGCCTTGGAAACCAACTGGGTGACCCTGGATAAGTCTCTTAATCAGTTTCTTCATCTATAAAATGAGTTGGAGTAGGATATGGCGAAACACTTCAGTATCTTTGCCAAGAAAATCCCAAATAGGATCATGAAGAGTTGGACATAACTCAAAAGACTGAATGACAAGAATTCATAAGATCAGAGGTATACAGATGGAATCAGCCTGTTAAACTGTTTAATCTAACAAACTCATTTTATGAAACTCATAAAAAGAAACTAAGGGATGTCTTATCAATTGGGGAACTAATGAATAATATATGGTACATGAATCTAAGGAAATATAACTTGTCTCTAAGAAACAATGAATATGATAAATAAATAAATACATATGGGATGATTTTGTTTTTATGAATTGGTGCAAAGTGTGGTATGTAGAACCAGAAAAATAACATACAGAATGACTACAACAACAAAAAATGGAAAGAACATAAACAAAACAATCAGAATTGAAGGCTTTGAAATTATAGTAGCCATATTTGATCCCAAGAAGAGATATGAGAATGCAATTCCTTTCTTTTCAGACCCTGTTGGGGTCAGGAGAAGAATGACTATAACTACCTAACATGATATGGGATGTCGGAGTTGGGTGATATATTGGTTACTTTTGCTGAACTTTTCCCCCTCCTTTTTATTATTTACTACAAGGGATGGTTCTCTAGAAGGGGAGGGGAGAAGATTATATTGGGAAATATAGGTGATATAAGAAAACATAAGTACAAACAAAAGATGTCAATTTTTTAAAAAATTGAGACACAATGAGCAGAAGGACTTAGTTACTGTTGTAATACATATGTTGATTTTTTTGGACCCTTATATTTTTTATGTTCAAGGGCAAAGCATTGGTTACCTGTTCCTAGTTCTGGCTCTGTCTGGGAATCAAGTCTTTTGGAATAGATGCTTCGTTAGTCAACAAAGGGTCTCAGACAAAACTCAGAGGAATTAAGTGTAGAAACACATGAAAAAGAAAATATATTTCCGAAGGATTCCAAGAATGGAACTCGTCATATAGGCAGAGATGATTGGGAGAAGGAACTTGAACAAGGTGCTTCCTAAGAACAGTATTGTGTCATGTGGGCATGCTGATACTCAATACCCCTAGAACCATTTGCTTGTGAATGCTATACTTGTGCTTTTATGATTTTTCATGAATTGATATAGAGTGTAGTAAGCAGAAACAGGAAAATCAACATTTACAATGACTCCAACAATACAAAGTAAGATTACAGAGTAAGGTTAAAGTCATCTTCCACCTACTTTTGATTTGTATGTATTTATTTATAGATTTGTTGCTTCCTTCATTAGAATGTAAGCACTTCCAGAGCAAGAAATGGTTTGGCGAGAGAAGTGGGAGGAAGTTGACATTTTATCTCCAGAGTTAAGCACAGGGCCTGGCACATTATTCAGTCATTCCAGTCTTCTCCAATTTTTTCCACTCTTTTTAGAGTTTTTGTGGCAGAAATACTGGAGTGGTTTGCCATTTCCTTCTCTAGCTCATTTTACAGTTGAGGAAACTGGCTTATCCAGGGTCACACAGCTAGTACTGAAGGTCAGATTTGAGCTCAGGAGGAAAATTTTTCCTGACTCCAGGCTTTTCTAGCTTCATCCAAGCTTCATGCCATCTTCTGAAAGAAAGCTTCTTAGTAGGAAGGAGAGATAAAAAGAGGGAAACTATATCCCAGGAAGACAGAAAATCTACCACATCTGAGGGAATTTAGAGAGGGGGAAAAACATTGTGTGAATCTTACTCTCATCAGAGTAGCCTCAAAGAGTAAATAATTGACATATTTGTTTTTCAGAGAATCCTCTCTCACCTCAATAAAAGGGGGGGAGAGGAAAAGGGAAAAGGAAAAGGGGAATAAGGGAAGGGTACAAGAAAGGGGAAGGGACTTAAAAGGAGGGGGGAAGGATACTAAAAAGGGAGGGCTGTGCATCACAAGTGGGGTTTATAAATTAAATATTGGGGAAGGGGTTCAGGGGGGTCAAGGGGAAAAAAAGCATAATCCAGGGATAATATGATGGCAGGAAATACAGAATTAGTAATTTTAACTGTAAATGTGAATGGGATGAACTCTCCCATTAAACAGAGGAGGATAGCAGACTGGATCAAAAGTCAGAACCCTACAATATGTTGTTTACAGGAAACACACTTAAAGCAGGGAGATACATACAGAGTAAAGGTAAAAGGTTGGAGCAGAATCTATTATGCTTCAGGTAAAGCCAAAAAAGCAGGGGTTGCCATCCTTATCTCAGATCAAGCAAAAGCAGAAATTGATCTAATTAAAAGAGATAAGGAAGGAAACCATATCCTGCTAAAAGGTAGCATAGACAATGAAGCCATATCAATACTAAACATATATGCACCACGTGGTATAGCATCTAACTTCCTAAAGGAAAAGTTAAGAGAGTTGCAAGAAGAAATAGACAGCAAAACTATAATAGTGGGAGATCTCAATCTTGCACTCTCAGAATTAGACAAATCAAACCATAAAACAAATAAGAAAGAAATTAAAAAGATAATAGAACGTTAGAAAAACTAGGTATGATAGACCTTTGGAGAAAACTGAATGGTGATAGAAAGGAGTATACTTTCTTCTCAGCAGTTCATGGAACCTATACAAAAATTGACCATATATTAGGACATAAAGATCTCAAATTTAAATGCAGGAAGGCAGAAATACTAAATGCCTCTTCACAGATCACAATGCAATAAAAACTACATTCAATAAGAAGTTAGGGGTAAATAGACCAAAAAATAATTGGAAACTGAATAATATCATCTTAAAGAATGACTGGGTGAAACAGCAAATTATAGAAACAATTAATAATTTCACCCAAGATAATGACAGTGATGAGACATCATACCAAAATTTGTACGATGCAGCTAAAATGGTAATAAGGGGAAATTTTATATCTTTAGAGGCTTATTTGAACAAAATAGAGAAAGAGAAGATTAATGAATTGGGGCTGCAACTTAAAAAGCTAGAAAAAGACCAAATTAAAACCCTCCAACCAAAAACTAAACTTGAAATACTAAAATTAAAAGGAGAAATCAATAATATTAAAAGTAAAAAAACTATTGAATTAATTATTAAATTATTAAATAATTATTGAACTAAAAAAACTATTGAATTAATAAATAAAATCAAGAGTTGGTTTTATGAAAAAGTCAATAAAATAGATAAACCTTTGGTAAATCTGATCAGAAAAAGGAAAGAGGAAAATCAAATTATTAGTCTTACAAATGAAAAGGGGGATCTTTCTACCAATGAAGAGGAAATTAGAGAAATAATGAGTTACTTTGCCCAACTTTATGCCAATAAATTTGATAACTTAAGTGAAATGGATGACTACCTCCAAAAATATAGGCTTCCTACATTAACAGAGGAGGAGATTCAAAAAAAAAAAAAAAAGGAACAAATTGGGAAAATATTTTTACAGTTAAAGGTTCTGATAAAGGTCTCATTTCCAAAATATATAAAGAATTGATCCTAATTTATAAGAAATCAAACCATTCTCCAATTGATAAATGGTCAAAGGATATGAACAGACAATTCTCAGATAATGAAATTGAAACTATATCCACTCATATGAAAGTGTTCCAAATCACTACTGATCAGAGAAATGCAAATTAAGACAACTCTGAGATACCACTACACACCTGTCAGATTGGCTTAGATGACAGGAACAAATAATGATGAATGTTGGAGGGGATGTGGGAAAACTGGGACACTGATACATTATTGGTGGAGCTGTGAAAGAATCCGGCCATTTTGGAGAGCAATCTGGAACTATGCCCAAAAAGTTATCAAACTGTGCATACCCTTTGATCCAGCAGTGCTACTACTGGGCTTATCTCCCAAAGAAATACTAAAGATGGGAAAGGGACCTGTATGTGCCAAAATGCTTGTAGCAGCTCTTTTTATAGTGGCTAGAAACTGGGAGATGAATGGATGTCCATCAATTGAAGAATGGTTGGGTAAATTATGGTATATGAAGGCTATGGAATATTATTGTTCTGTAAGAAATGACCAGCAGGAGGAATTCAGAAAGGTTTGGAGAGACTTGCATGAACTGATGCTGAGTGAAATGAGCAGAACCAGAAGATCGCTGTACACTTCAACAACAATACTGTATGAGGACGTATTCTGATGGAAGTGGATAGAGAGCTCCAACTCACTTCCAGCTGATCAATAATGGACAGAAACAACTACACCCAGAGAAGGAACACTATGAATTGAATGTAAAATATTAGCACTACTGTCTATCTACCCAGGTTACTTATACCTTCGGAATCCAATACTTAACGTGCAACAAGAAAATTGGATTTACACACATATATTGTATCTGGGTTATATTGTAACATATGTAAAATGTATGGGATTGCCCGTCATCTAGGGAAGGGAGTAGAGGGAGGGAGGGGAAAATCTGGAAAAATGAATACAAGGGATTATGTTATAAAAAAAATTACTCATACATATATACTGTCAAAAAATTTATAATTATAAATAAAAAAAAGAAAGCTTTCTAGTCTCTTTCAATTCCAGTGCCATCTTCTTTAACTTAACCTGTCTATAGTTTGTTTGTACATAGTTGTCTTCATGTTGCCTCTTCCATTAGACTGAGATCTCCCAGAGGACAGAGTACAACATATTTCTTTATTTTGTATTTCTAGTGCTTAGCACAGTGGATGGCACACAGTAGATTCTAAATAAATGTTTATTAACTTAATAGACAAGGGAGATACAAAATTTGTATCCCTGTCTCTCAAACTCCAAATCTTGTACTCCTTGTGATGTATTGAGCTGCCTTCAATATTATAGGATCTGATGAGCAAATACATGTTCCTCCTCTCTCTTCCTCTTTGTGATTTTATACTTAGCTTTGACCTTTCCTTTTCTGATGGCAAAGACCTCTTTTTTTTATTTTAGCATCCCATCTCTGGACCTTATCCAAGTGTTATGCTTTTTATGACATGTAACAAGTAGAAAGATTCACAGTCCATGCCTGGTGCTGACGTGATCTGGGTTTTGTAACCAAGTGGGATAATGTTCCTACTGTTTCTGATGACCTTCCTGAAGACAGAGCCCAGCATTTAACTGGCCTTTAGTCTGCAGTGACATATTGGGTCAGTATCTTCAGGAAGCAGCCTATAATCACTCCTTTCCTGGGATGTAATTGAAAGCTCTGTTCATCATCTTACAAATACAATTTGAGTTATTTCTCCCTCACTTTATGACCTTCTACTCAAGCACACAGAAACTCAACTGATATTTTTCCACCCATTCATATAGTTTTGGCCACATGCTTGTTGAGGAAGCCATATAGGTATTAGTACCTCTACCTAAGTGGGGATCCTTGGCAAAGTGATCAAAATAGGCTGGGAAAAGTAATTAGGATAGTTTACTTTTACCAGGGAAGCTAGTTGGTATAATATAATGGATGGTATATCAGCCCTGAAGTCAGAAGATTCTTCTCTATGAGTTCAAATCCAGCCTCAAACACTTCTTAGCTGTGTGACCTTGGGAAAGTCATTTAAATGCTGTTTGCCTCAGTTTCCTCATCTGCAAAATGAGCTAGAGAAGGAAATAGCAAACCACTCCAGTGTTTTTGCCAACAAAATATGAAATGTATTCAAAATTCAGGCATGATTTAAATAACTGAACAATAGTAAGTCACAAAGAAGTTGCCATTCTATATCAGTGGGGAGAATCTTTACACAAACAGGAGTTCCTTATATGGATGAAATCACATGTCTAGAGCAAATAAATTAACATAAGAAAAATATCCCTGTAGGTTATAACTCACTCTAAAAGTTCTGATGTAAAACAATACTAAAATAATATTATTCTGGGAAAAGAAGTTAGCCCCAAGCTGTGTCAGTGGAGTTAGAAAAAAACAAAAATAAAAAAAATCTCAACACTCTTAATTGATTACTATTTATCTTATCTCTCTGCCTTCTGTTAATGAGCTTTCAATTGGAGGTTTTTTGTTTGTTTGTTTATTTTTGTGGAGGCAATTGGGATTAAGTGACTTGCCCAAGGCCACACAGCTAGTGTTAGGTATCAGAAGTCAAATTTTAACTCAGGTCCTGACTTCAGGGCTGGTGCTCTATCCACTGCGCCACCTAGCTGCCCCTGGAGGAATTTTTAAAATGACATTAAGTTAAGAGAGACAAAAATAGAAGTAGAAACAGAGAGACAGACAGACAGACAGAAAGAGAGACAGACACAAAGACGGAGAGAGAGGGAAAGGGAAAGGGAAAGGAAGAGGGAGAAGGAGAGGGAGAGGGACAAGGAGAGGGAGAGGAAGAGGGAGAGAGAAATGGGAGAGGGAAATAGGAGAGGGAAATGGGAGAGGGAAATGGGAGAGGGAAATAGGAGAGGGAAATGGGAGAGGGAAATGGGAGAGGGAGAAGGAGAGGGAGAAGGAAATGGGAGAGGGAGAGGGAGAGGGAAATGGGAGAGGGAAATGGGAGAGGGAGAGGGAGAGGGAAATGGGAGAGGGAAATGGGAGAGGGAGAGGGAGAGGGAAATGGGAGAGGGAGAAGGAGAGGGAGAAGGAAATGGGAGAGGGAGAGGGAGAGGGAAATGGGAGAGGGAAATGGGAGAGGGAAATAGGAGAGGGAAATGGGAGAGGGAAATGGGAGAGGGAAATGGGAGAGGGAAATAGGAGAGGCTAATGGGAGAGGGAAATGGGAGAGGGAGAAGGAGAGGGAGAAGGAAATGGGAGAGGGAGAAGGAGAGGGAAATGGGAGAGGGAAATGGGAGAGGGAGAGGGAGAGGGAAATGAGAGGGGAAATGGGAGAGGGAGAGGGAGAGGGAAATGGGAGAGGGAAATGGGAGAGGGAAATGGGAGAGGGAGAGGGAGAGGGAAATGGGAGAGGGAAATGGGAGAGGAAGAGGGAGAGGGAAATGGGAGAGGGAAATGGGAGAGGAAGAGGGAGAGGGAAATGGGAGAGGGAAATGGGAGAGGAAGAGGGAGAGGGAAATGGGAGAGGGAAATGGGAGAGGAAGAGGGAGAGGGAAATAGGAGAGGGAAATGGGAGAGGAAGAGGGAGAGGGAAATGGGAGAGGGAGAGGAAAAGGGAGAGGGAAATGGGAGAGGGAGAGGGAGAGGGAGAGGGAAATGGGAGAGGAAGAGGGAGAGGGAGAGGAAAATGGGAGAGGGAAATGGGAGAGGGAAATGGGAGAGGGAGAGGGAGAGAGAAGAAAGCAGGGAGGGAGGGGGAGAGAGAAGAAAGCAGGGAGGGAGGGAAGGAGAAAGAAATGGGAAAGGAGGGAGAGGGAGACAGAAACAGAGATAGAGGAAAAGACAGAGAGAGGGAGGGAAGAGAAAAGAGAGAGATAGAAAGAAACACAGAGACAGAGGGAGGGAAGGAGAGAGGGAGATAGGGAGGGAAGGAAGCAAGGAGGAAGGAGGGAGGGAGAGATATAGAAATAGAGAGAGACAGAGAGAAGGAAAGAGGGGAGAGAGAGACAGAGACAGAAATAGACAGAAGTAGAAAGAGAGAGAGAGAAAGAGTGAAAGAGAGAGTGACTTAGGCATGAGTATTTAAACAGTCCCACTGATCAATACTGACTTCTCAATTAGCTCTCTCAGCCTATATGTCAACAGTTCCTAGATCAATATTTCTTGCTTCACCAACTTACATCAAATGCCAGCCCCATCTGTGTAACTAGGGGAAACCCATCACTGAAGTAAAGAACTCTATCCTGACAGGGAAAATTAATTCCTGGACTGGGACATAGTAGCACTTGCTACCAAGCCATTTTAAACAGTAGTGGTTTTTAGTGAACACCTTTGTGAGTTTCCTTTTTTTTTTTTTTTAACTAAGCCACATTTCTTATATTTCCATTTTATTTCTTCTCTGCTTAAATTTTAATAAATTTTCTTAAGAATTTTGAAAAACAATCATAATCCTATTTTTAAAGTTCTTCTGAACTCCTCTAAAGGATTTGCCACTGTTGATGATCTCACATTTGCTCTTTCTTTGGCTTCTGTGATACTTCTCTTTCCTTGTTCTCTTCCTACCTCTTTGATGATTTTTTTCTCTGGTTTCCTGTTCTCCTACCTCTAGCAATGTGTGAGGTAGGTTAGAGACCATAGAAATGGTTTTAGAAGGGAACTCAGGGGTCATCTAGTACTACCCAGCCATATTATAAACAATATTGAAAAGATAAATATGGACCGAAATTCTACCCTTGAGGGACTTCTAGTCAAAAAGGAGAATCAGTCCCCTCCCATATACGTGAGTATATGTAATGTATGTACATAAGTACACAAATACACACGCACACATATAGATATCCCTTCCACACTGTGACTTTCCCCATTGTGGTTTTGATACATAATGGATTAGAATAAGAAATTAAATGAGAATTTTTGGAGAGTTTTGTGGAAGCCAGAGATGACACAGAGTCTATGACTCAATCCAAATTTAACAGCAAGGTATTGTAAATATCTCATAAAAGAAAAAGAAAAAAAAAAGAATTCTTTTCTGATATGAAGGGATAGTCAAAAACATTTATGTGGAATTTCCAAATCATGGGGGTACAGTGCTCCTAAGCCCTGAAATGTGGAAAGCAAAATTATAATTTTTTTGCAGAGTCTTCTAAGACTTTGCCTTAGCCTTACTTCTTTAGATAAGTATTTAAACTTAGTCCCACTTCTTTGATGATCTCCTTTGCACTCAAGGCTTTGATCATCATCCTGGTATGAATGTCTCTCATTTCTACAATTCTAGTTTTGATCTCATCTTTGAACTCAACTTTCAACTATTTGTTGGAATCTTCAAATGAACATCCCACTAACCACTCAAATTCAATATATTCTAAACTAAAATCACCCCCCAACCTACCTTCTTCTATTTACCCTAGTCATCTATGCTCCAAACCCTCAAGACATCTTTAATTCTCAACTCCTCCAATAATTATTCCACATCTAATCAGTTGTCAAGTTCAACACGTTTTGCCTCCATCTCTCTCACATGCATCCCTCCTGCTTCATTCATATTGCTACCACTCTTACCAAGGTCCTCAGAACTTCTTGTGTGAATTTTATTGTGTTAGCTTTCTAAATGGTGGCAGGTGGCAGATACAATGGATAGAGCAATGTACTTAGAGTCAAGAAGAACTAAATCCCAATTCTGCCTCAAACATTTAATAGCTATATGATCTTGGATATGTCATTTAATCTTTGTTTGCCACTTATAAATCACAGATAATGATAGCTCCTAATTACTAGGGTTGTTATGAGCATAAAAGAAGATAAAACATAAATGTTAGCCACTAATTATTATAGGTCTCTCTTCCTTTGCTTTTTTCCTCCTTCAATCCATCCTTCCTTTACATGTAGATCAAAATAATCCTCTTTATGTTCTACTCTGATCATATCATTCCCTTGATCAAATGCCTACAGGGTTCTCTGTTGTGTGTGGGTATTTATACCTCATTCCACCTAACCATTCCTCCTTAGTTTGGCTCTGTTTTGCCTTTTCAATCTCCTTTCCCAAGATTTTTCTTCATTATAAAAGTAGAGGGCTGCTCTGGAATAATAAGGAATAAAAAGACCTGGATTCTATTTCTTCATCCAACACTTCAATAACCTATGTCACTTCAACTCTCTGAATCTTAATCTCAACATCAGTAAATATGTTATTGTTATACTTATACTTGTTTATTTAATTTATTAATATTTATCAATGTTAATATTTATAAAATTTATTAAATATCAGTAATATTTTCATTACCTATCTCAGCATTGTTTCAAGAAAAGTAACTCTTAGATTAGGAAGCATCATCCAAATGTGAGCAATCATTATTTACATGCTCCATATGTCAGGTCTTCTGTCAAGGCCTCCCCTTTTCCTTATAGTCACACAGGCCATTCCCTTTACTTCCATTGAAATCCCTTTTCCTTCTAGGCCTATGTCAAGTGCTGGTTCCTCCATAATGGTTGTAATACTTACTACCTGGATTATTCTGGCAAGTCACTGCAAATTCTTCATCTATAAAATTAGAGGGTTCATGCTAAAGGGTCTTTAATATCTCTTCTACTTCTAAATTCTATCATCCTTTGATTCTTCTTAGCAGAAAATGATCTCTTCTTAAAATTTTCTTACAATACCATTTTGTCCAGATTCTTCCTGTGCCCTA
Source organism: Sminthopsis crassicaudata (assembly GCF_048593235.1). Classification (NCBI taxonomy): domain Eukaryota; kingdom Metazoa; phylum Chordata; class Mammalia; order Dasyuromorphia; family Dasyuridae; genus Sminthopsis; species Sminthopsis crassicaudata. Next base: position 333,469,304 of record NC_133619.1, on the reverse strand, counting down.
TTTTCATTCTAGCTTTATTATGTATGTGGATATACATACATATATAAACACCCATATATACATACATGATCATATGTACACATACATACATACAGTTTGTTGTTGTTTCACTCATGTCTAACTCTTTGTGACCCCACTTGGGATTTTCCTGGCAAGGATAGTGCCAGTTTTTCTCTCTCTGTCTTTCTCTCCTCTCTCTGTCTCTCTCTCTCTCTGTCTCTGATCTCTCTTTCTCTCTCTCTCTCACTTCTCTCTCTCTCTGTCTCTGTCTCTCTCTGTCTCTCTGTCTCTCTCTCTCTCTCTCTCTCTGTCTCTGTCTCTCTCTCTGTCTCTCTCTGTCTCTCTCTCTGTCTCTGTCTCTCTTTCTCTCTCTCTGTCTCTGTCTCTCTCTGTCTCTGTCTCTGTCTCTTTCTCTCTTTGTCTCTGTCTCTCTCTCTCTCTCGGTTCTGATTTTTCTTGTTAGATTAGAAAATCTCTGAGGATAGACTTAGGCCACATTTATTTTGACATTCCCAGGGATTTGCACATTGGAGATGCTTAATTTTAAAGCTTTTTGAGGAGTACTGACAGACACCCTCAATTTTTTTCCTTCCAAGCAGTGTAATTACACATCATTTGGGATAAGGAAGAGGAAAAAGAAAAGCCTTGTTTTGTTCTATTGCTCTCATAGTGGTGATAGTGGTGGGGCAGGATGGAGAAGGAAAACTCTTGCTTTCTGAGAGAACAGGCTTCTCTTTAACATCCAGTCTATGAGATGGAGAATCAGGCTGTCTGTTAGTTCCAGGCAACTCTTGCTTAGTCATGCCCAGATTATCTGTTTTCTCTGGATGACAAATTGGTTCCTGGGCCAACTCTTCCCTAATCACCTAAAGGATGTATGTTCAAAAAAAGCAAACTCCATTTCAATATTGACCGGAAAAAAGAATGTAATTAGAAAGGTAAATCAGCTGTTGTTGTTATAATAATACCACACACTTCCAACTATGAGAGTCTGTGAAAGTCAGAGGGAAATAACATTTATATTATCTGCTATTTGGGGATTCACTGTTCTTCTCCATTGATGTGAATAATTTTGAGTTGACTAAAGAATAGTAACACAAGTGGTCTCTTATAGATCTCTCTGACATACCCAAAACATCCAGATCTTTACTAAGACAATAGTTTTCTTGTATTAATTCTCCTGAGAAAATTCCTGCTGAGGTCAAGAAGAATTTTTATTCTATATTGTATTTTGGTTGTGATAGAACTCCCATATCTTTCTTCTGAAGAACCAGGCCATGATTGGTACCCGAATTAAAATGTCAAATCATGGTCAAGAGACCTTTAGGCTTATGAAATTAACTTGGATTCTAGCCCTGGCTCTGCTCCTATATGGGAGCAAGCTAGTTTATAATACAATACTTTGATTTCCTCATCTGAAAAACAAGAATCTTGCTAGTATCTATTATTCAAAGAATCAGATAAAGTCATAGGCAGAATGCTATAAATGATACAGTGCTGACTATAGTCAGAGGACCTAGATTCAAATCCCATATCAGATCCCTTATCCTGGCCTCCATCAGCTTCTCCATAAAAATGATGTTGGATTATATGACTGTGGAAGTTCCTTCCAGCTTTATATCTGTGATCTTATGTGAAAACTTTTTTGACATTTAAAAGTGCTATATTAACAAAGTTTTACCACCATTGTTATTATTATTGTTATAAATTTTCAGAATTAGAATGGGCTTGTTAGTGCTATCAGATTACTCAGATATTCAGTATGTCTTAAAATGGAGAAAATGGAGAGCATGGTTTTGCATCAGAGCTCTATCATCTTCAAGCACTTTGGGTTAAAGAGAAGCTGACAAGAGCTTACAACATGGGTTTTGCCTTCAGCCTCACTCATAACTAGGAGGTATGTGAGGTTTGATAGCACTCTGTGCAGTCTACCCACTGTGTTGTTACCTAGATAGAAGTTTAATTAGACAGCTTTCTTTTATATTTGTCCTCCTAATTATTATAATGTGTTATATTAATTTTGAAATTGTGTATACTTTTTCTTCTTTTCTAAAAATAAATAAATCCTAAAAATAGTCTTTTGTGATGCAGTATATGGAGATGGAAGATAGAAGGGAGGAAAAAAAAAGTGGGGGCTAGAAAGTAAGTGCTTAGGAAGACTTGAATTCAAATCTCACCTCAAATACATAATGACTGTGTGATTTTGGGCTCAAGTGACTTAAGGAAATGTTAAAGTGATCTAGAAAGTAGGGTTGGTGATCCAGGAAGCTGTCTAAGGGTTAATAATGACACAAGTCCCCTGCTACAGCCTTATATCTTTCACAAAAATAGGTCCAGAGGTCTTAGGAGATAATTTAAGGACTTTGAACCAGAGGAGCTGACAATCATAGATTGAGATCTAGGAAAGACCATAGAGTCTACCAAGTCCAACCCCATCATTTTTTAGATTAGAACATTGGAACCCAGTGAGGTTAAAGAATTTTTCCAGAGTCATTCAGGTAGTAAGTAGCAGAGTTTGGATTTTCCCCTAGGTCCTTTGATTTCAGATCCAGTCCTTCTTCTTCTGGGGCATGTTGTTTCTCTTAAGAATCTTCAACCTTAATGGAATATTATTGCTCTGCAAGAAATGACCAGCAGGAGGAATACAGAGAGGCCTGGAGAGACTTACATCAACTGATGCTGAGTGAAATGAGCAGAACCAGAAGATCGCTGTACACTTCAGCAACAATGCTGTATGAGGATGTATTCTGATGGAATTGGAAATCTTCAACATAAAGAAAAACCAACTCACTTCCAGTTGATCAATGATGGACAGAGGTAGCTACACCCAGAGAAGAAACACTGGGAAGTGAATGTAAATTGTTAGCACTAATATCTGTCTGGCCAGGTTGCATGTACCTTCGGATTCTAATGTTTATTGTGCAACAAGAAAATGATATTCACACACATGTATTGTACCTAGACTATATTGTAACACATGTAAAATGTATGGGATTGCCTGTCATCGGGGGGAGGGAATAGATGGAGGGGGGGATAATTTGGAAAAATGAATACAAGGGATAATATTATAAAATATATATATATATAATAAAAAATTATTAAGTAAAAAAAAAAAAAGAAAAAAAAAAGAATCTTCAACCTTAGCTCTGGTGAGAAACACATCAAATCATGGTGACTAGCTTTTTCAGCAGTCTTAAAGTGCATTGTTGTTTGTTATTATTCAGTCATTTCAGTAATGTCCAATTCTTTATTTGGCAAAGATACTGGAGTGATTTACCATTTCCCTCTCCTGCTCATTTACAAGTGGGGAAATTGAGGCAAGAAGGGTTAAGGGATTGGCCCAGATCACATAGCTAGGAAGTATCTGAGGCTGGATTTGAATTCAGGAAAATGAGTCTTTTTGACTCTAGGCCCAGTGTTTTACTCACCTAGCTGCTTGGAGTAGTACACTGTTAGAGAGCATTGATCATGATTTTTGTAGCAGAAAAGCACTAGATTTGTCATTATGGAACCAACATTCTAAGAGATAGGTCTGTTTCTTGCTATCTGTGACTATTGCTCTGGTCCTCCTTGCTGTTTCCCACACATGACTCTGCTTATCTTTAGACTGGCTATTCCTTGTGACTAGAAGGCTTTCTCCTTGCCTCAATTTTTTAGAATCCTTTGTTTCCTTCAATATTCAGCTCAAGTGCCATCTTTTACATAACTAGGAGACAAGTAAGTGAACGAAAAAGTTTTTAAGTACTTACAATATGCCAAAAGAGAGCTAAAGAGATGCATTCTGTTTGGGTGGTATTCTGTGAGACTCAGTAAGACACTGAAAATGAAGAGGTGGAGAAGTGATTGATTACCTGAAGAATCTAGGAGGTTCATTCTGGGGCCTTACATTCAGATTTCAAGCATCCTTGTTTTGAACATTTTTCTCTTTGGAGTAGAGATATCTATGAGGTAGTAGTATTCATGACCTCATCCAAATGGACTTATTTTCTGAATCTGAGGATCCATTCATGAATTACAAGGAAATACAAGGAAATCACAAGGAAATCCATCCTTTTTTTCCTTCTACCATGCACTCCATTTGCATCAGAACATGTCTTTGGTGAAGGACTCTGCTTCTGTTTCCTTGGTGTGCTTTCACCACATCTTGCCCAGAACCAGGTATTCACATCATTTCCTGGTCATTTCCAGACCATGATCCTCCACTCTAACCTTATTTCATAGCCACTCTCATCCTAACTCTGATTCTGTCCCCAGGTCACAGGATTCTAATAACATATCCTGCCCTTTCTAGTTCTCCTTTTGTGTGTCGCCTTCTCTATTTTAATATTAGCTTCTTGGGGACAAAAACTGTCTTTTTTGTTATGTGTAAACCTCCCACTTGGCACAGTTTCTGATATGTAGTAAGTGCTTAATAAGTGCTTTATTATTCATTAAGTCATTAATAATTAATCTAACAAATTAGATAACCTCCAAGGTCCTTTTTGACCCCAGAATTCTGTAGTTCTAATGCAATTAAACAGAAAATAGCTACTCAAAACAAAACTGCTCTGTTTCTGCTCTGGACCTCTATGCGTCATATATTCTGTAAATGAGCAAAAGATTCACAGCAGACATGTGTGGGCTTGGACTGAAAGCTCCACGGGTGAGAGCAGGAAAGGACAATTCGTGCCTATTACTAAGAAGACTCTCCCTGGCAAAACAGCAACCTGAAAATAGAGAGTAAAGAGGAAGTAATTAAACTAGAAAAAGCAACTTCTCCCACTCAGATGTAGGGGTGAACTGGATACAAAGAGGGCAGCTTTAGGTGCATGGACTGGTACATGAGACTTGAGAAAATCAAGGGTGCAGAGGAAGTTCATTACCTCACTCGATGAAATCAAATAGAACAAGGGAAGTGGGACATATCTGCCAGAGACAAATATTATTTAGTATTAATACCTTAAGCAAACTATTAAAAAGGATATTAGAGCTTAAAATTACTATATGTCTTTTGGGAATTCCTGTATTGTGCCTGAGTTGAATCATCTTCAATGATGATAAGAATTGGTTTCTAACTTTTTAGTCTTAAATTGCAATCAATCACTCAGTATTTGTCTGAGGTAGTGTTAATATAGTGACAAATAGGGAGGGAATCAAGAGTCCAAGGCAGTAGGTATACACAGATCTATCCCTACTGAGAAGAATTTCAGTATCCCAGATTCAGAGAAGAAAGGACATTAGGTATTTATCTAGTCTAGTCTAACTCACTTCTTTTAGAAATGAGAAAACAGGTTTGGATTACACAGAGAATAAGTAAAAGTTGAACTTGGGACCTTTGGCTGGTTTTGATCATAACTATCACATAAGCTCATTAACATTTTTCAGTTTTCCTCTCAACAATTCTGCAAGGACAATAACGGAAGCATTATTAGCCCATTTTACAGATGAAGAAACAGGCTCAGGGATGAAGAAGTTACTTGCTTGGGATTGTGAAAAATAAATGTTTAAGTTAAGAGTTATACTCAGTTTCTTTTCTCTTTCCTCTATATCACACTAACTCTCTGGCCCTTAGCTTCCTTACCTGAAAAAAAAGATTGATGTTAGATTCAATGGTCACTAAGATCTCAATGTACATGTAAGAGTATGAGACTCCATGTCAATACTCAGTGGCGCTGTCCTTGGTGCTATTCTCCCCTCCTGCTTCATTCCAGGTGACCTTACCAATCGAACAACTGTTTTTTGTTATTGAGTGCTTTCAGTCGTGTCTGATTCTTCATGAACCTATTTGAAGTTTTCTTGGCAAAAAAACCTGCTTCCTTCTCCAGCTCCTTTTCCAGATGAGGAAACTGAGACAAATAGGATTAAGTGACTTTCCCAGAGTCACACAGATAATTAAGTGTCTGAGGCCAGGAAAGTCTTCCTGACTCCAGGCTTAGTTCCCTATTATTGTGCCACCTAGCTGCCCAATCAAATTATGGATCTTTAAACCAACAAATGTTCCAGAGAAGCCAAGTTTTGTTTTTTTTTTTTTGTTTGTTTGTTTGTTTGTTTTTTCCCTGAGGCTGGGGTTAAGTGACTTGCCCAAGGTCACACAGCTAGGAAGTGTTAAGTGTCTGAGACCAGATTTGAACTCCAGTCCTCCTGAATTCAGGGCTGGTGCTCTATCCACTGCACCACCTAGTTGCCCCGAGAAGCCAAGTTTTTGAAAAGTATTCTGGAGAATCCTATTCTTTTTTTCTTTTCCTTTTTTAAAATTGCATTTTATTCCTCCTCCCCCTTAGTTATATGGGAATCACTTTCTAAAGCAAATAGTAAGCTACTAATAAATCTGCTCAGTGGGATCTGTTGTAATCTGCCCTTACATAGAATGTATATATATGAACAAAGCAGGTTTCTACCCCACTCCCTCTTCCCATCTGTCTAGTTCAGCAGGAACATAGGAGCAGAGAAATGCCAGGGTCAGGCTGACCTGTTTGACCTCAGCCTGGAGGTGTCGGAGCTGCAGGCATTGCTCCAAACGCTTGTGGGTCTGGTCTGCGTTAAGCTCCAATTCATGTTGCTTCTCGTGGAGAAACTCCAGGAGCTCTTGTACTTGGGCTGCGAGATCAATGTCCTTCTCACAGATTAACTCGATGCCTGATAAAAAACAAAACAAAACAAAACAAAACAAAAATAAAAACAAAAATAAAAAACAAAAAACAAAAACAAACAATTAAAAATCCAAGACTACCTTAGAGACCACACATAGGCTGTACTGTCAATCTGGGCTTTGCTTATTCTTCTGTGGAACTATTTCTCTTTTTATCTCTTTGGACAGATGTCTATAGAACACACTCACAGGTGTATATGTGTATACACACATATGTATACATATAAACACATGTGGTTCATATGCATGTGTTTGTATGCTGTATACATGCACACAATTTAGGTTACTGAGAGTTGTGGTGGTAGAGATGGAGGCAACATCCCCCCCCACACACACACAAAGTCTTTCATAGGTGAAGTGTATTTCAAAAAGCATTTTCATCTCATGTGTTTTTTCTTACATGAGGCCTTTTTGGGTACAGTGCAAAATGCATTGCCATTGGAGCCAGGTGATCTGGATTCAAATCTTAAGAAAAGATTGCAAAGCTAACTACTTGTATATGACCATGGACAATTTTGTAGATTTCAGTTTTCTCCTGTCATGAAAACTAAAATGACATCTGAGATCTCTGATCTCCCAGATGAGTGAACAGCCCTGCCTTTGCCATCCCTTTCTTTGTCCTTACTTAGTATATTTTTCTGTCTGTCTGTAAACAACTTGTTTTCTGCTCCCCCCTTTTGCTCCTTAAAAGCAAAGCCTCTCCATTGTGTGTCTGTCACTGGTCCTGAAACCAGCAACAGACTAGGCAGTTAAAATACTTATTGACTGATTGATGAAGTGTTAGTTAGCTTCCTATCTCAAAATAAGAAGAGAGAAAATTGCAATGTGCACTTCATAACATGGTTTTAGTCTCAGCCCTGCCACTAAGTAGGTGTCTGTATTTGGACAAATGACTTCACTTTTTCAGTCTACTAAGCTACAAAATGAACTGAATGGTATCTAAAGTTCCTTCTGGCTCAGAAGTCCATTATCTTCTCTTTCTGGAAAATATGGTACAATGAGTAATTTACGCAACATTAAGGACATTCAGTTTGTATCAATATAAGCAATGTTATTCTATTCAGAATATTTGCCAAGGATACTTGAAATAATACTACCACCATCAAGAAATTCATCTGGGAAATATTTTTTTCATCAGAGATGTTGTTGCTATTCAGTTGTTTCAGTCACATCCAACTCTTCATCATTACATATGGAATTTTCCTGACAAAAATATTGCAATGGTTAATCATTTCCTTCCCTAGCTCATTTCATAGATGAGGAAACTGGCATAAACAGGGTTAGGTAACTTGTCCAAGGTCACACAGCTAGTTAGCTAGCTCAAATTTGAATTCAAGAAGATGAATCTTTTTGACATTAGGTCCAGCACTCTACCCCCAGCACCATCTCACTGCCCTTTTTATCTTGTTAGAGATAATTAAAGAGAGGGAAAAGAGGGGTTAGAATTCCTGAATAATAAAATAATAACTAGTCAGCTTGTGTTCACTGAGAAAGCGCCTCTTAAAGTGACATCATGGTACAGCATAAGAAGCAAGAAGTAAGTCAGGTCAATTTTCTACTCCTAGATCTTCCATCAATTAATAGTGTGACCTTGGGAAACCATTTCATTTAATCATGCCAAGCCTTCATTTCCTCACCTATAAAAGAAAGGATTGCACTGGACAACCTCCCTAAGATGCCTTAAAAGCTTTAATGTTCCATTCCATTTCAAACGTGCTTGTTCAAGAACAATGTAGAAAAATGCCCAATAAAAGTATCCTCATAAAAACAGGGAAAATGAGAGTCCATAAAATATCTTTACAGCCTCATTACACCCATGACCTCCTCTCCTGAGAGCACAAATGCAGGGGACACTGCCTGCTGGTCAAAGACAGTGTGCCACAAGTGTTAGACGTGGTTAGACTTAAATTTGAATTCTGACTCTCATACTTACTATCTTGTGACCAATGGCAAGCCATTGACCCCTCTGGGGTTCAGTGTTCTCACCTGAGAAATGGGAATAATAACTGGGTTCTAGTCCTTCTCCTGACACACACTGGCTGTGTAAACCTGAGCAAGACACTAAATCTTATCTCATTGTCCCCATGCAACTTTCTAAGGTTTCATTATATAATTGATCTTAAGTTATTGTTGTTGAGTTTTTAGTCATGTCCAACTCTCCATAACCCCACTTGGAATTTTCTTGACAAAGATACGGGCTTAGTTTGTCATTTCTATCTCCAGATCACTTTACAGATGAGGAAACTGAGGCAAGTAAGGTTAAATGACTTGACCAGGATCATACAATTGATATATGTCTGAGGATGGATTCGAACTCAGTTTCTCCTGACTGCAGGGCTGATATTCTACCCACTGTGCCATACAGCTACAATCTGTATATATAAGAGTTCTTCAATCAGCATCTTCTACATGAATGAAATTACAGATATGGATTCCTCCCTCTTCCCTTGGCCCTATGCTGTCTTATAGAATTGTTGTGATCTTAGATAGATGAAGAATGTTAAAATGCTTTCTAATTTTAAAGGATAGGGACTGGACTATGATTTCATAGAGAACTTCTGAATGAGGAGATTCTTCTACCAATGCAGGATGGCATTTTCTCCATTACTCATAGTCTTATAGACAGAGTGTCTTAGAGAGATTAAGACACTGCCCAAACTAGTATATATTAAAAGCATGTGTTTTTTAAAGGAAAAATCACAAAGTTAAGGTTTTATCCATGCAATGAAATTTTGCTCACTATTCACTTACATTCTTAAGACCCAAATGATAGCAAACATTAACTGACAACTCTTCAGATTAAATAAAAAAACAGCCAATCCTGTCTTGGTACCTTGGATTACTAAACTCACAGAAATTGGTCCTCTGCCCTGCTCTTTCTCTTTCCATATTGCCTTCTATTCACTCTGACTTCTATGTCCCCAGATATTTGTGCATATCTCCTCTGTTAGAACGTGAGCTCACTGAGAGCTTGGACAGTTTTTGTCTTTCTTTGTATTGAACCAAGATGACACTTAGTATCTTGCCTGGCACATACTAAGTGCTTAATAGATGTTGCTAAGTTTACTGATTAACATAGATGTTGTGGCAGGATCTGGGCTGTTCCTGCTGGGAATAATAATATATACAGTGAGGCTCTGGATCCTAAGATAACAAGCCAGCTTAATTGTCAAGGTTTTTTTTTTTTTTTTTTTTTTTTTGCTACTGACATGTTGTATCTGGTCTCCTGGTGGCTTTTTGGTACAGTGCAAAGGGGATCCTGGCTCTTCTACTTACAACTGAGTGACTATAGAAAAGTCACTTAATCTCTTTGGGTTTTCCTTCTTCCTCTGTACAATGAGAGAGTTGGATTTGATAGTCTTTAAAAGGTCCCTTTCAGCAGCTAGATGGTGTAGTAGATAAAGCACTGAGCCTATATTTAAGAATTCCTGAATTCCAATTAGGATGCATACATGTATTAGCTGTATGATCCTGTGTGAGTCACTTAACCTCTGTTAACTATAAAATGTGGATAATAACAACACATAGCTCTCAGGGTTGTTGTGAGGATCAAATAAGATAATTAGTTGTAAAGGGCTTATCACAGTACCTGACACATAGTAGGTATTATTTAATGTTGTTTTTGTTGTTAGTATTCTATGATCCCTGGCTCTAATGAGTCTGTTACCCTTGCTACAACTACTAGTATTTGAGGCAGTAGTCTGCTGCTCCTTAATATTCCTCTCTGTATTTGCTCTATGTGGCTGTGGCTTCTGACCTTTGGAGAGAGCCAATGAGGAGTTCATTCATGTGTCAGAAGTCTTCATGAGGGGCCATAATAGAGACCTTTTCTCCTCTAGGATACACAGAGGGCTCTGAGCAGTGATGTGCCTTTGAGATTCAGATTCAGCCGAGAGCCCTTCTCTGGTTGAGTTTGATCTCCACTCCTGTGAAAAGGACCCTGAGCAGCAGGCATAAAAAAGAGCATCTTGTTCAGATGGTCTAGTTTCAAATCCTGCCTCTGACACTTATCTTCTGGGTAGCCTTGAATATTTTGAGGTCTCACTTTCCTCATCTATAATATAAAATGATTGGATTTGATGACCTCTAAGTCTGATTCTATGATATAGTAAAGCTCTTTCTGAGCTTTACTATTCTTGTAGGACCTGAATCTGGCTATTCAACCTCTATCCAGGGATTTGTTCTTTTTCCACCTTGATTCACCTGGTTTTAAACACCTGATTTCTCTCTGACAACCAGTATCTGAAACTAGCTCCCTCCACCATTTATTGAGGCTTCTTATTTTATAAATTATGACCCCTAGTTTCTTAAGATCCCTGACAAAAATTAGAATCAACCAAAAATAGAATCCTAGTCTTTACTCAGTCTTATGGCTGAGCAATCAATGCTAGACTTCTAATGAGACTTAAACCAAGTCCCCAAAGATGGCGAAAGACTCCCCTCTAAATTTAGAAAATATGAGTTACACAAGAAAGAGTTCCAAAGAGAGTTTTTTCCCCTACTGCGATTCCTTTTTTTGATGAGTCAATCAAGCAACCAATAAGCATTTATTAAAAAAAATTTTATGTGGCAGGCAGCGGAGACCAAGGTTAAAAAAAACAGTAACAACCCCCACTCTCAAGGAGTTGATATTCTGTGGGTTGCATTCTAAGAAATTAATTATCACTTTCACAATATAGAAGTTAACAGATAATCAATGATAATGAATTAGAAACATAATGCTCAGTATATAGTCTTCTGATATTGTTCAGTTGTTTCAATCATATTGAATTCTTTGTGATCCCTTTGGGTGAAGTGATTTATTCAGTTACATAATTAGTGTCTGAAGCCAGATTTGAACTCAGGAAGATAAGCCTTCTTGATTCCATATGTAGCCCTCTATCCACTATGCCATCTACCTCAGTATATAATAAGTTGTTTAAATAATGTATATTGATGGATTGATCAGAAGAGAAGGCTGATGGACTGCTCATAATAAGGTTCTCAGGGTACCCTCTTCACTAGAGGATGGTTAGATGAACTTTTCTCCTATACTCAATATTCCAAGATAACCTCTTCAGTGATGATAAAATTATGGGAGACAAAATGTGAAATATAAAAGGACACTGCTTTAGAGTCAGAACAAACTATATTTGAATCTAGATTCTATTAATTTCTAGCTCCGTGATATTGGACAAACAATGAACTGCAACTTCTTCTTCTATGCATTGGGAAGTTGGGTCAAATAATTTATAAATTCCCTTCTGTAAAGTTCTGTTGTCTCCAGAGACCGCCAATCAATCTCTGGGAGGAGATCTGTTGTCTCAACTTAATCTCTTGGCCTGTAGATCTGCTGCCAACTCTGACCTAGCATAGAGAGCTCTCTCTCTCTCTCTCTCTCTCTCTCTCTCTCTCTCTCTCTCTCTCTCTCTCTCTCTCTCTCTCTCTCTCTCTGTCCCTCCCTCCCTCTCTCTCTCTGTCCCTCCCTCCCCCTCTCTCTCCTTCCCTTCCCTCCCTCCCTCCGGCCGGACCTCCGCTCCTTCCCTCCCTCCCTCCCTTCTTCTCTCCCTCCCTCCCTCTCTGTCTCTCTCTAGATCCCCCCACCCTCTTTTATCCTCCCAGAGAATGGGTGTGGGATAATGCAAGGGCTTCTGGGAAAAATACTTCAACCAATGAACTTGCTCCTCCTAAGCATGCAGGCTCCTCCCCAGAAGTTCAAAGGGATAAAACTCCCAGTGAAGGCCGGAACTAGAGAATTGTTAAGTACCAACTTAGCACTTAGTAAGAACCTAACATCTCCCCCTTTCTTTTGATTTAGAACATAGGGTGATCATGACCTTGAAACATAAATCCATCAATATGGGAGGCATTACACATAATTACATAGATTACATAAATACATAGTAACATAATACATACTAGAAGTATGTAACAAATAACATGATCAAATAATCATAAATTGAGATTTATAAATGTCCATAAGTCCATTGTCCATTAGTCTCATCTTGTATTAGGAAATCCAATGATTCCTGCTGGTTTTAAAGTTCTTTAACAGTCTTCTTATTAGCCATGCTCTTTCAGTGTCAGATGTTTCTTAGATTTTCTCCTTTGTCTTGAGGTCTTTCTCTTTTTCTGTCTCTCTCCAATGGACAAGGTGAATATGACTTGTTGGCACCCATCTGATTCCTTCTCCATCTGAAGAAATACAGGCAAACCCTCTCCCCCAGGCAGTTAACCTATCTGGTCCCTTCCATTCACCACTTTCTGGGTCTCTCCACATCACCTGCGATTATCTAAGGACAGTGGAGCTGTGCGCACTGGACACTATCCTTCTGGTGGGTTATAAAACCTGTCTGCTGGAGCCAGTGCATCTTTGTTAAAAATTAGAAAATTAATGGTATAGAGAACTAAATTTAGAAGTTCTCTAGGGTTACCTGTGGCTCCCCCTTTCTTTTGTTTTTGGAGGAGTGTCTTAATGTCTCTGCTTCTTCTTTCTATTATTGCCTGACCTTGCGGATTAAAAGGTCTGTAATTTTACAGTGGTCTGTAAAATCTTATACTGCGCACAAAAGTGCGCAAAATGTTTAGAACTATATGCAGGTCCATTATCTGTTTTTATTTCTTGTGGCACACCCATAATTGCAAATGCTTGGATAAGGAATTCAATGGCCACTTGGGCTGTCTCTTTTGCTGTTGGCACTGCAAAAATGAATCCTGAAAAGGTATCTACTACCACATGGATAAAAGACAGACGACCAAAAGATTTATAATGGGTCACATCCATTTGCCAGATTTCATTGGGTCTCAAACCACAAGGATTCTTCCCTGAAGGGAGTGTAGGAGGGTGGAAAGGAAGGCAAGCTGTACAGCTATTTACTATGCTCCTAGCTTCCTCTCTTGTTATTCCAAATTGTAAACATAAAGCTTGAGCAGCCTGATGATATTTAGAATGAGATTCTTGTGCTTCCTGAAATAAAGGAGTACTGGCTAACATAGTTAAAAGGCTATCTGCCTTTGAATTTCCATCAAAAATAGGACCTGGAAGTCCACTATGTGAGTGGACATGCAAGATATAAATCTTGCTTGGATGCTTTCTCACTTGCTCTTGAAGTTCCTTAAAAAGCTGATAAATATTAGAGGCTACAAATTTTATTTGAGCTATGGCAATTCTTTGCACTACACCTACTGAACAGGCTGAATCAGTAATTATATTTACATCTCCTGGGTAATAAGTAAGAGCTAGCATGATAGCAAATAATTCATCCTGTTGAGTGGACTGAAAAGGAGTCCTGACTACTCTCTTTATGTTAAATCATGAGAGTATACAGCACAAATATTTTCTTTGGAGGTGTCTGTAAAGATTGTTGGTCCTTTAAGAGGAACCTTAGAAATCTTTTCTTCAAAAATCCATCACCAATTATGTAATAGTCAGGTTATCTTTAATGGAGACCCATATGCAAAATTTGGAGCTGTGGCCAATAAAATTTGCCATTCTGGGATGGTCTCACAGCATACATTAATTTGTGCATTAGTATAGAATGTTTATATTCTTTCAGGACTTATCCCAGAGAATTGTATTACTCTCTTAATATCCTTTAATAAAATTCTAGCCACAAGCACTGGGTAAGGAGTAAGTCTTTGTTCTGGTTGTGCTGGGAGGTTCACCCACTCAATCACACTGTCTCCTTGATGAAGGACTGCTGTGGGTACCTCTTTTGTAGCAAAAACTGATATTTCCAAGGGTTTTTGAGTGACTCTTTCAACCACATTGGATAAAGCCAGTTCAAGTTCTCTCAAAGACTCTTATGCTTCTTTTGTAAACTGGCATGGTGAATTTAAAGCACTGTCTCCCCTTAACATGCCATATAGAGGTTGAAGTTGATTGATAGTCCCTGTTTGGGCGCCAAATTGCGATGGTCTGGTCTAGCTCCTCTGAAGGGCTCAGAATAAGACCTTAAATGCGAAGGTCTGGGCTAGCTCTTCTGAAAGAGTCAGAATAAGTCCTTGTCAGGATAAGCAAAAGTCCTTGCCCCACATTGGGTGCCAATATGTAAAGTTCTGTTGTTTCCAGAGACCGCCAATCACTCTCTGGGAGGAGATCTGCTGTCTCAACTCTGCCAGATTCTTCTTCCTGTAGATCTGCTGCCAACTCTGACCTAGTGTAGAGACTCCTCTCTCTCTCTTTCTCTCTCTCTCCCCCACCCCCATCCCCCTTTTATCCTCCCAGAGAATGGGCGTGGGATAACACAAGGGCTTCTGGGAAAAATACTTCAACCAATGAACTTGCTCCTCCTAAGCATACAAGCTCCTCCCTAGAAGTTTGAATGGGTAAAACTCCCAGTAAAGGCCAGAACTAGAGAATTATTAAACACTGACTTAGCACTTAGTAAGAACTTAATATCTCATTATCTCATTAGCACTTAGTAAGAACCTAACACCTTTCCAGTACTAAACCTTGTGAATGTAAGCTTATAGCTTTTTATATGATCATAAATACTCCAATAATAGTTGACTTTCATATAATGCTTTAAGTTCTAAAATTACTTTCACATTATCCATTTTAGTTTTACTACATCCCCATGGAATTTGAAATATAGAAATGGTTAGCTCTGTTTTACAAATGAGGAAACTAAAGCCCAGGGAGAGGAGAGGAAAGAGAATAAGAGGAGGGGGAAGAGGAGAGAAAAATTGAGGAGGAGGAAGAAAGAAGAGGGTGAGGAAGAGAAGAAGAAGAGGAAGAAAATGGAAAGGAAAGAAGAAGAAGAAGAAGAAGAAGAAGAAGAAGAAGAAGAAGAAGAAGAAGAAGAAGAAGAAGAAGAAGAAGAAGAAGAAGAAGAAGAAGAAGAAGAAGAAGAAGAAGAAGAAGAAGAGAAGAAGAAGAAGAAGAAGAAGAAGAAGGAAGAGGAGGAGGAGGAGGAGGAGATGATGATGATGATGATGGAGGAGAAGGAAGAGAAGAAGGAAAAGGAGAAAAAGGAAAAGGAAGAGGAGGAGTAAAAAGAGGAGAAGGAGACAAAGAGAAGGAGAAGAAGATAGGCTTGTTCAAGATCGCATAGCTAGTGAGTACATAAGGCAGAATTCGAAGCCAAGTCTTCCAAGCTCAATAGTCTGCCCTTTCTCCACTATCCTAAACTATTTTTACCTCTTTGTAGAGCACATGTGTGGAGAAAGCATTAATTACTTCTGGCAGGGCTCTAGAAGTGATGCTTGAATTTTCAGAGTGAACAATGACATCCAGAAACTGGAAATTGCTGCAAAGTAGGGCTTGGTTTATTGTTTTGTTAGTTGTCTAGACCAATTGTGTCAAACACACCAAACTCTCTAGTGCAGACTCTCTAGTGCAGCTGAAAAAGATTAAAAAGTAACTGGGAAATATTTAACAAAATAAATAAAAACATAATAAAACATGGGATCCTTATGTGCAGTTTAATGGCTCCATTTCTATTTGAGTTTGACACCTTTGGTCTAGAATTAAGAAAGTGATGGGAAAAATGTTAATTATGCCAGTTAAACTTAAAAGTATATTGTACATACATTATTCTTTCCTTTGGAGAGTTAGTTGTTAAACATTTATTAGCTAACCAGCTAACCACAGGTTTCTGGAGTTACTCAACCTCTTCCCACATCTCCAGTTCCCTATGAAAACCAATTCAAATAACCATTTTTTAGAGGAGAATTCTTTTGTAACTGGTAAATCTTATTAATTTTATAAAAATCCCCACTAAACTTTAATTTTATTTTCTGGTCTTGTCCTCAAATTTTGGAGATCTGTACTTTGCCTAGGGATTCTGTAATCCTAACTCTAGGCACTCACTTGTAAAAACTGGGAAAGTACAAAAGCATGAGGCTACATGCTAAAATGAAAGGGAGTTCATTTCTAAGAACAGAAGACATGCTTCTTTGCAAATGCTCCCTTACAAAGACAAAGGTGTTTTCTTTTTTTCCCTCATTGGCTTCATATAGTCAAAGTTTCAATATGTTTTAATAATTTTAATGTTCTAAAAATGTTGCAAAAATTTTCTAATGTTCCAAAAGTTCCATATTTCCAAAAATCATCCCTTTTTATATGTGAGACAGAGGAGACATACATATATAATATAAATGCTGAAGTAGGTACACACATACAGAGATATACACACATATTATATATTGGGGATATGTGTAGAGGAGTGTAATGGGATGTATTTCTACATATATATGTAGAAATATAGGACATTCACACACATATAGAGATGTATATACACACATAGGTATATATATACACATAAACATATCTCCATATGTGTATTTTTATATATGTATTACTTAAAAACATTTATTATTTATATACACATTTTTCTGTGTGTACATATGTAGAAATAGATATACATCTATACACACAAATAATTTAAATGTTTATAAGTATACATCATGTGTATATATATACATGTATCTTTCTTCTTTGTCTCATATATATATATATGAAAGGGGCTTTAAATGTGAAGCTGTTTATGTAATATATACATATGTGTGTGTGTGTGTGTGTGTGCGCGCGTACATATTTTTTGAGTTACCAGTTTCCTCTAGTTGCTTTTTTCAATGACCAAGCAAAGAGAGACATTTTCTTGCTTGAGATGGAAATAGAAAAGAATGAAATACCCTAGCCTTTTTAGCTCTTGGGGCACTGGTGTGATCCCTGATCTCCATGTTGATTGTCTGGAAATCTAATTCATGGTCTATTTGTGGAAGTTGGAGATTTTCTCCACTGCCCGACACCAAGCTGATTTACTCCACTTCTTTTCCATTCCTTGTCTCTCCCTGGTGTTTAGTATGCTAGGCTAGGCTAGTATGTCTTTTTAGGTGATACTATGGCTCACCCCCATCACACATAACATGCAAATAGATTTTCCAAGTGTGAGAATTCATCAGCAGGGACCAGGCACCTGCTTATTATGTGATCCTAAGACAAGCTCTCCCTCTGACTTTTCTGCCTCATCTCATTTCATCCCTATTCCAGTCAGACCTGCATCTGAGAAGAGATGGGTTAGACTGATGCCTCATCACATATTTTAGTGCCTTTAATAAAAGGAATAACATTGTAGATTGACTGCAATAAACATGATGACTCTCTTCAGCCTCATCCTTAACAAATAAGAAGCTTCAGGGATTCCCCCTCACTCTATCACTGCTCCAAAAACCTATTTTTCCTCTAATTGCATTTTCTAGATAAACACTGCCGAGTAGAGAGTGTCCATTAGTTTTCCATATGAATAGTTTGTACTCATGTTGATATTTCTGTTTTTATCTTAAGGAGATGGGGGATGAGGGGAAGGAAGGAAATAAATATTTATTAAGCATCCACTATGGGTCATGCACTATGGGTCATGCACTAGATTGAGAGCTTTATAATTATTATCTCATTTGATCCTTACAACAATCTGGGACCTAGGTGTGGTTACTAATCCCATTTTGTAGATGGGGAAACTGAGGCAACCAGAGGTTAAAATCACACAACTAGTAAACATCTGAAACTGGGATTGAAGTCTTCCTGATTTTGGCCTAGTGTTCAGTCTACTACATTACCTAGTAGCAGAGAACATACCAGCTCTTTTACCTTGGATAAAATATATTTTATATACTATATTAATATTATATATTATAATATTATTATATGATATATAATAATCATATATTAATATTATATAACATTATTATCACATAATATTATATAATATATTATTATATATTACCTAGACCTCAGTTTTACCAGCTATAAAATGTAGCAGTTGGACATAATACTATCCTTTTAGAATCTGGCCTTCTATTTTCAACTTAATGAACACTGAAACAATTTGCTTATCTGTGGATTATTAATGGATTGGCTAAAACCTGTCTATTTTTTCTTTTTGGACAAGATCTATGATTTTTCATTCTTATAGTGCACTCCTGGTAAAGAAACCACCTCGATACAACTGATAGAGATTAAGCAATATATAGCCTTAGTGATTTGCTTGTAGCACTGAGAAGTTAAGTGATCTAGCCAAGACTGCATAGCTAGAATATGTCAGAGGCAGGATTTGAACCTTTATGACTTTAAGGTTGGCTATCAATCCATTAAGCCCTGCTGCTTCAATAGGCAAACTGTACAGATAACCATTGCTATTTAATGGGGCAGCTAGGAGAAGTAGTAGATAGAATAGTGGACTTGAAAGCAGGATGACTCATCTTACTAAGTTCAAATCTGGCCTTCAACACTTACTAGCTGAGTAGTCACCTAAGTCTGTTTGCCTCAGTTTCTTCATTTGTAAAATGATCTGGAGAAGGGAAAGACAAACTACTCCAGTATCTTTGCCAAGAAAATCCCAAAAGGGTGAGACATAATTCAGTAACAGAACTAAAAGCTATCTAATATGTCAATATTAGATATGTAATAAACAACTATATGTAATTAGTAATTATGTAATTGATGAGCAATTGTGTTATTAATGTAAACATGTAATTAATATATAAATATTAGCTTTAGCTTTCTAATATGTAAGTAGCTATTTAAATGTGTAAATAGCTAATCTTGTGGATATTTTTGGAGCAGTGAAAAGAGCATTGACTCTGAATTCAGAGAAACTGAATTTCAAGTCCCCTCATGCTTAATACTTCTAAAATCTCAGACAAGTTACTTAATTTCACTTAACCTCTCTGTACCTCAGTTTTCTAATCTGTGAAATAAGGAGACTGGACTAAATGGCCTTTGAGGTCCCTTCCAAGTATAAATCTATGCATGCAATTTTGTTGTTAATCATATCTCTTTCAATCTATTTGACTTAATTTAATTCAATAAATATTTATTAATGCAGAAAAGGCATTTGATAAAATCCAACATCCATTCTTACTAAAAACGCTTGAGAATATAGGAATAAATGGACTATTCCTTAAAATAATAAGGAGCATATATTTAAAACCTTCAGTAAACATCACATGTAATGGCGATAAACTGGAACCTTTCCCTGTAAGATCAGGAGTGAAACAAGGTTGCCCACTATCACCATTACTTTTCAATATAGTACTAGAAACTCTAGCCTCGGCAATAAGAGCCGAGAAAGAGATTCAAGGAATTAGAGTAGGAAATGAGGAAATCAAATTATCACTTTTCCCAGATGACATGATAGTATACTTAGAGAACCCCAAAGACTCTGCTAAAAAGCTATTAGAAATAATTCAGAATTTTAGCAAAGTTGCAGGATACAAAATAAATCCACATAAATCCTCAGCATTTTTATACATTACCAACACAATCCAACAGCAAGAGATACAAAGAGAAATTCCATTCAAAATAACGGTCGATAGTATAAAATATTTGGGAATATATCTACCAAAGGAGAGTCAGGAATTATATGAGCAAAATTACAAAACACTTGCCACAAAAATAAAGTCAGATTTAAATAATTGGAAAGACATTCAGTGCTCTTGGATAGGCCGAACGAATATAATTAAGATGACAATACTCCCTAAACTAATCTATTTATTTAGTGCTATACCAATCAGACTTCCAAGAAACTATTTTAATAACCTAGAAAAAATAACAACAGAATTCATATGGAACAACAAAAGGTCGAGAATTTCAAGGGAAGTAATGAAAAAAAAAATTAAGTGAAGGTGGTCTAGCTGTACCTGATGTAGAACTGTATTATAAAGCAACAGTCACCAAAACCATTTGGTATTGGCTAAGAAATAGACTAGTTGATCAGTGGCATAGGTTAGGTTCACAGGGCAAGATAGTAAATAAAAATAGCAATCTAAAACCCAAAGATCCCAAATTTTGGGATAAGAATTCATTATTCGACAAAAACTGCTGGGAAAACTGGAAATTAGTATCGCAGAAACTAGGCATGGACCCACATTTAATACCACATACTAAGATAAGATCAAAATGGGTCCAAGATTTAGGCATAAAGAATGAAATCATAAATAAATTGGAGGAACATGGGATGGTTTACCTCTCAGACTTGTGGAGGAGGAAGGAGTTTGTGTCCAAGGGAGAACTAGAGACCATTATTGATCACAAAATAGAAAATTTTGATTACACCAAATTAAAAAGTTTCTGCACAAACAAAACTAATGCAAACAAGATTAGAAGGGAAGTAACAAATTGGGAAAACATTTTTACAGTTAAAGGTTCTGATAAAGGCCTCATCTCCAAAATATACAGAGAATTGACTTCAATTTATAAGAAATCAAGCCATTCTCCAATTGATAAATGGTCAAAGGATATGAACAGACAATTTTCAGATGATGAAATTAAAACTATTTCCACTCATATGAAAGTGTTCCAAATCATTATTGATCAGAGAAATGCAAATTAAGACAACTCTGAGATATCACTACACACCTGTCAGATTGGCTAAGATGACAGGAACAAATAACGATGAATGTTGGAGGGGCTGTGGGAAAACTGGGACACTGATGCATTGTTGGTGGAGTTGTGAAAGAATCCAACCATTCTGGAGAGCAATCTGGAATTATACCCAAAAAGTTATCAAAATGTGCATACCTCTTTTGACCCAGCCATACTACTACTGGGCTTATATCCCAAGGAAATACTAAAGAAGGGAAAGGGACCTGTATGTGCCAAAATGTTTGTGGCAGCCCTTTTCATAGTGGCTAGAAGCTGGAAGATGAATGGATGTCCATCAATTGGAGAATGGTTGGGTAAATTATGGTATATGAATGTTATGGAATATTATTATTCTGTAAGAAATGACCAACAGGAGGAATACAGAGAGGCTTGGAGAGACTTACATCAACTGATGCTAAGTGAAACGAGCAGAACCAGAAGATCATTATACACTTCAACAATGTTACTGTACGAGGATGTATTCTGATGGAAGTGGATATCTTCAACATAGAGAAGAGCTAATCCAATTCCAATTGATCAATGATGGACAGAATCAGCTACATCCAGAAAAGGAACACTGGGAAATGAGTGTAAACTGTTATTTTTACCTTCTGAATCCAATTCTTCCTGTGCAACAAAAAATTCAGTTCTACACACATATATTGTATCTAGAATATATTATGATATATTTAACATGTATAAGACTGCCTGCCATGTGGGGGAGGGGGTTGGGGGAGGAAGGGAAAAAATCTGAACAGAAGTAAGTGCAAGGGATAATGTTGTAAAAAAAAAAATTACCCATGCATATGTACTGTCAAAAAAAAAAGTTATAATTATAAAATAAAATAAAAAAAACAATAAACAAATAAATAAATATTTATTAAGCAATTTGCTGAACAGAATACGGGATAGAAGAGATGAAAAATGTCATAGCTGTGTGCTTATAGTCTACTAAGTGAATAAGACCAATTCAAAATAAATAGAATATAAGAAATATAAAGGGAAGGGAAACAAAGCAAAACAAGCATTTATTAAGTGCCTACTATGTACTTAGCCACTGTGCTAAGTGCATTATAAATATGATCTCATTTGA
The DNA here is from genome assembly GCF_048593235.1 of Sminthopsis crassicaudata. Classification (NCBI taxonomy): domain Eukaryota; kingdom Metazoa; phylum Chordata; class Mammalia; order Dasyuromorphia; family Dasyuridae; genus Sminthopsis; species Sminthopsis crassicaudata. The sequence continues at coordinate 333,447,236 of NC_133619.1, read as the reverse complement.
TCACACAGAGTAGCATGAGAAATCCCAGAAGAAAAATATTATTTCTAATTGGAGGTGAAACTTGATTTGGGTTTTAAAAGAAGAGAAAGCTTTCAGTCAGCAAAGAGTCAGTGTAGACTCTTGGATAGGGTACCAGAATTGACACTAGGAACACCCATGTTCGAATGCCAGCTCTGATACCCCCTCTATAATTTTGATTCAAATTATTTACCCTTTGTGGACCTTAGTTTTCTCATTTGTAAAATGGGAGGGAGGTTGGAGTAGATGAGCTCCTAGTTCTGTTCTGACTGCTCAATTCTATTCATGTTACCACAATCAGAAAGGCTAACCCGTTGCTGGAGGTGGTAGGAAAGCCAATAGCCCTAGCTTACCCATCAAACTGTCAACCCCTCTAAGAGTGGATAGAAGCAACTAATTAGAATCAAGATAGTCTAGATCTTTATTAGAATTATGATAGTCTAGCTAGCATTAAACTGGTTCTTCCAGTATGAAGCTGAGAGATTTGGAAGGAAGGACAGAATAAAAGTCTGGGCAATTGCCTCTGTTAATGCATCATTTAATTATTTCTGGTACTGTCTGTCATGCTTCCTCATTTTCTGTATCCCAGACAAAGGTCTAGGGCATTTGGCTATGCTGTAAGCTACCAGAGGGATTAAGGCTATCCCAGTTGTTGTTTTTTTCATTCCCAAAAAGGACCATGACAAAGGGAAGGTAATGTCATGACTTGCAAATGAATTAAGTTTAAGTGAGGGAAGGCTGTACCAGGTCACCTGCCTTACTTTCCTCTCCAAAACCCTGAGGCCAGATATGGATCAGGATGAGGAAATGGCCCCGGGGTGCAGGGGGAGACCATGGCCTTAAGCTAAGGACTTTAATGGATCTCAGTTTGACTTTGCATATCCCCTTCACTTAAATTAAAGTCTCTTGCAGGTCTTGGTAGAATCTCCCTCCTCACCCAGTCCTCTTCAAGAATGAAGAACAAATGACAACAATTAAGAAGCTGTTGATCATAGGGCTGGAGCAGTGATGACCTTGTGTTGTAAGGATAGCAACAGTCAAGCCTCAGAAACATCCTCTAAGAATATTACATTTTCTACTGTGGCCCACAGGTCTCTATAACTCTTGATATAATTCCTAGATAAGCTATAAAAATACAAAAGTTTTTGACTACAAAGGTATTATGATTTTTATCACAGATATCCCAAGAGAAAAGGGGGGGCAGAAATCAGATGAGATGGTCAAGAATGTATTTGTTTCTGACCTTACGACAAATATCATTGCCCAAAACCTTCATTGGTGTATGTGCTCAAGACCTCAGGCAACATACATCCAGGAATGTCACATAAAACTTTCTCAAAAACACACAAGTTAGGAAAATGCAAATACAGAGGAAAGGATGTGTAAGAAAGAGGTATCTTTCTTCTTCCTCCATGCCCCAGGCCCCCAACTATATTGATCTACCACAAAGAATTCAAATTTGGTAATCTTGCTTTCCTTTCTGTCAACAAATCAGTTTCATAGCCACTGAATAGAAGTTAGTTCAGGAATATTATTCCAGTGGTCTGGGCTCTCTTTGACATTGCCTGTAGCATGGAAGAAAAATAATGCCCCCATTAAGGCTAGTGGCTGCTTCTTGCCCTTACTAAATTTTTTATCCTTCCTATTTTTGTTAACATAAGTCTAGGAAATTGATTTAGGGTAAATGTATTTGGAAGTATAAGTTTCTTTCCAAGTAAGAGTAATTCTGTAAAGATTTGATTCAAATTTTGAATTGCCATGGTTAGAAAACAATAGTCCACTGCATATACTAGATCCTCTCTCAGTAATATTAAGTGGCACACACAATGATATCCACTGAAGGGGATTTATGGATTATACCTGTCACATGCAAATGCAAATGGTCTTCTATTGGGCAAGACAGCAAGCACATGCAGAAGGCCATAGGAACAACTAACTGGCAATGGTTGCTCTTTGCTGGAAAGCTGGAGGTTAAAAAATAGGGCAAATGGAGAGTAGGAGGGTACTACTTAAGCCCCAGGTACTTTGTCCTTTGGCTTACAACTGAGAGACCCAAAGCATTTTGGCCATACACACACACAAACAATTTTCAGTATTCTCTGACCAACTGCTGAATTTCTAGCATATTCTTTTATTCACATCACAAACTCTCAGATATTTTGACAGGTGGAAGTTTACAACTAGGTTAATTAGTCAATTATATTAAAATTAGATAAAGCAATTCTGAAATTCAGCCATATTCCAAATAGAATTTGAAGAGATAGCTCACCTCCATTTTTGTCAGAAAAGGGAAAAAGTATAAAAAAGGCAAATGTCAGATTTATCTTCTGTTTAAAGTTGTGATTTAGGTTCTAAAAATAACAATTTATCAACTGTTGGTTAAGGAAAACATTCCTTTTAGGTGGAATCAATCACATTAGAAGCATTTTCTGTTGAGATTTGGACTGAAATGAGCAAGCACTTGGTTCTTTCTGCATCACAAGAAATAAATGAGTGGAAATGAAGTATAATTTGGATTATAACAGTCATTTTCAAGGTATGGGACAGTTGTTTATGGCAGATTTGGAAAGAAAAGGTGGAGCAAGTCACTTAGCCTTTCAGATCTCTCTTTCTCCTTTTATAACAGAAGACTAAAGAAGATACCTAAGTTCCAGTTTATCCCTAAGTCATATAATCTTATGACCTGAGTTTAATGTTAGAGCAATGAACTGCATAATAAAAGAGTCATTTTATTGAAGATGGACTGTTTGCAGCTAGTCCCTAGTAAAAACATAAATACCATACTCTTGAAGCACAGAAAGATAATATATAGATAAGACCCTAGATGATGAAGTACTCTTTCTCCTTACTAAAATGCTCTTAGTATTGATATGTTTTAATTAATTTAATTATAGAAGGGAACTTGGAGTTTTAGTCTCATTCTTTTGTCTTATCATAAACCCATAGAAAATGGGGTCCAGAGAGATACAGTCACTTATCCAAGCTCACCCAGGTAGTCAAGAATTAGGTGAGGAATAGAACCCCCATCTTCCCACATCCCAGATTAATGTTCTTTCTGTTGTGCGTCTATATAAAGACAACACAGTTGTTTGAAGTCTTGACTATGGAAAAGCCAATTATCTAATTCATATACCACACTTCTATTTTGACTCTCATTCCAAAGGTTAATGCTGCATTGAATAAACATTTCTACCTTGATCAAAATTATTAGCACATATTGAAGAGGTTGGTTCCAAGTCACGCAGTATATAAATTTGTAACATTAAAACACATTTGTGGAAAATCTAAAATACTTTCTTTAATCAAGGGAGAAGCCCTCACTGAAATAAATAATTAACATTGACAATACTGAAGTCTAAAATTAAATATGATCCACTATTAGGCAAATTATTTGTCTACTTAACACTAATTTTGAAATGTAGTTTTAATTAAAACATATACAATTATTTTTATCATGAGGTAAGTATATATAGTGTGTCCAAAAAGTCTTACTGCAGTTTTAAGCTGGTTTCATGATTAATGATCACAGTAAGATTAGCACTGACATTTTCTCAGGTGATAGGAAACCAAGAATCTTTGATGACAAGAGAGGTTAACTGAAGTATAGAAAAGGAAAGAATCCAGGGATTTGTGAGAGGAGGGAGGAGAAAGGCAAAGGAGAACAACAGAAATTATTTCAGAATTTAAAAATTTCCAGGCTTCAAGTGGGCTATTTTGAAACACTTCATTGTAGGAAAAATGTGTACTATGTATCAAAAGATATATTTCAAAAGACTAAACTAAAAATATCCAAAGGACTGCCCAAATCAGACAAACTAGAAAACTCAAAATGTAGCAGGTCGTATGCTGCCAAAAAATTAGGGGTCCCAGAGGAAGAATAAATCATCTCCTGAAAGATTCCAAAACCATGTAATTTAGGAGTGGGATGACAATGGGTCTAGTAGAGAAATACTATTCTACTAGAAGTAGAGGTTGCCCCTTGAAATTTGGAAGAAGTCTATATAGGACAATTAACAAGAGAAACTGCTTTAGATAACCAAGTTAGTGAGACTTAAGCAGCTAGGGAAATCACTGTATATCTCCAGGCTTCTCTGATCTTCAATATCTTCCTAAGCCAGTCTATGCAGAATATTGGTGCTTTACTAATTTTTATAGCTTGCTGCTTTAATTCTCATAAGCTAGAAGAGATCTTAAGAGCACTTTAAAAACATTGAAATAATTATAAGTTCTGAACTTCCTTCCTTCTTCTTTTCCTCTCTCTCTTCCTTCCTCCCTTCCTTCCTTCTTTCCTTCCTTTTTTCTTTCTTCCTTCCTCCTTCTCCCTTTCCTCCTTTTTCCTCCTTTCCTCCCTTTCTTCCTTCATTCTTTCCTTTCTTCCCTCCATCCCTCATTCCCTCCTCTCCTCATTCTTTTCCTCTCTCTTTCCCTCCCTTCCTGACTTCTTGTCTTCCTTCCTGTCTTCTTACCTTTTTTCTTTCCTTCCTTCCTTCTTTCTTTCCCTCCCTCTGTCTCTCCTTTCTTTCTTCCCTCTCCTTTCCTCTGTTTGGTTCAGTTTCTTCATCTAATAAAATGGTAATAGTATTTACTCCCCCAAGATTGTTCTGAGGCTTAACTGAGATAATATTTATAAGGGACTTTGCAAACTTTAAAGTTATATATAAATGCTAACTGTTTATCTATCTGTCTGTCTATTTAACTATCTGTTTATCTACCTATCATCTATTCATTTATCTATCTTTTTTAACTAATGACAGTAGATAGAAGTGCAAGGGTAGAAAAAAAAAGAAGCATCATTTAAAATATACAGAAGAGCAAATAAGAAAAGCTATAAAGAAAGCTAGATAAGCAGGACAGCTCTGAAAGCTACAGGTTGAACTCATCAGATACTTGAAAAGAAAAGCAGTGCAAATAATGGAGAGACTCGTGCTTTTTTGTACAATTTTCTTTTTCTGTTCCATTACATACAGGTAGGCAAATTAGAATTCTTTTGGTTGGTTGTTAAGTTTAGAATAAAAATTAAAATGGAATGTTAAAGAGTAAGGTGGCCGTGATATTCAGTTTTTAATTGTAGGGAGTGTTATTATTATTTCTTAATGAAATCTTACCTGAAACTAGAGAAAGGCACTTGGGTCCTCCTGCTCCCAGGCATTGCCATTTAACTGTCATGGCAATCAGAAGAGGAGTTGGCAGTCTTGGGAATGGAGGGCAATGATGGGTCTGGGCTGGGGGTGAGACAGGGTTCTCTGTCTCACTTCAGGGGCTAAAATGCCGGTACTGGCGCCCCTATTTGTTGAAAGATTTGTCCATGTTTAGCTTGGGTACTGATTATTTCTATGCCAGGGTGTCAACTTTAGCCTTGTGTATCTGCCACTCCCTCTGTACCCACTGCACCTCCTCAAGTGCAGCTACTGCCATTTTTAGGAGCACAGCAGGTCGTGTCCACACCTGAGGTTTCATACATATATGGACTTGCTACTGTCAATGTCAATGCAGATCAGTCCACCTGAGGTTGGTAGCACAATGGATAAAACTCTGAGCCTGGAATCAGGAAGGAGGGAGTTCAAATCCATTCTCCTACACTTACTAGCTGTGGGTTCCTGAAAATAACTTAATCTCTGGTTGCCTAGAAGGCAGCCAGGTGGTTTGGTAGAGAGAGCACCCGGCCTGGAGACAGGAAGCCACGGAGAACTAAGTATCTATCCCACAGGGGGTCATAAGAAATATTTGTAGCCGCTGGCATACAGAAGGTGCTCCATAAATGCTTATTTCCTTCTTCCCTTCCTTTACCTGTAACATATATTCTTAGAGTTGCTTGAGGGCACTGAGAAGTTGTGACTTATTCATTTAATTAGCATGTTTCAGAAGCAGGTCTGCTTATCCCCAAAGCTGGCTCTTTAGATTCTGCCTTCTCACAGCACTGAGAGCGACATTCGCACAGACCATGATTAGGATTATATCATCTCATCAGGTCCTCGCAACAACCTAAGTGATCTTGCTATTGCTCATACTTCTCACCTTTCCATTGGCTGTTCTCCAATGCCCAGAGAGCTCACCCTCCCTCTGCCTCTTAGAATCCTTGGCTTCCCCTAAGAGTCAGTTCAAATATCACCTTCTACAAGTCACCCTTCCCAACAAATCCAGCAGTTACTGTCCCCTCTAAGGGGACTCCCATCCGCCAGGCAAGTACCTGTTTGTTTACCTGTTATCTCCCCCATTAGAGTTTAAGCTCCCAGAAGACTTTTTATCCCTAGCATTCTGCACATTTAGACTGTGAATAGCTCTGTTTGAGATCTCAGAGATAGGAAGTGTTGTTGTTGTTGTTGTTTGTCCTTCTCCTGACATCTGGGAGGTGAAGCCATGACATGCAAGTGGACTGGATTTAAGTGAGGGAGGCTGGGCAAGGCCACCTGTCTTACAGTCTCCTCCAGAGCCATCGGGGTCTAGGAGCCTGATAAAGATCAGGATGACTGGAGATCACCCTGGATGCAGAGGGAGACCTTTTTAGCTAAGGTCTTCATCAGGTCTCAATTTGACTAAGGCTGCATTCATTCAGTGATTAAGCCTCCTAGAAATTGAGGGAAAGAATCTCTTCTTTCACTTAGCAAAAAAAAAAAAAAAAATCTAAATAAATAAATATGGAAGGGAAAGACTTTCAGGGTTTCTGGTCAAAGCAGAAATGATTAGTATTTACATTCAGTCTAAATCAATCAATCAGGACCCAAACAATGACCAGATGGGGCTTGGCCTGGGAATTACTAATGGCCAGTGATTTTGGTTTAAGGTTAGATCCTTAGGAAAGAAATCTAGCTAGTAAACCCCAAGATATGTTGGAAGGGTACAGAGATCCAAAAGAAGAAAAACAACATCTATAAGAAAGGATATGACACCCTATATGGACAGAGGTAGGGAAGGATAGGAAGGAAGAAAGCAGGAAGGCAGAAAGGAAAGAAGAAAAGAAGGAAGGAAGGAAGGAAGGACAGAAAAATAAAGGAAGGAAAGTAAGAATGAAAGAAGGAAGGAAGAAAGAAAGGGAGGAAAAGAGAAAGGGAAAGAGGGAGAGAGGGAAGGAAAGAAAGAAGGAAGGGAGGGAGAAAGGGAGGAAGTTTCTCAACTGACCAGTTCTAGTTTATGGGCCAGTTCTACTCACAGAGGTTGCTTGTCCTTGATTCTCAAAGAGGATCATGAAATCAGTCAAGTGAAGTCATGACATGCAAGTGAATTAGACTTAAGTGAGGGAGGGCTATGCAAGGCCACCTTAAATGACAGAGGTAGGACTCAACCTCAGGTCTTTTTTGGACAGTGTCTCTGTCACCTGGGTATATGCAGAGGTCAGCTGGTGACCAGGATGGTACTACAGGGTCATCATTTCCAGGCAAGGGCTGGAAGAAAACTCTTAAACTTTTCCTTCCCCTTCCCCTTTCTAGGACAAGGAACAAGGAAAAAATCACTAGAAAGGGAAGCTAAGTATCCTGGGAATGATTTCTATTTTCTCTAATGAAGCTCTTCTCCTCTGCAAGCTGGAGCATCTCACTAGAGTGGGAGGAGATGCACAGAAAGTCTCATCCCTGAGAGAAACAGGCCAATCAAGCTGTTAGCAACAATGCTCAAAAAAAGAACAAAATCAGAAGTGGGTAGACAGCCCACATGCCTAAAGTTGGGCCACCTACTTAGCCCTTCCAGGTACAAGCAGTCCTAGCTAAAACCAGATCCCAATATTCTTCCCTTTCCTAAGGATAATAGTCTCTGAGGTCTTTCCTCCCTAGGAAAAAAAATCTCTCTCCCCAGGATGATGCTAGGACCCTGGTACAGAATCGAAGGCTGAAAGTTGAAGAGGGTTCCTTTTCTTGGCTTACAAAATTCACTCTGGAAGGGGAGAAGGGGAGAAGCTTCCTCCCCAGGGTCCCTGCTTTTCTTTCCCTATGTCCTGGATACCTGATGTTTTGTGTTCTGCCTGAAATAATTTCAACATAACATAGCAGAAAAAAATGACAAGAAGTCAAACAGGGGATGGGTGGTCTTCTGTCCCCATATATTTCTTTTCTGCTCAAAAAAATCACCATTTGGGGTTGATCAAGTAGTCAAATGGTAAAAAAATCAAAAAGTTTGTGTTGATCTTTGCTATTGAATATTTTTCACTTAATATTTGTGATTTTTATATCATAGAATCATAGGATAACAGACTGAAAAAGGACATTTGAGTTATCTTTGTCCAACTTCCTCATTTGACAGCCAAGGAAATTGAACTCCAGGTAAGAGTGGTGGTTTGTCCAAGGTCACAGAGGGAGAAAATGTCAGGATTGGGATTTGAACTGGATCTGCTAACTCCACATAATCAGCATACTTTCTACTCTGTCATATTCTTGGACTAGATCTCTTAAATTTTCTTTCATCTCTAAAGTCTCTTGTCCTGTCATTTCATCTCTTTCAATCTCAATTTTCTCACTTGTAAAATGAGGAAAATAATATCCAGAATTTTTGTAAAGATAAAATAAAATATTTGTAAATTACTTTGAAACTTTAAAGTGCTATGTAAATATTCGTTATCATTCTTATCCTGTGAACTCCTTTGCCTCCATTAAAGGCCTTACTGTTATCATTTATCACCCTGTTTTCCTACTTTTTGCATAATCTCTCCCCATACCAAGCACTTCTCTCTCTCTTTTTTTTTAAAATTTCACTATCATTTTATGTGACAAAGGCAGGAATTCTTAAAAAAATATATTGTTGATCCATCCATACCACTACTAGGTCTGTATCCCAAAGAGATAAAAAAGGGAAAAGGATCTACAAGTACAAAAATATTTTCTTTTAGTGGTGGCAAAGAATTGGAAATTGAGGAGATGATTATCAATTGAAGAATGGGTGTAAAAGAATAACAGATCAGTTGTTTTTCAGTGGTGTCCAACTCTTTGTAATCCTATTTGGGATTTTCTTGGTGAAAATAACTGGGGTAGTTTGCCATTTCTTCTTCCTGCTCATTTTATAGATGAGGAAACTGAGGTGAACAAGGTTCATATCCACTGATTTCTACTGGTATTAACCACAGTAACCTTCCTGGGAACAGTGTTGTGTTGTGCCGGTGATTTCAGGGCAATGTTGCTTTTCCTGTCCCCAGAAAAGTACAGACATAATTCACCATTCTCTAGGGTAGGTCTTGCCATTGCCAGCTCAGGATACTAGTCAAAGCCCAAAAGACAGGTTATGTTATTAATAGCCACCAAAGCTAGATTGTTTATAGACCTAAAAAAACTATTCCTTGAGGAGAAACTCCCTGGGGTGCTGTGTCAATTATTCTAGCCCATCTGTGCTAAATGTCCTTTCCCACTTTTAAACACTACCATTTAAAGTATTTATTGGGTATTTACTATGAGACAAATACCCTACTAGATTAACTGAAGAATATGAAGTTGTATTTAACTTTTTTGTCTTCATCTTAATGATCCAAGATTATGTTTGTTTAATAAAGGCCAAAGTAACAAGATGATGATAAGCAAGCTGGTCTTAAATTAGGAAATGTGGATCCAAATTCCACCTTTGATACTAATAAATCATATGACCCATGTATACCACTTAATCTTTCTGAGTCTCAGTTTCCTCATCTTTAAAATGGGAATGATAATGCCTGCAGTGTCTACTTCATGAATTTGTTATAGGGCTCAAAAGAGGAAATGCATGCAAAATGTCCTACAAACTTCAAATGATAACTACATGGCAATAATTATAATTCATAATTTATAACTGCTCTGTGTCTCAGTTTCCACCTCTGAAAAAAGTGAAAGTGCAAGACTGGATAGCCTCTAATATCTTTTGTGGTTTTTAAAATTCTATGATTTTATAAGTAGCAAGCCATGAATTAATCTTCTAAAAACTCCAAAGCTGAGGAATAGTTCAGCCCTAGTGGAGTGGTCACTTGCCTAAGGTCTTACTGGCAAGATGTATAGCTGAGTCAGATATCCTGGAATCATTCCATTATTTCACACAGATTCTCTTGGAAGACTATTCATAAAAATAAAAGAAGTTATGTTTTACATTTCTACATATATGTTTTGGATCTTTTTTCTTTAGCAAATAGAGTATAATGAATTTACTTTAGGATGTTTCATTATTGAAATTCTAAAATGTTAATGTTATTTTAAAACTATATCTATTTCTGATAACTTCAGATAATATATGCAATCTTGTAAGAAAAAAAGACTATGTTAACACAATATCTAATTATTGAGCCATATTAGTTAAATATTTGTTCATTTTGTAAAAATTCAGTGTGATTTGGGCTTTATATTTCTTTCCAATATTACCTTTCCAATATTACTTTTTGGCTTCCCTCAAGTACCAATTCCTATAAGGTATATATTATCTCCTTTCCCCCTCATTTAAATTCTCTCAATCTCCTCCAACGATCTTTCCTTTACCTGTGGGAATGTAACACCTTTCCTTCCTTCCCTCCCCAGTAGAAGTAAAATCCCTGAGAGTAGGAGTTATTTTTCATTCTGTCTTCATATACTTAGTATTTAACATGGTATTCTGCAAGGTAGGAATTTAATTAATGCTTGTTGAACTTAATTTACTTTAATTAATATTTGGAAAAACAATTTAGCCTTCTAATTTAATTAATGAATTCAATTCGTTAAACTATCCAAATATTCAGTCTACATTTACTTTATAAAAACACAATAAAGTGTTTATTGGAGATGGAGAACCAGTACCTGGAATGTGTTCCCATTTTGATTATAATTCATACTTGCTCTCACCCAGTTCTTTTATAAGCAGCCTAGTTGCTTAAATTTTATCTTCTTCTAGTTTCTACAGAAGGACTATCCATTCTTTCTTTGTAAAGTACCAGTTTTATTAACATTTTAAAAGTATTATTGTCATTTCTAAATGCTCCCCTCTCTACAAATGGAACCATTTTGACTCTCACTACATCTTTCATAATATCTCTCTACTCGCAAACACACATCCTTGTAGTAGAGGTTTTCTCCTCTCTTCTCTGGACTATTATAGCAGACTTAGTTGGAAGACTTTAACAGTCTTTGCCATGCTCCACACAGCTGCTAAAGTGATTTTCCTGAAACAAAGATTTGACCATTTCACCTCCCTACACATTAAACTGCAATGGCTCCCCATTACCTTTAGGATCAGTGACAAAGTCCCGTTTGATATTGCATTTAAAGCTCTTCACAGCTTACCCCTTTCTATTTTCCTTACATTTTATTCCTTCCATGAAATTTATGCTCCAAATACATCCATGTTCCACATATATTATTCCTCAAAGATGATATTCTATCTCTTGATTTCATTTCTTTTTGTGGGCTGGGCTCCTGTGGCTAGAATGCTTTGCTTTCTTTCACACCACTCTCTTTCAGTTTTCCAGGCTCACTTCAAGGCTACCTTCTGTGGGAGGCATTTCCAAGTCACAATGTCCCCCAAACCCATTCCATTCTTACCTTAATGTCTGCTTCAGAGACTACTTTCCATCTTTCATATATATCCTCTGGATCTGCATATATATGTATGTATGTGTGCACATACACATGGATATATATACAAACATGCACACACATACATGTACACACACACATATATACACAAACATGGATATTATATATTATACAATATTATTATTTACATATATTATTGTTCTAAACATATTGTTCCCTTCCACATATATACATATATATATTGAAAAAGGGACAATATATATGTATACATAGAGAGAAAGAAATAATAAATTACAGCAACACATATATACAGCACTTTAAAACTTCCAAGTGTTTTTCTCACAAAACCCTGAGAAATAGACATCTTTTGAACACATTTCACAGATGAGCCATTCCTGTCTTCTTTAATTTATAGAAATGTCAAAAACAAACAAACAAAAACCCGAGCTAACTGATGATGCAAGATGGAGCCCAATGGGCACTGTTAGCCCTTCCCTCATCCTGACTCCAGCCATGAGGCCGCCAGGAGTCCTACCTGAAGCTTGGACCTCCATGATGTACTGATGCAGGTCCTGGCCCTGCTGGATGACTTCAAAGGTCATGTTATTCATGGCCAGCTTCCTCTCCGTGTGACGCTGTAACCGCTGCTCTGCCAGGGTCAGGTCCTCCGTGTTGAAGTCATTCATTTGTCTCAGCAGGTCCTCGTTCCAGGCGTCCAGCTCTGCTGTCACCTTTGGGGAAAACACCATCCGTATAATTTAGAATGCTTAACAAGAATGGGCGAAGGAACAGCTATGATCATGGCTAGCATCTATGGGGCAGCCCAAGCTTTACAAAGTGCTGTACATATAGTATTGGTCCTCATGGCTCCTGGGCAGCTAGGTGGATAGAGTGGCAGGACTGGAATCAGGGAAACCCATCTTTGTGGATTCACATCTGGCCTCAGACTCTTACAGCTGTGTAGCCTCAGTTTCCTCATCAGCAGAATGAGCTGGAGAAGAAAATGGCAAACCAGTCCAGTATCTCTGCCAAGAAAACCTCAAAATGGGGTCTTGAGGAGTTGGATTCTTGATTCCTGGCCCAGCATCCAGATTCTTTTGAGGAGACCAGTCTTGATCCTTGTTCAACTCTCTATATTCAACTAGTAATGACCTTTTCCTTCAGGCATCACATCAGCCATCAGTAATTATTTTTTTTTAATGTACTATTATTATCTTTTTTTTTTTTTTCTGAGGCAATGACTTGCCCAGGCTCACACAGCTAGGAAGTGTTAAGTGTCTGAGGTCAGTTTTGAACTCCTGTTCTCCTAACTTCAGGGCTGGTGTTCTATCCACTGCACCATCTAGCTGCCCCTCAGTGTAATTTGTTAATAAATAAATTAATTGATTAAGCTCTTACTATTTACCAGTCACTGTGTTCAGCCTAAGGGATACAAATACAAAAAATAAAGCAATCCCTGCCCTCCAAGGATTGCCATTCTAAAAGGGGGAAATAACACTCATAGAGAGTGTGATGTTCATGGTTGGGTGTTGTAGATCAAGCACTGGTAGAAGTGGAGAAGTATTACTTTGTTGACCTAACACACCAACAGGAGCTGTTGTGAGTTAAGAAACAATGAGGCAGATCTTGAATGCTTTTAGTTAATCCTGTAGTCAGTGTTCTAATATGGTCTTTTAATTCTATAGTCAGTATTCTTTCCAATGTACCACAAATAGTCTCAGTGTCTAGCCCAGGTCTCACTTCACTAAATAAATATTTACTGCTTTATACTGAATTGCCATAAAGTGACAGAAACACAATAGAAAGCAAACAGAAAAACTCATAAACAAAGTAATCTGGGGTCATTTGGTATACATCTTTATAAACTCTGAGATTATTATTCTATTTTCATCATATTTATAGCACAGTATAGTAATTGCTATTCATAATGCTGACCTTGAGTCATCAAGAAAAGGTTAAACTACATATTTAAGAGGGAGATAAGCATGTAATTTTAGGATGATTTCCATCGATAAATGTTTGCAATAAAATAAGTGTTGGTGTTTAAAAGGGTAAACTCTCAATTGTCTAGAAAATATGACTTTCCTTTCCTGAACAGCCCATTCCCCAAGAAAGGTTTTGGTGGCTATAATTTTATGAGCTCATTTACTATAAAGTACTAATGACTCTAATGAAGAGATAAAAGACCTTAGTTCAAACAAATAAGTGGTGAGAGCTGGGAACAGAAATATCAACATTGTTCTACCTAATGATTTTGCTAATTAGTCTTTCCTTTGGACTCTTGTCTTTAACCCCCTCATACATGCTTTTGCTTCTGGAATGTTTCCTGGGGGCAGGAACCTCATCTTATGTTGTCTTTATACTCTGACTGCCCTTTGTACAAGTACTCTAAACATAATAACCATGTAAATGCATCTTGAATGGATACCAAAAAATTACTTTAAAATCTCATAGCACTTTTAACTTTTTCCCCCGAGATATCTTCACTTCTGCTTCATTTTATCTTTGCAACTACTCTGTAGGGTTTTGTGGCAAACTGAGATGGAAAGATTGAGAGAAATTCCTGAGGTAGTTAATTCATAGCAAGTTAAAGGCAGGAACAGAAGTCCTGACTCTCAGCGCTACCATTGCGATGATGGGGTCTACCGTAGAGATTACCTACCTAGACAAGAGAGAGTTCTACCTGTTGGAATGGGCGCAAAGGATGTACTAAAGGACAAAGAAGTAGAAAAATAGGTGGAGACAGCTGGGGAAACAGATATAAAAGAAGAGGGAGCAGGGATTTTTATGCCTTAGGTACATAGGACAAATATTACCAATTATATCGGGTCAGGTGACTTTGAGCATGTACTTCACTGGTCAGGAGAGGGAGTGTTAGTCAAGAAGGGATTTATCCAGGAATTCAGTTTTAGTAAGTTCTTGTTTCAATATTTGCTCTTGCTAACAGGATACTTAGCTCTATTGTTTCTGTGCTGTTAAGAACCACAAAGGACCTAAATATTTGGCACTCTGATGCAGAGCCCCAGTTGACATGCCCTAGTTAGTTAACTCCTTTAGTGGAATTTCACATAGAGCTCTGGAATAAGATCTTGGACTAGGTCTTACTTCAGAACAATGAGGTGAAAAACTCCAGTAATATGAAGTGGACAACACAGCTATTGGACCAGGGCTGCATTGCCAATAGAACACGAGTCAGGCAGGATGATGCTCATAACATTCCCTTCTTTTCTACTTTCAACAGGAAAAGGAGTCTGTTATTAAGCATAGTAAAATCAGAGTTTAACAAGGAATTCAGCCACATGGGGGAAGCCTATAAATCACCACTCACCAGTCTATAGCACATTGTTTTCCAATGTACTTTCTCTATATTTTCCAAAGAATGTTGTAAAAGTATTGTTCCATTTGTAAAACAAATGAAGCTTTTCTTCATGGAGTGAAGGTACTAGTCCTATATAAGTCACAGAGCAAATAAGCTTCAGAGCTGAGATTTGAACTCAGGTCTTTTGACTGTAAGTTAAGGGCATGAAGCTGGAGCTTTTTAATAGAAGCAACATGGAAGTTCTTTAAACATCTTTTTTTCCATCAAATACAATCAAAACTTAAAATAAATTTCTATGAATCTAGACATGGAGCCTAATGTTTAAAATAATTGTAATAAGAGCTAACAGTTATATCATGTTTTTAGGTTTATAAAGTTATTTGCAGATACTATCTCACATGATTTGCCTACAGTCTTATATCACTAAATTGCAGGAAGTAGAATTTAAACTCAGGTCTTTCTAATCCTAACTCTATCTACAATGATATCTAGCTGCTGAAAATGAAACAAATTAAATAGGAAGTGGACATCTTTCTTTTTGGTTACCTATTTTAATTTCCACGAACTCAAGGCAGCTGATGACAGTGGAATCTGGAGTCAGGAAGACCTGAATTCAAATTTAATCTTATTACTAGATGTGTGACTCTTGACAAGCCACTTAACTCTGTTTGCCTCAGTTTCCCCATCTGTAAAATGAGTGGGAGAAGCAAATATCAAATCACCCCAGTATCTTTGCCAAGCAAACCTCAAATGGGATCACAAAGAGGGAAACAAGACTCAAAATGAAAATGACTCAAATGCCAGGCTGAAGAGTTTGCCTTTTCTCCTGGAAGTACTTGAAAGTCAATGAAGTTTTTGAGTAAGGGAGTATGACATGATCAGACTCTTACTCTAAGACTATGATTGCTATTCTTTAATGCTGGCGCCTTCCTTCTGTTGATTGTCTTTCCTAATGGATTTTTCTTGATCCAGAGTTTACAGGTTTTCTTCCATTAGACATCTTTGAGAGCAGGGACTGGCTTTTGCCTGGTTTTTTTACTCCCAGAGCTTGGCATAATTCCTGGCATCTACTCGGTGTTTAATAAGTGCGGCTGACCTGGTAAATCGCAGAGGAGAATCAGGTAGGAGCCCATTACAGTAATCCAGATGAGGAATAAAAAGGTCTGAATTAAGGTAGTAACCAAATGAGAAGAGTAACTGATGAGGGGGATATTGTGGATGTAGAAATGTCAAGATTTGGCAGGTAAGACAGGGTCAGGGGATAGGGGGAAGGAAAGTGACTCTTGAGTAGCTGGAAGAACTAGGTTGCCTTAACAAAATTAGAGAAATTTGGGGGACTGATGGGGTCCTGAAGACAGAGAATGAATTCCCTCTTGGACAAGGTAAATTTGAGATGCCATTAGTTTCTCCTTGGGTGAATCAGTATCTTATCTCTTCAAGAGAATGGGAAGAAGTGCTAGCTTAGTATCTCATCCCCATGGATGTCCTTCCCTGATATTTGGCATGGGGTATTTTGTTCCTTTGCTCAAGTTGAAACAGAATACAAAATGTAGTCTCCAGGAAATGTTGGTTCTTTTATTCTACTTGGAAGGAACTTGGTCAGAAGAGAAAGTAGGGGCTGAACCATGTGAGTGGATAATGAAACACAAAATATCCACAGGGCATTCAACTTTCAATCAACCTACTTTGCTTTTTTCTTTCCACTCAATTAGCTCTAAATAATCCCCACCTCAATTGCTGGCCCACTCAGACCCTTTCCTGGCTCCACTGGCCTGCCTCTCCCTCCCACTTTTTAGTTAATTGGAATACTGTTTCAAAAGTGGTGACCTCCTTGAAAGGCACATTGGCAGCATTTCTGTCCCAACAATTACCTACCCAAGAGACGTAGTCATCATGGAAATCAGAGAAAAGAAGGGATTTAGAGAGAAGGCTGGAGGAAAGTCTTTGCTCTCACAATGAGAAGCCAGTTTGATTTCTGTAGGAAAATTAGGGTTGCTGTAAAAAGCTGAAGCCCATGCAGCCTCCTATTCTGTTGCCAACAGCAGCCCCAAGGATCCTAGGGTAGGAGAGAATATTGGGCTGATGCCCTCAGGGAACAACCTATGGTAGCTCCCACCTCCATTCCTGGGTCATAATCAATAATTTACAGCCTTTCATCTTCTAAAGAAAATTCCAATTATTTCCCCTTAGACCCCATGCCTTGCTTTTGCCCACATTAAAACTCACTTGCTACTTTTCTGCCTACCTGAATACATTTGTTAGCTCTTTCAGAGACCTATGCCCATTAGCTGAATTCTTTACTACCCAACAATTGTTTTGTGTAACAGGCAGACTAGGAGATTTCATTGTGTGTTCCCTCTTCAAAATTGAGAGGTTTGGAGAGAGAATACACAGGGGAAGAAAATACAATGCAATGTAATCTAATCAAATTTAATATGTGCATATATTATATGTGGGGTCAAATCTCATTACAATGATCACCAAATGATTCCGTTGTGTTTTAATGTCACCGAACTGAATATATTGCTTGAAATAAGCAAATAGTTTGGGTGTGAAGATATTTTCATATTATCAAACATATTTTTTAAGAATGAAAAGGGCTATGGTATTTCTGAGAAGCATTTAGGGAATAGAAAAAAATAAACATAAAACCCCCCTAAAACCAAACATCCCACACCCAAAGAGGAAAAAAATCTATTAAATGAAGATAGTCAACATAAAAGTAAACTGAATATCAGGCTGCCTCAACCAATGTTGTTGCAAAATAGTCCAATCTCGATACCAGCTGTATGATCCTGGGCAAGCCATTTAACCATTTGCCTCAGTTTCCTCTTCTGTAAAAAAACAAAAACAAAAACAAAACAAAAAAACACTGTATCTTGTCAAAAAAGTCCCAAATGGGGTCATGAAGAATGAAGAGTAGAATATGACTGAAATGATTGAACAACAATTTGAAGGGATGGGATTAGATAGTTTCTGAGGTCCTCTCCATCTCTAGATGTATATGCTTATGAATATCATTAATACATTGTAACCAAAACTCCCCTATTCCCACTTCATTCATATTATTGGGTCAACTTCCTGATATTTTGTTTATGGAATTAAATACATCTACCCCACCATACCGATCTTCTTCATGTCCCACCCTCTAGTTTGTGTGAGTCTACCAGTAGTTCCTTAATTAAAAGTTAAGTTGGGAGGTTGATTAGTTCCAGGAAAAAGTTAACCTGTCAGGCCTGTTTCAGAAGCTCATTGGCTGGGCTGGTTGCAAAGCACTTTTAGGTGGCCTGATTGTCTAAATTTGAAGGATTCTTTTCCTTCTAAATATACTAATGATATTCTCCTTAGTGTCAGAGGATAGAGTTCGAATCAGTGAGGGTAGCTTCCAAGAAACAGATTTAGGCTCTATCTAAGGGGGAAGGAAAAAAAATTATCACCATCATCTGTTCAGAAAAGTGGAATGGATTGTCTTGAAAGGTCATTCTCCCTCCCTGGAAGGCTTAATGCAAAGGCTGAGGGACCTTCTCTGAGGTATATTGTAAAGGGAATTCCTTTTTAGGTATAGGTTGGATGACATGGTCACTAACGTCTCCATCTACTCTGAGGCTTTATGGAAAATTCCGTGAAAAAATATACAAAGAACTTTCATAGTCTGAGGTGTATGGGGAGGGAAAGAAAAGAAGTATGGAACGTCAGAGCACCTACATACAGTGGTGATAGATATCTTAAGGGCTCAGGGCCACAGTGAGAATAAAGCAGCATATTGAGTGTTATTTGGCTAAGCTGAATTATTCAAAAATAGTGACCCTATTCTGGTATATTATATAGTTAGAAGTAAGCTTTAGTTAAAGGGCAAACATTCATTCTACCTTTTTCTACCTCAAACAGCGTCCATCATCTATTCCTTTTTATATATTGTATATGTAGTTGTTTGCATTTTGTTCCTCCCCACCTCCGTCCTTACTAGCCTATAAACTTCTTGAGAGACAGGAACTTTGCCTTTCTTTGCATCTCCAGTGCTTTGTACAATACTTGGTACATAGTAGGTACTTAATAATTACTTATTGACTAAAAAACCCTTCATTGGAGGATCTCCAAGGCTCTCCAGAGAAGCACCCCAACTTGATAACAAAGATAGCCAGTTCAACTGAATTTATAATGATTTTGGAAGAGGAGAAAATAGGAGGGGAATATATAAAATAGAATGTGAATCTGCTGGAAATGGACTCTCCAGGTAAACTATTCCTTAATTGAAAAAAAAATCCTTACAATTGTTTAGAAAGCTAGGCCACTTTGTTATCACCAGTTAACAAGGAAAGAAACAGGCTCAAAGACTGAGTGATTTGCTTAGTCACATAGCTAGGCAATGGGATAACCAAAATTTGAACTTTGTGACTGTCCTTAGGATCCAAAAGATCTGAGTTCAAAAAAGCCCTCAGATACTTCCTAGCTATGTGATTCTGGGCAAGTCACTTACGTCTGTCTGCCTCGTTTCCTCCGCTGTAAAATGAGCTGGAGAAGGAAATGGCAAAGCACTCCATTGTCTTTGCCAAGAAAACCCCAAATGGGGCCATGAAGAGTTGGACATGGCTGAAACAAACAAAATCAATGGTGACTAAATCTGGCACTCTTTGCATTAGTCTACATATAGCGAAGCAAAAGAATTGTGGGCAGTGACTATACCCAGTAGTTCAAAGATGGTGATTTAATGATTGTAGTTCTCTTCAGTATCATAGAATCATAGGCTTAGATATGGAGCATCTCGTCCAACTTTCTTCTGTCACAGATGAGGAAAATCAGCCCCATAAAGTTTGTGACTTGCCTAAGTTTTTGTTGTTGTTCGGCTAGTATCTGAGATCACATTTGGACCCCAGGCCTGGTGCTCTATCCACTGTGATACTGACTTGTTCATAGTAGAAATATGTCTTCCCAATTTCCTCCATCTATTTTTCAGGAAAGTCTAGATGCTTATGTAAATTATCCCATAGATAGGAGAAGTGAAGATAGCAAGCAATGCATACCACTAATATTTATCAACTATCCTTTAGGGCAATCCAAGGATAAATTTATTTTTAGATGTTCTGTGTTTGCAATAAGAACGTGGATCACAAAATTTTGCTCTGTCCCAACAGACTTAGAAATTATCAAATCTTTTTCTTAATGGTCAAGTTATTTCTATGATTTCCTTAATCATCTTCATCTTACTTATCACTACCATGGCCACCACCAAATGATACATGGACAAGGTTGAAATCGGATTATGGAACTCATGGGTTTGGAAAGGATCTCAAGATGATTTCATCTATTGTCCTGTGTCTGGGCAGGGTCCCAGAGAGATGAGACATCGATTTAGCTTTCCAAAGCTCCCCTGTGAAGGCTTTCTACAGTCTCAATCACCCATCTTTGTATCTGACAGTTCCTACTCCATAAGGAACTGTCCTCTGCTAAACTAAACCCTTCATGCTACCTGAGTAATTAATTCCTTTTGTTTCCTCCTTAATGGAGGTGGGAAGCTAGGTCATTGGCTAGTTTTAGTTTCCTGGCCCAGATGCATCACTTCTTCAAGTATAAAGCAAAATTAGATGTGCTCCCACAGTCATCATCATATTCTGATCCTGTGGAAAAATCCTCTCTAAAACGTCTTTGATGAATAAACATGCAGCTTCTTATTGAACATTTACAGTAATGGAGACCTCACTCCCTGAAGACACTGCCAATTCTATGATTGGATAGCTCTAAACTTCAGAAAGATTTTTTCTCCTGCTGAGCCATTGTCTTCTTCTTTAAACTTTCACCCATTAATATTGTCCTCTGGAACAATGCAGAATAAGTCTCTTCCTTCTTCTTTTTTTTTTCTTTCACAAAAGATCATTTGAAGACATCTTTAAGAAATCACTGAGAATGGGGGAGGAGCCAGAAGGGCAAGTGGCTCAATTTTCATATGGAGTGAATGAGGGGGGGAAATAGCAGCAAGACAGGCAAAACTCCAGAATGGATTATCAGGCAGATGGTTTGTGAGTATTTAGAAAAGAATGCAGATGTGATGAGGCATGAACAAGGAATGGAGAGTCTGTGTTAATAGGAATGAGGTGTCCAGCTCATGGGAAGTCATGAGTTCCCTTCCACTCTGAGCTGGACAAACCCTATCTGGAGTTCTTTGTCCAAATCTGGGTAGCAGATTTTAAGAGACATTGACAAATTAGAAAGGATCCAGGGGAGGACAATCAGAATGTGGAGACATCTGGAAACCATCTTTTGGGATGACTGGCCACGGAAACCAGAGTTATTTAGTCTGCAGAAGATAAGACTTGGGGGAGCAGGGGACATGGCGGCCATCTCAAAATATCTGAAGCAATGTCATATGGAAAAGGGAGGAGGGGTCCCAGAAGGCAGGACTAGGAAGAAAACTTGGTGCTCCGGAAGTTATAGGGAGGAAATATCTGGTGCAACGTAAAGACTTTGCTAACAATTTTCAGCAATGTTTCAGGGCGATGGGCTCTGGGGGTGATGTAGCTGAGAGGTGTACTGACCCTGAGTCTGTCAGGACCCATAAGGGTTGTACTCCAGCTTAAAAGAAGTGAGTTATCATTAAGGAGCTTGGCCTTGGTTAGCATGGGAAACCTGAAGCTATGCTGCTCAAGTAGAAGTCTGTTCTCCATCAGCCAGGGAATCAAGCCAGAAGAGGTGCAGTAGAAGCTCTAGCCAAACTTATCATAGTTGTAGTGGAGCACTGTTAACTTAGCTTACTTCAGTACCGCAGGGCTTGAGGGTGCTTCTGGTAGGATCAATATTTAGAACTACTAGGGACCCAAAAAGTCACCAAGTTGGAGCAGCTAGATGGAGCACAGGCCCTGGAGTTCAAGCCTCAGACATTTACTTACTTAGCTCTGTGACTGGGCAAGTCACTTAACCCAAATTGTCTCTCACACACAAAAAGTCACTGAGCCAATCTCATTTTTTACGATGAGGACACTGAGCCCAAAGTGGTTAATTTGTCATTAATGGTTAATTTGACCAAAGACATTAAGCATTTTGAACTTGTTCAGTATTCCACCTGGAATAGTTATTCTTAGGCTTCCCCTTCTCTAGCTGAATTATCCTCCTCCCAATGCCATATCCAATAAACCCTTCTTTCTAATTTCAGCCCATCTTCTCTTATACTAATTTCAATTCTATAGGTTTTGTTAGGGTAAGACCACCACCAAAATGGCCTGACTGTTCTGGACATGCTTTAAGGACTATCTGACATAAATATGGGAGAGCAGAAAAGAAGGGAAATAAGAAGGAATTGTTTTTTTCACTTGGGGCAAAAAGAGTTGGTGGAAGAAATGCAGAAGGAGACAAAGGAAAGTCCAGTTGTAAGGTATCCTGTCTCCTCTTTCTCTTCTAGTGACCAACAATAGCATCCCCTTTCCCTCTCCATTTCTCAGCGCCCACCCAATAATGAATCTCCTTCAAGAGTAGGGGTCTTTGGAATGCCATGAGGCAGCCTTTGCCACCCTATCCTGATAATGTCTATGTGGAAGAAGAAAGCATGCCATGCAATTTTGATGGTAAGTATTGTCTAACTGAATAAATAAATGAATTTTTAAAAATTTATTAAGTGTTAAGCAGGATGTTAAAGTGAGTAAGAATAATGAGTAGAAAAAGTGCTGCCTGTTGAGTTCCATGATGTGAAGGTCTGTTTCATTTCTTCTCTATTAATACCTATTCTACCTTAACCAACTAGTTGATAGGGTACCCTTGACAGAGGAAGAGATTAATTATGGAGGAGAAGACCTATGAAGATCAAGCTTCCGAATGGGACATGATATTTTTTCTCAGTAGATTTCCTAGTAGTGCCAAGAAATCGAGTCAAAAATGAAGCTGTCATCCTTGCTTTGGAGAAGATACTTTAAAAATCTGGAATAGCAAGTGTTCATTTTTGGCAGTATCAGTTTTGTTTTCTTCAGACTTGACACAATCTATTATGACAATTCAAGAAACCCAATGCAACAATTTAAATATCATGAATTTTTGAATTCATTAATTAAATGAGTGAATAAAACATGCCACAACGAAGAAGGGGGAAGGAGCTTCAAGGTCATGGCTGAATGCCTCTGGGCCACAGCTCCCTGTGGTCTCTGCACTAAACCACAAGAATCTAGACTATGTTCAGCAAATGCTTTCTCTGAGGACAGGAAAACCACAGCCATGGTCCTGAAATCTCAGGACCAGCTCTGGTTTGTGTCAGGTCCCTTCTGGAACTTCTCTGTGTGCTTGATCCTTTCCCAAGAGCCTTAACTAAAAAATAGATGCCTGCTTCCCTGGATGTTGGCTATACACCCACAGAATTCAATGCCATGCTATTCAAAACAAGATCATCATTTATAAAAATCAATAGCAGCAACTTGGTCTGGAGCAGGGACTTTTATCATGGACCTAGGATTTCAATATTAAAATCAGTGAGCTGATTTTAACAGCTTTCTACTGTGCTAGCTAGTAGACAGATGGATAGATAGATAAGCAAAGGGATAAGAAAGTGAAAAATAATACAAAGAATAAAAAAGTAAACAAATGAACAAACAAATGAATGAATGAATGAGTAGGGTCTCTTCATGGACAAAGGCATCTGGGTTCTCATTGTGGTTTTAGTTCTACAAATGGAACTTTCCAACTGCTTCAGAAACTTACAGTCTAAGAGAACTCTCCAAATTGAGCTACTGAGGGGTTGAGTTCCTTTACTCACAGTGTCAATGAAGTGTAAGAGGCAGGATTTGTATCTGGTTTTCCTAACTCCAACCAATCTATGTTGCCAGGCCAGCTCTAATTATTTTAACCATTTCAAGAAAAGTTAAGACCTCATGATTTTGAGTAGAACTTAAAATTGATTTAAAGGAAATAATAAATTAAAACAATTATATGTGTATGTCTCAGGAAATCTAAAAAGAGCTGACTGTATTTGGATTAATTCAGAGATTCATTTGAATATGCTGAGCTAACAAAAAGACAGATCTTTTACCTGTGACAAGTAGTGGAGAGAATCTTGTTACAGTACTGGTGATGGATGACCCAGGACAGTCCCAAAGAGTAAGAGTTATAACCAGAAGACAAATACAAAATTAACTGGATTTTATCAAGTACTAAATATACTCTGGACCAGCCACATTGGCCTACTTGCTATTCCCCACATAATACTCTATCTCCCATCTCCTGGCCTTTGCTTTGGCTCTCCCCCATGCTTGACATTCATACCTCTGCCTCTTGGAATACCCGTTTTTCTTCCAAACTAAACCAATCCCACCTTCTTTATAAAACTGTTCCTGACCCCCACTCCTCCAGCCATAGCTCTAGTGCCATTTCTTCCTAAATTCTTGTGTGTTAATTTTGCATAGATTATGTATATACATGCTGTCTCTCTCTATTAGAATATAAGCTCCTTGAAGGTAGGGGGGAGGCCTGTTTAACTTTTTGTTTTGTGTTTTGTATTTCTCAGTATTTAATACAGTGTCTGGTAAAGCATCTGACTCTTCATGAGCCCATTTGGGGATTTTTTGGCAGAAACACTGGAGTGCTTTGCCATTTCCTTCTCCAGATTATTTTACAGATTAGGAAACCAAGGCACACAGATTTAAGTGATTTGCCCAAAGTCACACAGCTGGGAAGTATTTCTGGCCAGATTTGAAATCAATTCTTCCTAACTCTAGGCCTAGCTCTCTGTCTACTGTGTCACCTACCTATCCACCTATGCCAAATAGAGGTGCTTGACTAAAGGAGTAATCCCCTGAGTTGTAAGAATAGCATTTTACAAAGCTCAGTGAATTCAGGGAATTAGAATTTTTAAAAATCAATTTAATTTTTTCATTTGACCTTAGCGTCCAGTTCACCTGTTAATTTTAAAGATGAGAAAACTGAAGCTCAGAGAAATTAAAAAATGTTTTCTCCACAACTAATGAGATAAAATACTCTGATCTTCTTCCTCTCAGTCCAGTGTTTTGGTGTTGTCTCCACTAAACTACAGATTTTAATCTGTTTTCAATTTAGACAAATTAATTGCATGTTTAAATACAAAAATATTTAGTTCAATGGTAAGTTCCTCCAAGAGTCAAATAAGGACTTTCTTAGAGCTCTAAGGTCAAGAAATAATCCTCACACTCCTTCTCATTTTTCCCTTTAAGAGCCTATGATAAACATTATGCACACCACAGCATATTACCTTCTTGGTTGAATTTATATGAGGTAATTTTGAATAAATGAGTTTATTTTTAAAAAATCACAATAGTAACTGTTCTAGGAAATTTTCTGTTCTTAAAATATTTGTAGAGAGGCAGAAAGGGGAGGAGGAAAAAAGAGACCTATGATTTCATCTCTGTTGGGAATTCCCAGTATGAAATCTCCTTCCACCAATGCATATTGGAACTAATCTGTAATTTACAGTCATAGAAAGGAAGCTAAACAATAGATTTGGTTACTTGCTTATGGCTTTTAAATATATATATGTGTGTATGTATTTCCTGAAAAATATTTTCTACTTAAAAAAAAAAACTGATAAGCTAAGTTGCACAACTAAGGCATTGAATTATGATTTATCTAAAACTAGGTAAGCAGATATATTCAACTTTAATGATACTTAAGGGAAAATGTCTGCAGAGCTCACATTACAGCTTAGTTTCTCCATTTCTTATGCAGGTACCATGTTCTAGTCTGTATCATTATTATTTGTTTGGCTGTCTGATTTTCCTTGCTAGATGCTATGTTTTGTTGATCTCTGCACCTGTCATGGGACCTAGAATAGTGCTGGCATCTCATAGGTTGTTAAAAATATGTGTACCTCGTACCTAGATTTGCCAACATGATTTGCCAACATCACACATAGGAATACCTAAAATAATCAGCTTTGGGAAAAATTCTGAAGTAGCCAGTTTGTTTCCTGTGTCTTTCCAAATCCTCTCCCTTAATCCAATTATGGTACCCTCTTCCCTTGTCAACCACTATAATTATGGCCTTCTATTCTCCCTTTCTCCCATCAAAACTTGTTTTCAGTTGGCACATCATAAACTAATACATACTAGCACTAATTACTACTTAATGTGTAACCCTATCATATTGGACTAATCCAATAAGCAGAAGAATTACAAAATGTAGAATTTGAGGGACTGGTGATAAGACAAGTTGGAGAGGGGTTTTTTGAGTAATCCATAAGAAAGAGGGTTCAAGATTCATTCAAGACTAGCCAAGTGACTATTCTTAAGGCAAACTCAATATGGGAAAACTTTTCATTATGCAAATTATACTTTTGATAGAGTGAATTTTTTTTTCTTTTACAAAACAGTTCACCAAAGGATTCTTTTAAATAACAATTTATCCCATTGTTGCAGTTAAGATATGATTTGGTTGATAAAAATTTTGCTTTATACTTAACTTTTCTAGAAAATCTTTTCTTGCCTAAAGTGAAAACTCTTTTACAAAGATTTACCATATACAGAGCATATGTTATAAAGTGTTATTTAAGGAGAGAAATTGGATTTAAACTGAATTGTTAAGACTTTCCCTCAGTCCCTTTGTAAACAGAGACATAGTTCAATTCATATGGCTAACTGATGGCAGAGAATGCAGTAGGCTGGTGCCAATGGAGAGGAGTGAAGTACATCTGACATACAGAAATTAAACCAGCAACCTTGGCTTCCACTGGCATGTTCAAATACAATGAGCCCCAGACAGTCCAGATCAGAGGGCTATGTGGTGATTTGGGAAGGGAGAGCAGTAACATTAAGCACAGATGGAAAATGACTACATTTGCTTCGGTAATTTTCCCTCTTGATAATTCTACCCTTAGCTGATAGGTGGGATTGGGGGCAGACGAGTTCTGCAAGCCCCTGGATTGTAGGCACTTGGACCATATTATCCGACACCCATCCCCTCCCAATCAGAACACATGGCCTGACAAAAGCTATTCCCTTTTGTGGAGTTTACCTAAAAAAGACACATTCTATTCTGGAAAATGGGACTGACCCAGAAATCTGGGACATGTGGTCATTCTTCTTTTGGGGGCTGTTATACCAGAAGATGAAATATGCAAGGAGATACAACATGGCACCTGACTCTGGAGTTTCAGAAATGCTCTGATTAGTCTATGGAGTAGAACGAAACTTTGATTTTCATTTATCAGCCTTTTAATCTGCTCTCTTAATTGCTGTATAACTAAGGACATTCCCCTAGCTTTAGGGGGTGTATGAGTTTTCTGTTTGCCAGTCTATTTCCATGCTGGGTTCTGCTATCTTGGACAAGTGCACCAGTCACTTTGATCTATATATACAGCAAACCTAGTGCTGAGAATACCACCTGCTTTTGAAAACAGCTTGTTATTCTTCCTGGTTCCTGTTGTTGATGTTCAGTGGTTTGAGTCATGTACCATTCTTCTTGACCCATTTTGGGGTTTTCTTGGCAAAGATGTTAGAGTAGTTTGACATTTCTTTCTCTCGCTCTCTTTACAGATAAGGAACTGGGGCAAACATGGTAAAATGGCTTATCCAGGGTCACACAGCTAATAAGTGTCTGAGGCTAGGTTTGAACTCTGGAAGAGGAGTTTTCTGACATCCAGGCCTGAAACTCTATTCACTGTACCACTTAGATGCCCTCCTGATCCCTGGAAGTGAAGGCCATGCTTGTCACTGATTAACCAACTTGCTAACAATAAGACTTTGAAATCATAAGTTACTAAACAATGGGGCACAGTGAAATAAATTTACCTGGAGAGTAAGGAAGGCAGACTCCTACAGCATTGACAAAATATTCCAGAAAATGTACATACAGACAAAACTCAATAGAGATGGGCCCCTGTAACTTTGGTGTCTAGTATAACTCCCTCATTTTTTGGTTGAGAAAACTGAGTCTCAGACAGTAGAAATAACTTATCTATAGTTAAAGGCAAAACTAAGATGAGAAGCCATCTGTCCTGGCGAGAATATGTAGAATTATAGCTTGAAGGCCTAAGTGCTCAGGAAGCAGAGTAACAGGGTAGAGTAGATAGGGTTCTTCCTATTACATTACATTATCTTTTTTTCTTTATTTTGTCCCTGACAGTATCATACCAGACAATACAGACAAAAACATAAAGTGTGTCCTGCTGCTATACTACAAAGGATGATTTTGAGGATCAAGTGAAATCATGTAAAAATAGGGTTTTTGTGTACGTATATAAAAGATACAAACATATGTATAGTCATGGGGGAATGAGGCATGATGAATAAGTGTGCAGAGAGTCAAGGATCCCCTTGGTCCATTACAAGTGAATTAGATCATGTCTAAAAATGTACAGTTAAGACAAATTATCTTACGCCATCTCCCAGAGGATATTAGTTAGCAAATTCCTTTCCCTGTTTCATTGGTGTAGAATCATAGATTTAAGGCTGAAAAGAACCTCAGAGTTCATCTGGGCCAGTTCTTTCATTTGACAGAGGAGGAAACAGGCCCACAAAGGTTAACTGTCTTTCGTGAGATCATAAAAGGAGTAAGTACCAAAGGGAGGATTTGAATCCAGAACTGATTCCAGAATCAGTGTTCTACCTTCTGTGCCATGTTTTTCCTTCATTTCCTCCATTCAAGTCCTCACCACCCTAGCCACTGGCCCCTAAAGTCAGTTCCATACAAAGTTAGTGTGTTACCTCAATAGTATATTGCTCAAAGATCCGAAGCTGTAGGAAGATGTCCAGCTTGATTTTGCGCTCATGGAAAAGCTCTTCCATCTGCACTTGGGCTTCATCGAGCTGCTGCAGGACTGATTCGATGTGACTGATGGAGCTATTATGAGGCGTCTTGTTGCTGGACACTGCCGAATCCCTGTAGCAGAGCAGGGAAAAAGGAAGGGCGATACCCAAAATGTTAAATGGTGCCATCTAACAGGATCCAAGTCTCTATGGCATGTGTATGAGCCAAACATAATGCCAGAGCTCTGAGGAAGTTTATGCATTTCATTAAACAAGTGTTTGTTTACCTTTCAGAGTTCAGAGTTGAAAGGGACATCAAAAATCCCTCGATAGGCGAGGAAACAATCCCAGAGAAGGAAAGCAAGCTCACAGCTAGTGAGAGATTGAGTGTGGATTATTACCCAAGGCTCTTGGTTCCCAACTCAATGTTCTTTGTACTCTATCCCACTGTCTCTTTGCCCTTTACCATGTTCATGGAAACACCAAACTGGGCAAAAAGATAATAACCATCTGAGTTGTACCCAGTGGTGTTAGAAGCTCAAATCTAATTTATATAAAAGAGTTTGGAAAGCATAAAATGACAAAGACATTTTTTATGGATGATTCCCCCTGCTAATCAAAAAATGCAATCCAGATCACAAGAAATATACAGTATATTTGGGAGATGCAAAATACAAATGAAGATAAATATCAAACAACCGGAGAAGAATTGAAAGGCATATGTCAACAAGTGGATTACGGTAGAATTATAGCTGGAAGGTCGGGGAACAAAGTAAAGGAGTAGTCACACCAGGATAGGGTAGATAATTGGCAAATATTTTCTAAAATAAAAAAATTTTGGTTGTGTATTAAAAATGGAAACTGACATAGAGTAGTAGGAGGACAGAGAAGGGTATTCCAAGGGTGGGATGATAAATACCAAGGCAAGGGTGAGAGTAACCATATTGTTTTTAAAAGGTCCAACAAATAGAATGACTTGATTAAAGCAGAAGATGAGAGGTGAAGAAGCAGAAAAGAAATTGGAAAAAGTAAACTCTGGGATAGCAAGAACCATTTTCTTTTGTCTTCGTACTCCTTTTCCTACACCATTCTTCTCCCTACATCCACTCCCACTCCTCCA
This sequence comes from Sminthopsis crassicaudata, assembly GCF_048593235.1. NCBI lineage: Eukaryota > Metazoa > Chordata > Mammalia > Dasyuromorphia > Dasyuridae > Sminthopsis > Sminthopsis crassicaudata. Next base: position 333,417,653 of record NC_133619.1, on the reverse strand, counting down.
CATGAGTCTGGCACATAGTAACTACTTAATAAATGCTTGTTGAATTAAGTTGAATTCTCATCCTTTCCCCATGGATCCTTGCAAACTGAACTACTAAAAACATTTTAGTACTAACAGAAAAACCTAAAACGGTATTTCCCTCAAGAATCAAGGATGCTGTTGTGTTCTGAGGGCAAATGATAGGGTTCTTGATGCTACTGTGATTGGAGAATGTGTTTTAAGTTATCTTTAAATTGAGAGAATAAATACACCGGTGCATTAATTAATTCCACTTTGTTCTTTGAGCTTTCTCCTGATTAGTACCTTAGCATATCCTTCCCTATCTTCCTTTCTGAAGCTTACAAGGGCCTTTTTTTTTCATTCAACATATATGTTCTAAAGATATATTATAGAGAGAGAGAAGAGAGAGAAAGAAGAGAGAGAGAGACAGAGAGACAGAGAGATAGAGAGACAGACAGAGAGAGAGAGAGAGACAGAGAGAGACAGAGAGAGACAGAGAGACACAGAGAGAGAGAGAGAGAGACAGAGAGACAGAGAAAGAGAGACAGAGAGAGAGAGACAGACAGAGAGAGAGAGACAGAGAGATAAAGAAGAAAGAGAGAGAGAGAAGAGAGAGAAAGAAGAAAGAGAGAGAGAGAAGAGAGAGAAAGAAGAAAGAGAGAGAGACAGAGAGACAGAGAGAGACAGAGAGAGAGAGAGAAGAGAGAGAAAGAAGAAAGAGAGAGAGACAGAGAGAGAGACAGAGAGACAGAGAGAGATAGAGAGACAGAGAGAGAGAGAAGAGAGAGAAAGAAGAAAGAGAGAGAGAGAAGAGAGAGAAAGAAGAAAGAGAGAAAATATAAAATATTCTGGTCTAGTTACATGTATTTTTCTTTATGCATTTTCATCAATTTGTTCTTGCACCACCAGTTTCAAGAAGGCGATGTCTGATTCTGAGTAAATAACTTTGTAAAGTATCCAACACATTGCTACATACTTAATAAGGATTCTCACCAAGCACCACTTACTTTTCTCTTTTCCCTTCACTGATCTTGGAATAGGATAGATGAGAAGATGAGATAGATAACAAATAGTCACATAGGATTAGATATGCTCCTCAGTTGTAGGGGGCATGAGGGTACACATCTTACTTAGTTTTGCATCTGGTCTGGTTTCTAACAGAGCACGTTACACATTTTATTTTTAGTTCAGACTTATTTCATCGGAGTTCAGGATCTCCCTCTCACCAATGCAGAATAGCAATAAATCTGCCATTTACTTGACTCATCAAACATTTATTATGTGCCTATCATGTGCAGAACAGCTAGCTGGCATAGTGGATAGGATACCAGACTTGCAGACAACACTCCTCTTCCTGAGTTCAAATCTGGCCTCAGACATTTACTAGTTGGATGACTCTGGGCAAGTCACTTCACCCTGTCTGCCTCAGTTTCCTCATCTGTAAAATAATCTGGAGAAGGAAATGGCAAGTCATTCCAGTATATTTACCAAGGAAACTCTAAATTCTGACTCTAAAACTCAGAGAGTCAGACTTGATCAGAAATGACTGAACAACAATAATGTCATATAAAAAGTACCAAGCTAGGCATTGAGGGCACAAATGTAACCAGGTGCCATAGAAGAAGCCTAAGTTCTACCATGAGAGTTTAAATCCCAGCTCTGCCACTTCCTCCCCATCTATATGTTCTTAAACCTTTTTGATCCTTAGTTTCCTTATCCATAAAAATAAATGTTCATTGATGTTGTTCAGTCATTTTTCAGTTATGTCTGACTCTTTGTGACTCCATTTCAGGTTTTCTGATTTTGATATTTCCTTCTCCAGATCATTTTTACAGATGAGGAAACTGAGGGAAACAGGGTTAGCTTTGGTCACAGAGCTCTGTCTGAAGCCAGATTTGAAGTCAAGTCTTAATGATTCCAGGTCCAGCACTTTATCCACTGTGCTGCCCTTTTAAAAAATGAGCAAAAAATGAGAACAAAGAAAATAATATTAATGATCCATTGTAAATTGGACAGTTACTTAAGTTTCTTGAATTGATAATGGATTTATATAAAATGATCTACTCTCTTATCTGATTCCCTTTTGCTATGAATAGTAGTGTGTATGTGAGACAGCTCTTGCTCTGGCAATACGTTCAGCCTGAGGGTGAAGAAAAGAGCTTTTCTTTGGATGAAGCTATCTATTCTATTCAGAAATGGAACACCTTGTTCTCACTTCATTTCTGTACCCACTGGAGAACTAATTTACACAAAACCAACAGAAACTAGACCATGTCCTTTTAACCTCTTTAACCAATGCTCACTTGTATGGAAGCTATAATATTTATATAACTGCAATAATACCAATTGTATTAACATATAATTTATCGTAATAAAATATTTAAAATACATATATAAATGTAATAATATAGTGCCCACAATATTAATATATAATAATCTTCCATAATAAAAACAGATATAAAATTTTAAAACTTTAATAATATAATACCTAAATTTTTAATATACAATGATAATTTATAATAATTAAATAATAACTATAAGATCATGTTATCATCTATCCTTGGACTTCTCTAGCATCTATGTAAATTTACTTTTCAGGTTTGCAAATAACACAGATCTAAAAGAAATAGCTAATACAGCCAACTCAGAATCTGGTTTTGCCTTTTTCTCTCCCTTCCTCCTCCCTCCCTCCCTCCCTCCCTCCCTCCCTTCTTTCCTTCCTTCCTTCCTTCCTTCCTTCCTTCCTTCCTTCCTTCCTTCCTTCCTTCCTTCCTTCCTTCCTTCCTTCCTTCCTTCCTTCCTTCCTTCCTTCCTTCCTTCCTCCCTCCATTCCTTCCTTCCTCTCCTTCCTTCCTCCCTTTCCTTCCTTCCTTCCTTTCCTTCCTTCCTTCCTTCCTTCCTTCCTTCCTTCCTTCCTTCCTTCCTTCCTTCCTTCCTTCCTCCCTCCATTCCTTCCTTCCTCTCCTTCCTTCCTCCCTTTCCTTCCTTCCTTTCCTTCCTTCCTTCCTTCCTTCCTCTCTTCCTCTCTTCCTTCCTTCCTTCCTTCCTTCCTTCCTTCCTTCCTTCCTTCCTTCCTTCCTTCCTCCCTCCATTCCTTCCTTCCTCTCCTTCCTTCCTCCCTTTCCTTCCTTCCTTCCTTTCCTTCCTTCCTTCCTTCCTTCCTTCCTTCCTTCCTTCCTTCCTTCCTTCCTTCCTTCCTCCCTCCATTCCTTCCTTCCTCTCCTTCCTTCCTCCCTTTCCTTCCTTCCTTTCCTTCCTTCCTTCCTTCCTTCCTCCCTTCCTCTCTTCCTTCCTTCCTTCCTTCCTTCCTTCCTTCCTTCCTTCCTTCCTTCCTTCCTTCCTTCCTTCCTTCCTTCCTTCCTTCCTTCCTTCCTTCCTTCCTCTCCTTCCTCTCCTTCCTCCCTTCCTTCCTTCCTTCTTTCCTTCCTTCCTTCCTCCCTTCCTTCCTCCCTTCCTTCCTTCTTTTCTTCCTTCCTCCCTCCCTTCTTTCCTCCCTCCCTTCCTTTCTGCCTTGGTTGCTTGCTTCCTTTTTTATGGCCAGAATTAAATACTGAATCTAACCATTTGTACAAAGAGTTGAGGAAACAAAGATGAATTCAGCCTAGAATTATAGAGTTAGACTTAGAAGGCACTTCAGAGGCCATCTAGCCCAAATCTCTCACTGTTTATTTATTATTGTTACTCAAAGCTGATTTTAGAAAGGCCTGGAAAGATTTACATGAACTGCTGCTGAGCAAGAAGAACCAGGAATACATTGTGTACAGTAACACACAGTGACAGTAAGATTGTGCATCATAGCACAATCTGTGAAAGAACAGCAGTTCAGTGATCCAAGGCAATCCTAATGAATTTTGGATAGAAAATAGAAAATTATGGAGACTCAATGTAAATCAATACACACTTCCCCCGCCTTTTTTCTTCTGTTTTAATTTTTCCCATGGTTTTTCCTTTTGTTTTGACTTTTCTCTCCCAACATGATTCATAAGGAAATGTGTTTTTAAAAATGAATGTTCTTGTTGTTCAGTTGTTTACTAGTGTCTGATTCTTCATGATCCTATGAACCATAGCACATCAATATTGCCCATAGGATTTTCTTGGCAAAGATACTAGAGTAGTAGTTTCCCATTCCCTTCTCCAGTGGATTAAAGAAAACAGTGGCAAAGTGACAAAAAAAAGTGACTAGTAAGTGTCTGAGGTCAGATTTGAACTCAGGTCTTCCTGTCTCTAGTATCAGCGCTCTAGCCAAGGCCCTAGCTGCTTCCAATACATCCACTAGACATACATACAGATGGGGTCACAAGGAGTTAGACACTACTAAAGCAATTGAACAACATACATAGATAAAATGAAGGGCAGAGACTTAAATTGAGAACATAGAGGTTCTTGTCCAAAGTTATTTAGGCAAGGTAAAATCTGAACCAAGCTCCTCTGACTTCAGAGTCACTTCTCTGCTGTTAACATAAATTGCTTTGCAAACTTTTATTTTTATTTAGGTGATATGGTGGATAGACTTCTGGGGTGGAGTCAAGAAGACCTGAATTCAAATTTGATCTCAGATATCAGCTATTTAACCTCTGACTATCTCAGTTTTCCCATCTGTAAAATGACTGTGATAATAGTACCTGCTTCCCAGGATTACTGTGAGTAAGTATCAAGTGAGACTGTCTGGCACGTAGTAGGCTCTTAGAAAATGCTTGTTTTCTTCTTTCCTTCCCTGACCTTAAGGAATCTATACTCTAGTGGATTATATGAGATTAAAATGCAAATTTGAATATGATTAAATGAATAAGGCAGATTAGAGAAGGATGAAGCAAACGTGGAGGGAGGGATATTCATATCTGAGGAAGAGGGGAAGTATTTAATTAGGGCTTTATGAAGTAAAATACACTTGAGAGAGGCTGTGAGCTAAGAAACAGATGCAGATATGAGGGAGGGGTGGGAACTTCCAGGAACAGTCAGTGCATATGTAAATTTCTTTTTTTTTTTATTTGTTTTATTTTTCTTTCTGGTTATATATGTATATTAACTTAAAAAAATATATATATGTATATATATATGTATATACATATATACATATATATATATATATATATATATATATATATATATATATATATATATATATATATATATATATATATATATATATATATATATCTTAACTTGGATCATTAGTTTTTTAGTCTTCCAAGAATTTGAAGGGTTGTTTTTTGTTTTGTTTTGTTTTGTTTTAAATAGCTTTTTATTTACAAGATAAATGCATGGGTAATTTTTTCATCATTGACAATTGCAAAACCTTTTGTTACAATTTTTCCCCTCCTTCCCTCTACCCCCTCCCCCAGATGGCAGGTTGACCAATACATGTTATATATGTTAAAGTATATTAAATACATATTTCTTTATGAATTATGTTGGGAGAGAAAAATCAGAACAAAAGGGAAAAACATAACAGAAGGAAAAAAGTGAACGTAGCATATATTGATTTACATTTAATCTTCATAGTTCTCTTTTTGGATATAGATGGCTATTTTCTATCCAAAATTTATGTACGTGTAAGTTCCAAAGATCATTTGGTTAGTGAGCCTACTGGAGAATCTGGATAATCACTCTTGTTGTTTGGGATACGAAACTCCAAAATTTTAACTGAAAATTAAGTTTATTATTTTTGTTTATTTAATTCAACAATGAATATGAAAATAAAATCTCTAATGGAGTTTATTTTCTCACAACCTGAGGTGAAGGAATAGATCTCTGAGATAATGAGATTGCTTATGATCTTTGCCCAAATAAATTCTGTTGTCCTTAGATTAGTTAAAGGAGAGAAATAGTTCATAGAATTGTAGATTTAGAACAAGAAAGATCATTTGGACCAGCTCCCTCATTTATAGATGAAAAAAAAAAAAAAGACATACAAACAAATGAATTGATTTACCCATGGTCAAAAAGTTCTCACAGGTGACTGAAACCCAGATTCTCTTCCCATGATCTACAATATGGCATCATTAGCTTTACCAGATCATATTTATTTAGCATTTGGGCAAAGATTTATTAAAATATTATAAATTATTATAAAATATTATGCCAAAGATTTCATGGCACCTTTTTGGGAAAATACAAAATCTTTTATAAGCATAACAAACTATAAAGTAGTCATGTTTTTCAAGTGAAATCTCATGTTTTCAGGCTGGCATTCAATGCTCTCTATAATCAGTTTCAACCTATTTTTCTGACTTACTTTACAGTGTTTACATTTGGGAATCTTATACCTGGAACAAAATAGACTGTTATTCCCCATTACATTTAGAGGCATTATTAGCCTCCTCCTTTTGTTCATACTTCTACATCCAAGTGGAACACTTCTTCATCTCCCAACTCTGCTTCTCAAAATCCTATTCATCCTTCAATACTCCTTGATGAAATCTTTCCTGATACATCCAAGTAGAAGTGATCCTGACTTTCTCTAATGGAACCCAAGAGTTTTTAGTTTATGTCTTGCCCTTCCTCTATAAGTAGAACATAAATTGAGGACAATTCATTTTTATCTTGTAATCCTTGCATAGAGCCTTATACATAATAAGACTTAATTAATAAATATTTGCTGAATTGGATTGAATTGAACTTCCTAATATTGAATGAGTAAGCTCCAAGAGGGCAGGAACCATATATTACTCACCTTCTCAGTTCCTAACATAAATATTTAGGAATGGGAATAGCTAATGGGAGAGTTTAGTGGGGTGGATAATTGTGAAATTACAAATATTGCTCTGGAATGAAATGTAAGATCAAAAAGTTTCAAAAGGTATTTTCCTTTTTTAATTGTGTTTTGTTTGGGATGATTTAAAACAAAGCTGTTAAATAGCCTAGAAATAATGTACATTAATTCATGTGTGACTAATTAAAATTGACCATATCGCTAAATTATAGCATCCCTATATTCTCATAAACTAGTGCCAAAGTGAGCTCTCATCCTCCCAATTCTGCTGGCTGGCTTTGGATCAAATACTTTATGATGTGACATTTCATAATGGGAATGTCTCCACTATGCCAAACAACCACTCTGAGGATCGCTTCAAAGGATCGTGAGACAACACTGTGTTTCAATGGCTCCAGATTTACTACTTTAGTGGAAATGTTTGGAACTGAATAATAACATAAGAATTTAAAGGTTCATTTTCAACGTATTTCCGTACTTATTTCTTTTACCTCATTGCTACTTTGTGAGATAAGTGAGATGAGAGGGTACTTTTTACTCTTTTTGACAGAAGGAAAAATCAAGGTGCAAAAGCTTTGGCCAAGATTGCATAGTCATTGATTGTCAATGAAGTCTGGAACTTAAGCCTCTGGATGTCCACTGAAGGATCTCTCCAGTGGCTCAGATGCCTTTCTGATTCACCTGGGCTTGGTTCCCTTCTGCCTCTCCTCCTACAGAGCTCGCCCTAGAGAACTCACACTGACCTGAGTTGCTGAATGAGATCTTCTCCTTCCTTGATGACGTTGAGTGTGGCATCTAGAGTGGCCGTCTGCTGCTGTTGGAACTGCTTGATTAGTTCCTGGACAGCATCCACCGAGTCTGCGCACACATCTTCCAGCAGTTCCTTCTGCAGGTCCTCCATCCATGTCCACAACTGGCAGGAAAGGTAAGAGGGAATTAGAGAAAATGGGGAGTTGGTGTAAGGATGAGGAAAAAGAAATCCTACTAGATTTATCCAATCCACCTTCTTCCAGCCAGAGCAATATCCCACACGGCCCTCCACCTTGACTACCTCCAATTTATCCTGTATTAAACCTTTTTTGTATGTAATTGCTGGCATTTTTATATCCCCCAATTGTTTGTGATCTCTTGGAGAGCAAGATTTGTCTTTGCTTTCTATTATATCTTCAGCTCTTAGCAAAGTGTCTGGTACATAGTAGGTGCTTGGTAAAAGCTTGTTGACTGCTTGGACTTTGATGATTTTTCATTTATGTATTTCTACTATAAAGGGATCACTGGAAAAAGTTGCCATATGTTGAAGATTAAAAAACAAACAGATAGACTGATCACCTTTGGACTGATATTGCTGTTCAATCATTTAATTTGTATCTCTTTGTGACCTCATTTGGAGTTTTCTGGGCAAAGTAGTGAAGTGGTTTGCCATGTTCTTCTCCAGCTCACTTAACAGATGAGGAAACTGAGGCAAACAGGATTATACAGCTAGTAAGTGTCTGAGGCTGCATTTGAATTCAGAAAGTTGAATCTTCCTGACTCCAGGCCCAGCACTCTCTCTACAATGTCATCTAGCTGCCTGGCCCCTCAGCACATGGTAGGAATTTAATTAATAATGTATTCACTAACTGACTGACTATACCAATAGGCAAATTTATGGTTAAAAATACTTTTACTTATATCTCCTCATTTAAATCACTTGCCAGAGATAATATGGAAGGGATAATAGTAAGAAATTAATAATAACTAATATTTACATAGTACCTACTATATGCCAGGCACTGAGCTAAGTACTTTACAAATATTATCTCATCATATCCTCACAGCAATCCTGAGAGGTAGATATTATTATTATTCCCATTTTACAGTTGAGGTATTTGAGACCAACAGAAATTAAATGACTTGCCCAGGTTTACACAGCCTAGTACATGTCTGAGCTTGGATTTGAACTCAGGACTTGCTGAATCTAGCCCTGGTGCTCTATCCCCCTGTACTACCTAGCTGCCATAAGGGATTCCCAATCTGACCAAGAACTGAGCTAGGTAATTTCTCAATTCCTAATATTCTATGGTTCTAAATTGGACCATGTGAATATTGTTCCCACTTTACAGATAAAAGCAGCTGAGGATGAAGGACTTTAAGTGACAGTCCAAGGTTACAGGAATCTCACTAAACCATAGCAATGAGCCTAACTAACACAGTGCTTTCTATGAGTCAGGTAGTGTACACCACAAAAACCTGATGAATGAATGAGTTTGCTGTCTGGTTTGACATCAGGGTGCATTAATTATTTGTAAGCCAAGGGCTCCATCAGGAGGTTAATGAGTGATACAGCTGAGACCTCAGGCCCAGCTCTGGAAATCTGCTTCTCAAATTCAGCTTAATTTAGCACAAGCAAGTACCAAGAGCCTCCAGTAAAGACTGAAGGGTAGATGAACAAAGCCAAGGTGACTTGCCCTGGAAAAAAAAATCCAGGTAAGACTTAGAATAATGATAATCTTCACATCTCTTAAGGGTTACTAGGAGCAACTAGGTAGAGTGTCGGCCCTGGAGTCAGGAGGACCTGAGTTCAAATCTGATCCCAGACACTTAATACTTCCAAGCTGTGTGATTCTGGGCAAGTCACTTAACCCCAATTGCCTTGCAAAAAAAGTTACTACATATTTGGTGTCCATCTGGGGTAAATGCAGATAAAATGAATTTAAGATACTTCAGAAAGGACTTAGTGAAGGCAAAAAAAAAAAATTGATGGGAAATTTCCCTCCATATATTCTCTGATACAACAACAAAGGCTTTCCTGGTGTTCCTGTGTAAGACATTCCATCTCCTGATTCTATGTATTTTTTATTTTCCTGTTATACCTCTCCCCCACCTCCCCACCTTTATACCTGGAATGCCCTCCCCTGAGTTGCAACTCACCTGTATTCTACAGGAGGCCTTTTCTTTCCTTTCCCTAAAGACCTTTCCTCTGAGCTTACCTTCCATTTACACTATTTATATCATCTGTGCACATATGTGTGTATATACATATGGATATTTATATATTTGCTCTCTAATTAGAATTGAAAATGGGGACTATATTTTTGCTTTCCTTTGAATATTTCCATTGCTTAATGCAGCAGTCAGAAAAGGAATAAGCAAAGTGACAATTAAAAAATAGTAACAACAAAACCAGAAAATTACCTAAACATTTTTTAGTTTAAGTTAAATTTTAAAAAGTAAATCAATCAAAAAATTAAATTTTAAAAAAGGAAAAAAATAACCCAAGATAACTACAACCATGATGAAATTATCTTTGAAGAAAGAAAGAAAATCACAGGCAAACATGCTCTTTAATAAAGCATCAGGGGTCAGTAAGCTCCTCAAGATTTAAGTAATGCTTGTTGATTAACCAACTTGACTCTTTTATGACAGGTGAGGTAGAAAACTTGAGCCTTAGCTGATTTGGATTAATCAGTCTTTGGGACAATTTCTTTTCCTTATAGAGAAAACAAAAACAAAAGAAAACAAAAGGAAACAAAAACTACTCTTTCTTACATAGCTCTGTTTGTAATGGCTCCTTCCACACTAGATTATCTGCTATGAGTCTCTCTGCTGAGGTAGGCTGTTGGTCCTTGAAAAAACAGTTATTCTGCCCATGGGGGTCTTTCTTTCTAGCATGGTAGAACCAGCCAGAGTTTATATTGCTCTGATACTCAATGGCCTTGAAGAATCCAGAAGCATCTCTACATCACAGTGAAGGACTGGATGAAGTGCCAGTGGAGGCTGCTCTAGTTTTGTTATTGTTGAATTGTTTTAATCATGTCCATCTCTTTGTGTCTCCTTTTGGGTTTTTTGGGGGCAAAGAAACTTCTTTCTCCGTTCATTTTACAGATGAGGAAACTGAGGCAAGCAGGGTTAAATGACTTGTCCAGGGTTCTACATCTAGGAAGCATCTAAGGCTAGATTGAATTCAGGAAAATGAGTCTTCTGGACTCCGGGCCCAACACTCTATGTCCTGTTCCACCTAGTTGCCTAGTATTCTTAGCCTGCCAAGGTTTAATTAGAATATTCCACGTTTGGCTCCCCAAAAGATTGATGAGACCATACCTTCCCCTCCTTTTCTATACAAGTATAGAGTTTGTAGGTATGGAACATTGCCTACATTGTCTAATTTTTTCCATGGCATTGATTGATATTGGTGTTTTTTTTTTTCTTTTTCAAAAAATTATTTTTTTAAAATGAGTGCCACTCAGGGAGAAGTAAAGATACAGAAGAACTTTAGCTGACATTAAAAACAAAAGATATTAATAACATTTATTTTAAAAGAGCACATTCCTAATACACATACCAATAAAAATTTCTCTGGTAGAAATTTCTTAACAAAAAAGCTAAACTTAAGTAAAAAGTAAATTTATTTTAAAGAACATTTTAAACACAAACTCTCTACTACATTTAGGTATCTTTCTTTTACACACATACTTCTTATGTAGGTATATACATACATAAATATATACATGTGTATATATACCTATACATATATATATGTGTGTGTATATAGGCACACACACACACATACACACACACACACACACACACACACACACACACACACACACATAAATAGCCCTAATTTTCCTAGCCCTAATTTTAAATACTAAGGTAAGGAACCTCTGTCTTCCATGTCAGATGTGACTTTTGGCCTAATTTCAAGTGGCCTGTGGGATGAAGTTGTTCTAATTACTGCTGCTATAATCAAGACAATAATTTTCTCCAAGGACTGGGAAAGTTGCTATTGTACTGAATGAAGCTTTATACTCCCTGTTCTTAATTTTAAAAACAGGTGAGTGAGATGTTTTATGTCTCCCAGCTTCATTTTCCTTGCATAAGATATTCCATCTCTGGATTTCATGCCTCTCCTTCAAATCAGCTCCAACCTTTTTGCCGGAGGCCTTTCCCCTGATATAGTATTTTGCATTTTGCTTACCTCATTAGAATGTAAGACCCTTGAGGGCAGAGATCACATATTGTCTTTCTTTGTATCTCCAACTTAGCTTAGTACCTGGCACATAGTAAGGGCTTAAAAATATTTATTGATAGGTGTCTTAACAGACAGACATGATTCTCTATGGAACAGGGAGGTTAGTGCTTTTCTGAATCAGTGTTAAATTTTGCTGAATAGTCCTTGTCCTGCTAAGGCCAAGTAAAACTTTTTTTCTTATGTATCAGACACATAGTCTATATGTATCTCATTTAAATTTTCAGTCCTAAGCATGGCTTCCAAGACCAGCCTGATTCTGGCCCAGCCTCCAATAGCTGACTAGCTTGGGTCTGGCCCAGAACAGCAATCATTATGTTCTTACTCCCCCTCTATCTAATAGACTCAACCTTGTCTATCTGAATCCTCTAGAACAAGCTTACTTTGCATTTTACCAAAAGCAAATATGCTCTCTCCTGTTGCTTACTGGCTAGTTTGCAGAACCTCTATTAATCCCTTTTGGGCAGATAGATGGTGGTGGGCTTGGCGTCAGAAACTCATTTTCCTGAGTTCAAATCTGGCCCCAGACATTTCCTAGCTGTATAACCCTGGGCAAGCCACTTAATCCTGTCTTCCTCAGTTTCCCAAATTGTAAAGTGAGCTGGAGAAGGAAATGGCAAACTGGTCCAGTATCTTTGCCAAGAAAGTCCCAAATGGGGTTACGGAGAATCAGATGTGACTGAACAACAATGAAATAAATCCCTTTTATTCTAGATTATAACCCTGGTATTGCCTCAGCAATAGACTTACACTACTAAAAGAGAGGAATTTTTCCTTCTATCCATTCTCCCCACTCTCCTCTCCCTGTCAGTGTCTGTCCTTCTAGGTAGTACTCTTCTGAGTGCCTGCTTGTCCAGAGCACAATGCTACAGTATTGAGGATCATATCAGCTCTCATGAATCCAAATTGATGAATCTCAAGTTTATTTGTCCAGGCTTAGCCTTTTTCCTAGCTGTGTGACCTTGAGCAAGTCTTTTAATCCTGTTTGCCTCAGTTTCCTGTAAAATGAACTGGAAAAGGAAATAGCAAACCATTGCAGTATCCTTGCCAAGAAAATTCCCAAATAAGGTCACGAAGACATGACTGAAAAACAACTGATCTCCTATCTTCTATATTCTCAATTAGACACAAAGTGTATGTCTTGTAGACATCGTAAGCTCAATGTATACAAAACAGAACTTATTATTTTGCTCCTAAACTTACCCCTTTTTTGACTTCCCTGTTACTGTTGAGAGTACTACCATTCTCCCAAATACACAGACTTTCCACGAGTCATTTTTATTCCCTTACTCTACTCCCATATAGAATCCATTGTCAAATCCTACTGTTTGTATCTTTATAGCAGCATTCTCATATACTGCCTTCTTTCCTCTGACACTGCTACCATGGAGGGGCAGGCCTTCGTCCTTGGTCTCTAGCCTCAAGCTTCTTCCCATTTCTCCACTCTACTGTCAAAGTGATCCTCCTAAAGGGATTTTGACTAGGAAACCCCCTTATTCAAGCAATTCTAACAATTCCCCTTTGCCTCCAGGATCAAATAGAAAATCCTCTGCTTTGCTCCTTCCCATCTTCCTAGAATTCTTATATTTTACATCCTTCCCAGAGACACTGGCTTCTTTAGTGTATTTTGGATAGGACTTTATCCTGACTGGGCACTCCTCCTGGCTGTCCCCCTTGCTGGAATTCTTCCCTTCTTATCTCTCCCTGCTGGCTTCTCTGGCTTCCTTCAAGTCTTGACTGAAGTCCCCCCTTCTGCCAGAAGCCTTTTCCAGTCCTCCATTATCTCAGTGCCTTCCTTCTGAGATTATTTCCAATTTATCCTTTGTATATCTTGTTTATACAAATTGTTTGCATGTTGCCTCACCCCATTAAACTGTGAGTTCCTAGAGAGGACAAATTGGTTTTTTTTGCCTTTGTGTAGCCCAATGCTTAGTACAGTGCCTGAAACTTAAGAGGTGTTTGATAAATGTTTGGTGACTGACTGACCCGATTCCATATTCCAGACCTATCCTGAATCTCTTATTTGTCATAACCTATATCAAATTAATCATATTTTTGATAAGGGAGAGAAAGAGAGAGGGGAGAAAATTTGGAACACAAAAAATGTGTTTTAAATGAATCTTTAAAAATTGTTTTTAGTTACATAGATAAAATACTAAATTATCAAACAAAACAAAAAAAAAAAACCTCACTTTTCAGGTGTTCCTTTTCTCAAGGATCCTAAATACTGTTGCTTGCTATTCCTCCTTCTCCTATTATTACTACTACCACCACAACTATTACTTCTAGCACTAGGACTACTACTACTACTATTACTAGATAGCTGGTAATTATACCAGCTTTAAAGTTTATAAAAAGCTTTACACATGTGATCACATCTGATCATTGAGACAACCCTGTGAGATAGATACTATTAATCCTATTTTACAGATGCAAAAATAGTCAGAGATGTTAAATGACTTGGTCAGAGTTACACAGCTAGGAAATGTCTGGGGCAAGTTTTGAGTTTGTGTTTTCTTGACTCCAATCCAAACATTCAATCCACTGTGCCATCTAGCTGCTAGAAATGAATCCATGCTGATATATTGATGTCTTCTAAGAGATGCTTTATCTGCTTCCAGGTAAAGATTGGGTTGAAGAGCAGCCTCAATCCCAAGAACACTACGTGTTTTAGGCAACACTTAGTTTGAGAGAAGAACATTTTTAAGCAGGTCAGACTTCCCTGGCCCCTCAAATCACACTCTAGGGAAACCTGACCCTGATAATAGAACCAAAATATCTAAGAACAGGCAGCCTGCAGTGACCCACTGCCCTAGAATCGTGCTGTAACCAAGACTTTGCAAGTCAGCAGATGTGAGAAGGGAAGGGAAGAGAAGGGAGGGGTTGGGGAAAAGAGAAGTCAAGCTTTCTCAGAAGACAAGCCAAATGTAGCTTGTTGTGAACACAGCTAAACAGACTAAGGGTGACTAAAAAAGGGGAAGGCACATTTTGTTTCCCAAATTTAATCTAGTAATTGGCAGTTACATTTGTGAAGAATTGACAACCATAACACAGATCTACCAGTTGAGTCTTTCACATCTGTGCTGAAATTATTAATTTGTCCCCCACCTTCATACCAGAGGAAAGAAAAGTCTTCTCCTTTCTACCCCATCCCCTAACACCCACAGCTAGCAAATGAATATTTATGAAGAGATTGTTTTCTCTCCTTTGGTCTCAGCCATCCGCTTTCATTTCTATGATCAGTGGCTATGTCTTCAGTGATGGAGACAGAGGATACATCTGGTTTGTTTCTGAGATCATCAGCTCACTCACTATTTTTGGATTTCTTCACCTTTGGAAGTTTGATTCAGCTCACACTCTAGGATTTATTTCCTTCTTTTCTGCCAACTTGATTATCTGGAAGCTGAAATCGTCAGGAAAGGGAGGGAAGGGAAGGAGTTGGGGTGGGGTGCAGCAAAGAATTGGTCAGAGAGTGAAGACTGAAGAGAAAAACCTACAAGCAAGGAAAGAAAGGGAAAAGGGCCATATTTAATTAGGCTGCTTCTAAGAACCTAGGTTGGGTTACCTTTTGGAGGGATTTATTTTGGCATTTTTTAACATGCATTTTTATGTGTTTTTTCTTCTTTTTTAATTATTAAAGCTTTTTTATTTTCAAAACATATGCACTGATAATTTTTCAACATTGATTCTTGCATAGCCTTGTGTTCCAGATTTTCCCCTCCTTCCTTAACCCCTGCCCCTAGATGGCAAGTAATCCAATATGTGTTATACATGTTAAAATATTTAACATGTATTTTAAAAGACGATGCCCACACTCTGAATGGGTTTTTAAAAATAGCAGATTCTAAAGTTGCCATGGAAAAGGAGAAAAGAAAGAAAATAGGAACTAGGGAACCATTTTCCATACCTCCTCCCTTCCCTCACCCCCATCTCCGTCATTCTAGGCCAATGTCTCAGGCCACTGTCCTGACATTACTCCTTACCTGACCCTGTCTCACCAAAAGAGAAAATAGTTTGGGCTAAACCAGGCTCCAGATTATGAAAGGAAGGAAGGCTACTTTAAAAGCAGTCACACAATATGAATTGAAGGCTTGAATACAAAGGTAAGAGCATATACACTAAGAGATGACCTCCAAAGGACCAGAACTGTGGAATTAATAAACTATCCAATATGAATTTGGGTCACCTATCCCTGACTGGAAGGTTTTAATCTTTCAGCGCCTAAGGATCTCCAAGGATCCTCCAAGAAATCCTCTCACAAAACAATAATAGGCTTAATAGGATTAAGAAGTTATTTCAGAAAAAAAAAATTGCAAAAGAAATTAGTCTGGAGATTATCTTTATTTCATCCCTCTTCTGTGGCCACAACTCTGATCCTTATTAGACAGACCTTTGATTCAGTAAGAAGGAAAAAGTAATACTATAAATCCTGTTCTGGACAGGAAGGCTATATTAGGTCATTGGTGGAGATTTTATAACTCAATTTCCTTTAAAAAAATTTAAAATGACTTTTTTTTTTCTTGTTCAAGGGAAATGACAACATCTTGTAATTACATTCAACTGAACTCTTAATTATTGGAATTGGCTGAGAAAAGGAGAGTGCAGGTGATATGAAGCAGCCAATAATCCCAAAATGATTTCTATTTGACATAAGAACCGCAACTATTAAGTGGAGGATATTATCCACAAGAGATTATAACTGAAAAATTCCAGCAGAAAAGGATTAAGCACTTGACTTTAGTTCCTACAGCAGAAAAGATTCACAGGGAATTAAAAACAAAGCATCTTGATTTCTAGCATTTATCCCTAACTCCTACTGTGAAATTAAGCCGAAGTGGTACTTGATGGGGAGAGGAAGAACTGGACTATCAAATCTAGCTGCCGAATATTAGAGGAAGAGCCTCAGGTAGCCCCATCCAACCAGGAAAGGGGAATTTATTTAGTACTTACTATCTGCAAAGCAATGTGCCAACTTTTTGGGATGTAAAGAGAAAAACAAGACAGTTTCTCCTATAAAAGTGCTAACATTCTAATAGGGGGGAAACACACAAAAATGGATGAATGAAGGAGGCAATATGTACAGAGGTTTCTACTGCAGATCAGATAGCAAAAAAAGTAGAAGGCAATATTTCTTCTTTACTGTTTTTCCGCTGATAAAACTGAATGTGTTTCTCACATTCAATCATTTGACAGTGCCAATTTTGCCAGTCTTCAGGAACTGTGGCTGCTGAGGAGGCAGAGGCACTTGACAGATGGCATCTCTACAGGTATTTACTCCCAGGATTTCAGTAATGGGAAAGATAGGCTAAAAGTGGTAGGGGAAAGGGTTCTATGCACTGAATCTCATGCAACAGTCTCTAGCTTGCTAAAGACTTAACTAGTCAAGGGAACTATTATGTGGGGAAGGCAGTTCAGGTAAATTAGAAAATGGATAACCTTACTTCAGTATTACTGCTGGGAGAGAGAGTGGGGGTGCATTGGGTTTGGATTTGGTAGAAAAAAAGGATCATGGGAAACAATGGAGAGATAGAGTATTGATCCAGGTGAAATGATCACACTCCTCATATTCACTGAATAATTACTGTACTCAATTCTGATTATGGATAAGACACAGATACCATTCCTACTATTGGCAAGAAAGAGCTAGAACTGGCAGGAAGAGCTTGAACTCTCAGTATTCCTATTGACCAGTGATCAACTCAACCTGATGGGAGTATGAGCACCAATCCTAGAAATAAACATATCAGATCATAAGTTCAAAGATTTATACCATAGAGTTCAATCCTAAATTTTGCTGTTAGGTAAAAGCCCAAATCCACATGTCTTCACTAGAGACACTGTAAAAATCTGGAAACTTGCGAATTTTTTTAAACAGGGAATTTGTAGATAGGACCTTTCATTCATAGTTTTACAGCAGGCAAAGGATAAAATAGCATTAATGGAGTGATCAAAGTGTGGCCTTCTACCAGGCCTGTCAAGCCAGTGTCCACCCTGGATAATCTTCACAACCAGCTTCCTTTGTTTCTGCTTTCTAGCACTGCCAGAGAGAGGAACAAACTGGGCAGATCTAGCTCAGAACAGTCATGATGTCAAGTTCCACAGGACATTTGCTGCTGCCTGACACTCCCTTCCATAATCTCTCATCATGACTGTTTAGGAATCTGCTCCTAGAGGATGTTCCAAATCTCTCTGTTCTTCTTGAGTCCTCCCTCTTCTCTCCTCTTTTATGCTTGACAGATAATTTTTGCCTCTTATTTTATTCAATCGTTCTTAGGATTTGGAAGTGTCCAAAGTTACATAGATTATAAGTGATAGAGCAAGGCATCAAGCCTCTCATTCCATATTAAGTGTTCTTTTCATGAGACTACATAATTTTTGACTAGAGGTTAACTTGCTTCAGATTTCTCCATCTTTCAATGGTTGTATGTGCCTGTATGTTCTCCAGCTGATTCATGTCTTCCCTAAATTCACCTATATTCTTCCATCCCTCTCCCATCTCCACGTCTTTGTTTGTACTGTCTCCATGTCTCCTTAACCCATTTCTGTCTACTGAATCCCTGCCCACTTCAGCTACTGTCTTCAATGTGAAGCCTTCATTATGGTTCCCTACATGAAAGTGATGTTTTCCTCTCACTCCCTTGTATCATAGTTAAAATTTCTACACATGTCTTTTCTGGTAGGTTATAAATTTCTTGGCATGAAGTTCTCTATCATTTTTATCTTTGTATAATAAGTACATTGTATAGTACCTTGCATATGTTAGGCAAATAAATATTTGGCTGAATTGAATTAAATTGAATTTTAATTCCCTTTCCCTGTTGCACATAATGCTAGCATACAGTAAGTACTCAGTAAATATTTTTTGAGTGGCCTAGTTATCCAAAAACAAAAACAGGGATTCTTATCTCAGGTCCATTATTCTGGGAAACCACGATAAGGCTCTTTGACCATCTATAAAATGAGTCTCATTACCATTGATCCTGCCTACTTCACACAAAGATAGTGAAATAGGCTCAAGATCTTTAGAGAAGGGATGGCTTAAAATTTTATAATTATAATATTCTTCTTATTATAAAGAGGTTAAGTTATTTATCCAAAGAACCTCCATAAGTCTGAGTCCTAAGATGAGAAGCAAAGGAAATCTCGGTTAAGGGGATCTCCTGATCTTGACTGCAATAAAATTCAAATCTATTGAAAGAGAACATACTGAAAAGACTCTGAAAGATTAAACAGCCATATAAGATGGTACTTACTTAATAATAATATAATGTTATTAATAATATATATGTAATATATATAATAAATATATATTTACATATAAATATAATATATATAAAATATATTTTAAATGGTTGATACTCTAATTGGTCTTCTGAATCATTAGTTGTCAGGAGGAAGGAGTACTAGTGGGACTGGTGACTGTTTAGGAAAAGTCTGAACACTTTATCCTCTTGCCTCACAAAGTTTCTTTAGGATACAGTTCAGGCATTATTTTCTGCTTAAAGCTTTTCCTGACACACCTCCCCCAATTGCTAGTGCCTTCCCTCCCACCTTGCATCAAACTACTTTTTAATATATTTACATTTATTTCCTTTATGCAGAATATATTTGTATAGGTCTTCATTATCTCCCCCATTAGAATGAAAGCTCCTTGTGGACAGGGATACTTTGTCCTAGCCTCCTCAGTACTACTAAAGTGCCTGGCATGTAGCAAGTACTTAATAAATATTTCATGATTGACGAACTCCCAGAAATCTCACTGATTTGGGAGTTAGGATTTCTCAGAGTTTTTGAGAGGCTCTTTCATCCATGCTTGCCTACCTCCTTGTCCACCCTAAATATCATCTTAGACAGATGCCAGATTCTTCCATATTTACAGGTTCCACAGAGGAGGATCTTCCACACATGCAGTTTTTATTGGGTTTCTCCTGAGAGACCCTTTGAGAAAACAGGGATAGGGCCTGAACCTATGATTTAACTGGGACAGGAAACTGTCCAATGAAGAAATTCCCTCTGCTATTGCAGGCTGGCACCTCCTTTACAAGGCATACTCTTAGAAAGTTGCCTAAATCCCTGAGAGATTGTGACCTGTCCAGGACCATGTGGCCAGTAGGTTTAAGAGGTGGGACTTGGACATAAACCTTCCTGGCTTTATCCACTATGCCACTTGTAAGCTACTTCTCCTAGGGGAAGAAAGTCCCTCTCTTCCCCCAGCCATATCCCTATTTTCCAATCTTTTCATTTCAGCACTTTCTATTCAAAATGAAAGGGATTCTGGAAGTCAAGAGTAGCCAATAGATAAAAGATAGAATGCAAACTTAGCAAGGCTTGAGATAAAAAAGGGAAAAATAGAAAAAGTATCTGGAATGATTTCTAGAAAGCTTCAGTTCTAGTCATTGCCTCTTTCTTTCTCAGTCACAATGTCCCAGCCATGATCATTGGACTATCACTCTCCTTCCTCATCTGTCCCATGCTTCAGGTTTTGAGAAAGTGAGAGAGAAAAGGGAAGAAGGAGAAAACTGAGGAAGAAAGGAGAGAAGAAGGGAAGAAGAGAGTTGAAAAAGAGGAGAGGAGAAAAGAAAGACAAATAAATGGGGGGGGGGGGGAGGGGAGGGAATTTAATGAACATTTTCTGTGTGCAAAGAACCGTGCTAAACATTGAGGATACAAATAGAAAAGTAAGACAGCTCCTTCTTTCAAAGAATTCATATGCTAATTCAGGAGACACATATATAAGAGTTTTCAGCTGAAAGTTAAATGGCAAGGCCCAGCCGTTCTTAGTGTGTCAATTTTGTGTCAATTCCATTAGTAGGAAGGAGAGAATGGAAGGCAAAGGAAAGAATACAAAAGGAGGGCAAGGAAGGAACAAAAGAAGGAACTGAACAGAAAGAAGAGAGATGAAACAGAAAAAGGATAAAAAAGGGAAGAAGGAAAGGGGGAAGAAAGAAGGAGGCAAGAAAAGAAAGAGGAAGGAATCCAAAAAGAAAAGAGAGTGAGATGAGGAACCAGGTTATCTGCACCTTCTGACAGACAAATGGCAGCATCTAATTAAAGCCAGAGAAGGAAGAAACAAAGCTGAGCTTCTCTCCCTCTTTGTCTCTTCTTCTCTCTTAGTTTTCCCTCTGTCTCTGTCTCTCTATCTATATGCTTCTTTATTTTTCTGACTCTGTCTCCCTCCCTCCCTTTCCTTTTCTCTCCTCTCTCTCTCTCTCTGTCTCTGTCTCTCTGTCTGTCTCTGTCTCTGTCTCTCTGTCTCTCTCTCTGTCTCTCTCTCTCTCTCTGTCTCTGTCTCTCTGTCTGTCTCTGTCTCTCTGTCTGTCTCTGTCTCTGTCTCTCTGTCTCTCTCTCTCTCTCTCCCCCCTTCCCTTCTGTATCACTTTCTGTCTTTATTTCTTTTTGTCTCTCTGTCCCTGTCTCTGTTTCTGTTTGTCTGTTTCTACTCTTACTCTGTCTCTTCCAACTCAAGCACTAGGACTCAAGAACACAAAAGTAGATTCTTTTCCAGGGACAAATCTTTGTGGGTATTGCCCCCTCCCCACCTTCCCCAACACTTGCACATACACACACTCCTGTACACCCACAGAATTACACACATAGACATTGCTTGCCCGTTGTTCCCTTATATGTGTTTTCCTTTTGGACAGACTTAAGATTGCAAAGAGAGTATGCATGCCTTTGGCTTCTGAGATCATCTTTGGGAATCAGGTGGGCTCCATGCAAACAGGCAGCCAGGCAGGAAAACAAGGATTAGAACTAATCCCATTGCTTTATAGATAGTCATCAGCCAAGAGGCCTTAGGTCTTAGGAGGAAAAGATGCAAAGTCAGCTTCCATGCTATCCCTTCTACATCTGCCCTGAGTATCTCCAGCTAGAAAACATTATCTTTTCATGTTTTATCCTGATAGGGAGCTTCTCTGATTTGCATTTCCCCTCAGAAAAACAGCCACAACCCATCTCTCCACTCCAACATTTAAAAAAACTGAAAATCAACTTAATTAAGTAGCTTTAATTCTTTTTTTTTTGTCCCGGGTAACAGTCACACATTAATTAATACTCCATTAAGATGAATTCCTGGGGGTAGTCGAGAATGTTTACACCTAATGAGTTCATCTGTCATGTGTGTTATTGCAAAAGATGGTAAATGAGCAACTGCACTGGCCATTTACTGGAGCTCTTAAAATTTCATATTAATCCGGGATGAAAGGCAAAGATGGGTTTGCAGTTTTATCTTCTTCCCTGGTGGGCCACTTCAGCCAAGAACATCACCTGAACCTTGGCTGCTTTCCAAGGTGGTCTATCCCTCTCAATTCATCCAGAGAGAGCACTAGCACTTCACAGCTGGATGGGACCTTGAGCAAGTGTCTTCCTCCCCTAAAATTCCTTATCCATAGAATGAGGGATTGAACTTGGATTTGATGAGCTCTCAGGTCCCTTCCAAATCTAATAACCTATGATTTTCTAGTCTATGCTTCAATCTCATGTTTGTCTCCTTTCCTCATCCCATACTCCATAGCCCCAACATTTAGACTTCTGGGCTTTTCCCCGACCATCGATTATTTGCTCAGAGTATATATAACCTCATTTTAACAACACCCTGAAGAAAACATCCTTAAGAAAGTTAAATCTCCTATTTAAAAAAAACAAAACACCATAGGACATCCTTTAAGATAAAAAATGATCATCTTTGGGGAGCACAGGATAACTGACTAAGAGGTTAAAGAGATGTTAGAAGTCATGAGATTCTAGAATCATAAATTTGGATCCAGAAGAGACCTCAGCAGTTACCTAGTCAACATCCTCTTTTTACAGATGAGAGATCAACTCAAGATCAACTCATTTGCTCACAAGTGCACAAATTTAAACCCAAACCCTCCAATTTCAAATTTAATTCTCTTTATACTCCACATACTCCATCCTCTTGCCTCTTTTCTTTAATGTAGATTGTAAAGATTGTTCTGTATCATATTTTCTTGCCTATATCAGTTAGAACAAAAAGCAGACCCATTTTTCTGCCTGCCTCATCTTTTTTCCACAAAATCTTCACTAATCCAGTGGATCTCCATCTTCTTCCTTCTGAAGAATATTCCCCTAGAGCAAAAGATCCTATGGATCCTCTATCCCCAGCTCACACTAGTCTCCTAACCCTCTCCCTAACACACACACACACACACACACACACACACACACACACACACACACAATCCAAAGGTTGCAAGTGCAGAAAGACCCTGGATTTGATGGGACCTCAGAAAGAGTACATGAGTAAATTGTGAATCCATGGCATCTGCAGCATGAATAGAAACATGACTTTTAACATGATATATATGTCACATTATAAACATAACTATTGCAAGAGACTGGTCCCTAAATCAGCTGAGGAACCCCACAGAGCTCGTATGACCCCAGTGTGCTCTTCTGTATGGGTGGACCCAACGCTATCCTCCTTGCCCTTTTGCCTTCTTACCTCTTTGGTGTGCGTATGAAAGGAGACAGACATGTCCAAGAGAAGCTTCCGCTGCTCCACCCGGCGCACGAAATCTTGGATTCGGACTTCCAGGTGCCGAGCTGCCTTGTAGATCTCCTCTGGGTCACATTCCCCAGTCTGTGCCAACTGCTCAGCTGCTTCTAGGAGCTTGTCTGCATTGGTGTATGTGTTCTGCAGGCAAACAGAAGTGGGGCACAGTCACTACCAGGACCCCTAGACTGAAGCCATCTCCCCTGCATGCTCCCTAGGCCACACCCCCAGCACAGAGCTTCCCGGAGCTTCAGACAAGAAAGGTGGGGAAAGCACTGGCTGTACCCTAAAATTGGCAGAAGAGGCACCTACCCACCTCAAAGCTCCCACACACCGTCTCTCAGTCAGCTAAGCAGCTTGCCTAGCTAATGAACACAACTGTGCACTTGCTATTTTTCCCATTCCTGGGATATCTCTGAGACAGAGCATCTCTTGAAAGAAACAAATGGACAGGAGGGAACCATGATACTCTTGATCCATTCCCCAGCCCCATTAGGAAGCCCCATCACTGCTGTCACATTTTAGGTTGAATCTCTAGGGTTCAAAATGCCCCCTCCAAAAGGACCGCCTGAGATCCTCTGGCTTAGAACCCCAGGAGCACAGTCACTGATCACTTTCTTCTTTCTTTTTCAAGTTCCTACAATGTCTGGCCCTTATCTCTTTTGGAACTAAGCTGTATCTCTGGAAGGACAGGAAGGTCAACAAAGCTGACCGTAAGAAGCATCCAGAACCTATGTGAGGAGGTGCAAAAATGGGATCTCCCTGTTTGCAGACACTTTGAGCAAGCAGCCAGTGATATTGCCTCTCTCACACCATGTCTCCACCCTCTAGTTTGGCCACGTGACATCCATCCTAGAGAGCAGTGACAAATAACAACAAGATTTCAACTTTCTGTTAAAAGAATAGGAAAGTTAAGCTATTGGGAACATTAGGTAACCTGAAAGTCATTTATATTGGTCTTTTGAAATCATTATCTGACTTTTCCCTAGTGGGTTTCCCGTTTTTACTAATATTGGCTCAGGCTAAATTTAAAAAAAGGATTTTCATTCCCTGAGCACATGGTGACTTACAGTTGGGCGAGAAGGTGGCCCAGATATACTTTCTTCCCTCTGTGTAGAAAAGCTCCAGTTTTCTGATGGTAAATGACCAATAAGTTTTGGTTGATTGGTGGATGCTGATGATGAAGTCTGGGTAAGAGAGAAGCTACTCTCTGATGTGAAAATGGATGTTTGAGAGCCAACTTTAATGTACTTCACTTGGCCCATGAAGATATAGCCCTAAATTCTCATGGTTCAGTTGAGGAACCATCAACTGTGATAGCTGGAAGGAACCTTAGAGGTCTTCAGATCATGCTGATGCATGATGAACTAGAAGGGACCTCAGAGGTGCTATAGCCCAAGCCCTTCATTTCACAGCTAAGGACACCGGGGACCAGAGAGACTTGTTAAAAGGCCTATATATTGTAAGTGATAGAATCAGGATCTGAATCGCAATCTTTTTTTCTGGTTTTTCCTATCCCCCTCCTCCTCCTCCTCATAATCATCATCAACATCAATCATCGTCATCATTTACATCATTTACAAAGAGATCTAAAGTTTACAAAGAGATCTAAAAAAATATTAACTTGTTTGATCCCTACAATAACCAAGGAGGGAGGTGCTATTATTATCCTTATTCTGTTGATTAGTTATTTTTTCAGTGATGAACCCACTTGGGATTTTCTTGTCAAAGTTTAACATTTCCTTCTCCAGTTCATTTTACAGATGAGAAATCTGAGGTAAACAGGATTAAATGATTTGCCCAGGGTCACACAGCTAGGAAATATTTGAGACTAGATTTAAATTCACAAGGTTGTCTTTTTGACTTTAGGTCCAGCACTCTATCTACTGTATCAAGTAAGTGCCTACATCCCCATTTTATGTCTGAGAAAATTGAGGTACATAGAGTTTAAATGGGTCATAAAGATTTGTAGTATGAGATTTCCTTAAGTTACTCTCAGACCATTTTCCATGAAACACTTAGGGAATTGCAAACAATCTTGAAGTTTTGAAAAATGGCAAGCTGGAAAATGCTTGTTTGTCCAAGGATTGCTGGGGCTATATGTATTTGAATGGCACTTTACCCATGCAGAATAAGTTTATGGAGATTCCCATAGTACAACTTTCTCATTTTGCAGATGAGGAAATCAAAGATTAGGGAGGAGTGATTTGACCAAAGTTATATGCATTGTAAATGGCACAATTTGTGTTTGAATTTAGATATTTTAAACTCAAACCCAGTGGTCTTTCCAGCCTACTATACTGCTGGTCTATTTTTTTGAGTAGGCCACATTAATATTCCCTCTTCCAGCCCTGCAGTATACCTTCAGGCAAAATACATTGATTGGACTTAATTACATCTCATCATTCTTTCTTAGTACAATAGGCCGATTGTTTGGGGCAGGTCCAATCTGAGGGTGCAATGAGACCTTTAGGTAGAGATAGCAGCAAGTTGGAAGTGTGCAAGATCCTAGAAGCAGAGATAAAGATTTGGTCATCATCTACAGAAGAGTGTAATTGAAGCCAGGAGAGTGAATAAAATCATTCAACTGGAGACTTATTTAAAGCTCTCCAAAATCAAAGAGCAAAATGGATCTAGTTGGGGATAGATTATGCTCAGCATGAGGAGCCTGTGAATTTTCCATGTTTGTAATATGTAACTAAGAGAGAGAGAGAAGATGTGGAGAGAGAAAAGAAGAGTATCAAGAATGGACTTTAGGAAAGAATAGAAATTTGAGTGTTAATTGTTATAGAGAGTTCTGAATCTTGAATAAATCCTGAGTTTGAAAGAGACTTCCAAACATCATCTGATCCTACTGTCCATACCCACCAGCATCTGTTTCTCTGTCCCTGTCTGTCTGTTTGTCAGTCTGTGTCTATCTATCTCCCTTCCCTTCCCTCTCCTTCCTCCTTCTCTCCCCTCTACACTTTTGGAAAATTGTAGTACCCAAACCCACACAGATGATTCTATCTCTTATCCTTATCAGCCCCAGTAGATCCAGCCTGCTGAAGTAATTTGGTACTGACATCTAACTAGCCCTCCTTGCTACAGTCCTCAGCCACCTGCTTTTTGTTTTGTGCTCCGTAGAGATACAGAACATTTATGAATGACATGTCTCTGCACTGTAGAAGACCTCCTGTCAACATGAGCCTGCCTCCAGCCTCCCTGTACCAATCCTCCTCTTTCTCAACAGAAGACACATTTTGAGGGCTCAGGAACCAGTGGGAGACAGGCGATTATTAGGGAGCTCATTAGTGAATTAAAAACTCATGTAAATGAATCTCCATTATTCTCTGGTCAAGTGCCCAGGCACTTAGTGCAACATAGCCATTGAGGCCATTTATGCTTCTCTTTATCCCTCTGAGGGAAAGTGGCCAAGTTCTCAAGCTCCCCCAATTCTTAGGGTCTGCATTCTGGGTGGGGGAAGCAGAAGGAATGAGGTTTGGGAGGGGCTTGCAGAATTCCCAAAGGCAATAACATTGGGGACATATGGGCTACTGGAGTCCGGAGCACTGAGAGAAACTCTCCCCTGCACAGATACATGGAAATCCATTCCTGCAACTCAGTTATTCTGTGTAATGAATCTGGGGGCTACATTTGGAAAAAGTGGGGATTATCTAATTTGGATTTCCTCAGCTAGCACAGCTCACCCAACTGGGACAAAGGCACAATGAAGAGAAGAATCACTTAGGCAAGAAGAATATAACTCCAAAAGAACAAAAAGGAAGGCAGGTGTTGACTATGGACTTAAAAAACAAATGAATGGCATGTAAGCCATATACAAAACATAAGGCAATTGAAGAGATCTGGCCTTTGGTATATATTCAGCCAGCAGTGGGCTTTGCTAAAGCTTGTTTGAATTTTTATTTCTCTAAATTTCTCATTTTATTTCTTGTTTCTTTGCCACTTTCTTGCCTGACACCTTACCATTTCAAAACTACCCTCTGCCCCCTACTCCCTAACCAATTCACAATCAAATGGATACTACTATTACTCCTGGAAAGGGTGTATCAATCTATCCCCCTTACAGCTTCTTTCACCATCCCTATTAACTTTCCAGGTCCATATAACCCTTCTTGTTCACCAATCCCTTCCATGGGTGGTCTGGTATTAGAATGTAAGCTCCCTGAGGTCAGATATTGTCTTTGCTTTTGTGTTTGTGTTCCTATTCCTTGACACACGTAAAGACGCAATACATTTTTAAAAATTAATTCATTCAGAGAATCAATAAAACTTGTTATGAAAAATGTCATTCGCATCCAGAGAGAAAACTATGAAGACTGAATGGATCAAAGAATAAGTATTTTCACCTTTGTTGTTATTGTTGTTTTGATAAGTTTTTTCCTCATGTTTTTCCCACTTTTGATCTGATTTTTCTTGTTCCGAAATTATGAATATGGAAATAGGTTTAGAAGAATTGCATGTTTAACCTACATAGATTGCTTGCTATCTTGGGGAAGGGAGGAGAAAGGGAGAAAAATATGGAACACAAGGTTTTGCAAAGGTGAATGCTGAAAACTATTGTCTCATGCATTTGGAAAAATAAAATACTATAAATAATAAAAAAATAAAGTTAATATTGAATATTTAAAAGTTTGGTGTAGGTATTATACTTTTCCTAACCATTCAGCACAGATCTAATGTGGTCTTCTATCATCTTATTTTTCTTCTTAATCTATAACAAGATAAAACATTTTTTGACTGTTTTCCTGTTTGGGAGTGGCAAATTCTGTCACTTCTCAGTCAAGGCCAGTTGCCTATCTAGAAATATCCTGGCTCAGTGAGAGACCTTTTCTTCCATTGAATGAACTGGGGATATGTTTAAAACAAATGTATTAGACAAGTTGAGGAAGTGGAAATAAAGTTTGCAAAAGCTCCCAAGAGCATTCAATTACATCTTTAAGGAGTGTCTAGACTAGTATGCATGGCATATAGTAAGTGCTTAATAAATGCTTACTCAATAGCTGAAGAATATGTTCTTGCTTCACACTCAAGAAAACCATTTAGCTCATTTTCTATGTGACTATGTGACACCAGGAAGATATGTCTTTTAAATCATTTATACTAGGAATTTTTATCTGTGGATTCCTGGATCTTCCAAAAGGGTCCCTGAACAAAATTGAGGGGGTGGGACCATAACTATAAAATGTTGCATATGGTGTGAGACTTTTCTGATGTTTAATTGATGCTGATTAACTTTTTTTTTTCTCTCTCTCAATCTTTAATGCAAAGGAAGACTGCTAGATAAGGAATAGCGGAAAGGGTACATTCAGAAATAAACATAATGTAAAAATAAAAGCCGTCAGTCAAACTTTTTTAAAGAGTACCTGTCTGTACCTCGATAAAATAAGATAAATATCTAGGTCAAATATTTCCCAGGTAACAGAATGGAAACATCATAGACTTTGGAGTCAGAAATCCTATGTTCAGATTTCAGCTGTGCTGTTTACTAGCTATTTGACTACAGGAAAACAATTTGACTTCTCTGGACCTCTCCTAATTAATAAAAAGATGCAGAAGGATTATAGATAACCTCAAAAGTTATTATGTATTCTAATATTCAATGATCTTTTATAAGTAGGTAAAATAAGGGCTTGTCCAACTCCACATGAGGATAACTAGTTCCAAAGTTGGGAGCTACCTGAACAAATCTTCAGTGAGAACCAAAAGAAACCAGAATAGAAGCAAAGAGGAACACAGGTGATTTAGGGTCAAGATCCTTTCTGAACTTAAAAGTTAGCCTTATTACAATGCTGTAGCAATTGTATAACTTTTCTATAAATAGAAGACAGCTCATTTTTTTAAAAAATCACAGCTTTTTTTTCCCTGCTAAGTTATATTTTTCATGCAGTCTGTCTTCATGGGTTTAAAAATGTTTTTAAGTTTTAGAAATTTATGCAGGAAGTGAAGTGACCTTTATCTGTTCCTCTTACAGAATCCCTTGTTCTCTCAATCTCCTTTCTTTTAAATATTATCCTTCAGAGATGCTTTGAGAGCTTTGAATTTTGGTTTCAGGTTGTAGACAGGAGCTACATAAAGTCTTAGATGAAGAAGAAAAGGGACAGGTAAAAGATATTATCTTAGTTGAGAAATAAAATAATTTAATATGAGAAATAATATATAAATGTAAAAATAAATAAAATATATAATAATAAATGTAAACATATTAGTGTCATAAATATAATAATTTTACTCCAATGTAAAATCATTAAGTTTGAATTCTAGGTTTCCTGGAATTCTTAGGAGTAGTCAGTAGAGCATTGGAGACCTAAATTCAAATCCTGCCTTAGTCACTTGCCCTCTTAAGTCTATGTTTTCTCACCTATAAAATAAGTGTTGACAATCATCTCCAAGGTCCCCTTCAGCTCTAAACTTATGCTCTCTTGATACTGGGATTTAACAGTAACTAAAACCAAGTGTTACTGTATTCTGCTCTGATCAGGTTACATCTATAGAATGAGCTAGAGGAGGACATGGCAAACCATTAGAATATTTTTGCCAAGAAAATCCTGAATGGGGTCATGAAGAATTGGACAGGACTGAAATAACTGAATCACAACAACAAAAGCCACCATTTCTGTAATTCCTGGTCTTTATAAAGTTGCCTAGAACATTACGAGAAGTCACTTGCCCAGTCAGAACCATTGTGCATCAAAGATGGGACCAGGGTCTTTCTGGTTTCTAGAGTGGCTCTGACTCCATGACAACATATCTCTTTGATCCCATGTGGATCCAAGAAGAGATGGACTATATATAAGTTGTCCAGGAGATTTTGGCTCATTATACAGAAAAAAAAAACACTTTCCAATGAGTCAAACTGTCAAAGTAATATGGGGTTGCCTTGAGAGGGAGTTAGTTCATTGTGCCACACTAAAGATACTTTGGGGATAGATTTTAATTTCTATCATTTATTTTTTCAAAATTCTGGGCCTGAAGTCAGGAAGTTCAAATCTGAATTCAAATCTGGCTTCAGAACTTTATTAGCTATATGATTCTGGGTAAATCATTTAATAATCTCTATTTGCTTCAGTTTCCTCTTCTATCAAATGGGGCTAATGAAAGCATTGACCTTCCAGGGTTGTGGCAAAGATCAAATGAAATAATAATTATAAAACTTAGCACAATGCCTGGCACATATTAAGTGCTACATAAATGTTAGTTGTTGTCATTATTATTATTTATATTTCCTATCATCCATATCCCTCCTATTCCTTAGTTATCCTTTAAAACAAATAATAAAGATTAAAAAGAAGTAGAGGTAAAAAAATTAATGTTGATCAATAAATCACAAAGATTGATGTTAAATATAACATTCCACAATCACAAATGTGACTTCTGCAAATGAATGGAGGAAAGGTATCTTCTCATATGTCTTCTATGTGGTCAAGTCTATTCTTTATCATTTTTCAGTATTTGATTCTGATTACTTTGTAGTTATTCTTGCCATTTACTATGCTGGAGGAACTGTACATAGTTTTCCTAGCTCTGTTTATTTCTACTCTGCATCAGTTCATATTAGTCTTTCTATGTTCCTATGTATTCTTTATGGTCATCATTTCTTACAGCATAGTCATATTCCAAGATATTCACAGCCATTTCCCAATTGATGGACATGCACTTGAGATTTGGGTTTTTACTACCACAGAAAGTACTACTTAGTATTTTGGTACATATGAAACTGTTTTTGGTCAATGAGCTCTCTGGGGCATATGCTTCGCAGTGGAATTTCTGGATAAAAAGACAGACATCTGATTTGTTTGAATTGCAGAATTCCAAATTGTTTTCCAGAATAGTTATATCAATTTTAAGTTCCACTAACAATGCATTAGTATGCTAATTTTTTTCCTAGTGATTTGGATAAGTTTTTCATGTTATTATGCTTTTAATATGTAGTTTTTCTTTTGATAACTTTATATCCATTGACCATTTCTCTACTAGGCAATACTTGTAGTCATATATTTTTGTTGTGTACACATTTGGTATGCCAAAAAGTTTTAATGCAGTTTAAAAGTATTCTGCATTGACTTTGGGGACATCCCATATATTAGCTACCAAATTATTATTAGAGATATTTGATATAATGATTTTCCTCAGTTATCTGTTTCCCTAGTCGTCCCAAACGCATTGATTTTATTTATGTAAAAGCTTTTCAATCAAAATAATGTATTTTATCTTTTACAATGTCTCTATTGTTTAGCTGAGAATTCCTCCCTTTCCCCCATGGTTGTGAAAGCTATGTGATCTGCTTTCCCTCTAATTTTTTATGTTATGACATTTAATATTCATGTCATATATGTTTGAATGAATTGTAAAATATAGTGGAAGATGTTGCTCACTGGAGAATGGCAGCTGGATGATTATTGCTTGGGGATATGCTAGAAAGATTGTTTTTCAGGTAGAGGTTAGACCAGATGACCTCTAAGATCACTTGATGTCCTGTAATCTGAGTCATAAGCATCTTTATCAATGACTTACATGACAGCCATAGAAAAAGCACCTATCAA